>NW_024070204.1:25286965-25886965 GCF_014754425.2 Oryx dammah
TATATATATATATATATATATATATATATATATTTATATATATGTATAATAAAAAGAGATCAACACCTAGGAGTCTAGGAGTATTTTGGTGAATTAAAATATTTTAAAATAAACTATATCCAATAATCATTTATATAGAAATAGCAGGATGCCTATGAGAAAAAAATCAAACTGGATAAAGGAATTCTACTGAAATAATAAATTCCAATGGTAGATTTAAAAAATATAAGAACATGAAGAAAAAAATGATCACCTAAGAAGTTTGTAAGAAAGCAAATCATTGTTTGGGTGTGATAGAAATAAACAAAAATGTACTTTCAAAATGTAAGGGTTTAGAAAGAAGTATCATTGGGCAGCGGTCCTAAGATGGTGGAGGAATAGGACAGGGAGACCACTTTCTCCCTCACAAATTCATCAAAAGAACATTTCAATGCTGAGCAAACTCCACAAAACAAATTCTGAATGCTGGCAGAGGACATCAGGCACCAAGAAAAGCAGGTCATTGTCTTCAAAAACAGGTAGGAAAAAATATAAAAGATGAAAAAAGAGACAAAGGAGGTGGGCAGGGAGCTCCGTCCCAGGAAGGGAATCCCGTCCCAGGAAGGGAATCTTAAGAAGAGAGGTTTCCAAACACCAGGAAACACTCTCCCTGCCGTGTCTGTGACGAGCCTTGGAAGAACAGAGGGCAACATAACAGGAAGGAAAAATAAATAAATAATTAAAACCAACAGATTACAAGCCCAACAGTAACTTCCCCAGCAGAAAAGCAGCACAGACGCCTGCATCTGCCACTAGCAAGTGGGGGCTGGGCAGGGAGGTGCGGGAGGTGCGGGCTGCAGTGCTTTTTAAGAATCGGACAGAAATGCCCTGCGCGTAACCAGAACGAACTTGGGCTAGCAAACCAGACTGTGGGATAGCTACCACACAAAAAGCTCAAACATAAGACACCACCAGGACCATGCACAGAACAAAGGACAGAACGGAAATAGCCAGCTGCAGACTATCCCCACCCGGGACAGGCAGCCAGAGCCGTAAGGGCTGGAAGGGGGCAATCACAGCCCGAGAGACTTTACCTACCAAACTGTAAGCAGGCTTCTTTGCTAAGACTTCTGGGGATTCTGGACAGTTACCATCTGCCTCACAAGGGGCACCAGCGGTACACCCAGAAAACTTAGCAGCAGAGATGGGAAAGGCGATAAGTCGCAGTGACCGTGCTCATCAAACACCTGAGCTATTCAGACCTGGGAAGGGCACAAAACGCAGTTTCAACTGAATCTGCGCCTCTGAGGGCTACCTGAGCAATGAACCTGAGCGGCTTAGACTGGGGAGGTGCATGCAGCCTAGGGCCGGCCTCAGACAATTCCCGGTGGAGCAACGTAGAGCCTGAGCGGTTTGTGCGCCGCGAGCAGGGGCAGGCCCAGCAGGGCGGAGACACTGCGTGCACACGACAGTGTTATTTGTTTGCAGCATCCCTCCCTCCCCACAGCACGACTGAACAAGTGAGCCTAAAAAAAGGAAAAAAAGTGTCCACCACCGCCCCCCTTGTGTCAGGGCTGAAATCAGACGCTGAAGAGACCAGCAAACGGAAGAAGTTAAACAGAGGGACCACCTTGGAAGTGACCCCACACTGCCCACAACACCAGAGAAAGGGGCAGATATATCTTTACTGTTTTTAAGATCTTTTTTTTTCTTTTTTTTTTTTTTTTTGATGTTGTTGTGTGCTTGTTTCTTCTTCTTTTTTTTCTAACTTTTTAAAATTGTTAAGTCCTCTATTTCTCCTTTAATTTTTATTTTTATAACCTACTATTACTTTTTTTTTTTTTAAAAGACCCTATTTTTTAAAGCAAATGCCATATATAGTCTATGTGTGGTGGTTGTTGTTGTTTTTTAATAATTCTTGTGGCTTTGTTTTTTTTTCTTCTTCTCCTTCTTTTCTTTAATATTGTATTTTTGAAAATCTAACCTCTACTCTAGATTTTTAATCTTTGCTTTTTTGTTTTTGTTGTCAATTTTGTACTTTTAAAAACCCAAACTTCACTACACAGTTTTACCTGAGAGCAAGATTACTACCTTGACTACTCTCTCCTCCTTTGGACTCTCCTTTTTCTCCATCAGGTGGCCTCTGTCTCTTCCCTCACCCTTCTCTTCTCTACCCAACTCTGGGAATCTCTGTGTGTTCCAGGCGGTGAAGAACACCTAAGGAACTGGTTACTGGCTGGATCTGTCTCTCTCCTTCTCATTTCCCTCTTTTATCCTCCTAGCCACCTCTGTCTACTTCCTCCCTCTCCTTTTCCCTGTATAACTCCGTGAATACCTCTGAGCGGTCCAGACTAGGGAGCGCACATAAGGAAGTGATTACTGGCTAGCTTGCTCTCTCTTTTGATCCCACCTCATCTCATTCCAGTCACCTCTAACTATCCCCTCCCTCTTCTCCTCTCCATGTAACACAGTGAACCTCTCTGGGTGTCCCTCAATGTGGAGAAACTTTTCATCTTTAACCTAGATGTTTTATTATTGGTGCTGTATAGATGGAGAAGTCTTGAGGCTACTGTAAAAATAAAACTGAAAACCAGAAGCAGGAAGCTTAAGTCCAAATCCTGAGAACATCAGAGAACTTCTGAATCCAGGGAACATTAATCAATAGGAGCTCATCAAATGCCTCCATACCTACACTGAAACCAAGCACCACCCAAGGGCCAACAAGTTCCAGAGCAAGACATACAATGCAAATTCTCCAGCAACACAGGAACACACCCCTGAGCTTCAATATACAGGCAGCTCAAAGTTACTCCAAACCATTGATGTCTCATAACCCATTACTGGTCACTCCATTGCAGTCCAGAGAGAAGAAATCCAGCTCCACCCACCAGAACTCCAACACAAGCCTCCCTAACCAAGAAACCTTGAGAAGCCACTGATACAACCCCACCCACAGTGAGGAAGCTCCATAATAAAGAGAACTCCACAAATTCTCAGAATATAGAAAGGCCACCCCAAACGCAGCAATATAACCAAGATGAAGAGACAGAGGAATACTCAGCAGGTAAAGGAACAGGAGAAATGCCCACCAAACCAAACAAAAGAGGAAGAGATAGGGAATCTACCTGAGAAAGAATTCCGAATATTGATAGAGAAAATGATCCAAAATCTTGAAATCAAAATGGAATCACAGATAAATAGCCTGGAGACAAGGATTGAGAAGGTGCAAGAAAGGTTTAACAAGGTCCTAGAAGAAATAAAAAAGAGTCAATATATAATGAATAATGCAATAAATGAGATCAGAAACACTCTGGAGGCAACAAATAGTAGAATAACAGAGGCAAAAGATAGGATTAGTGAAATAGAATGGTAGAAATAAATGAATCAGAGAAGGAAAAAGAAAAATGAATTTAAAGAAATGAGGACAATCTCAGAGACCTCCAGGACAATATAAAACACTCCAACATTCGAATTATAGGAGTCCCAGAAGAAGAAGACAAAAAGAAAGACCATGAGAAAATCCTTGAGGAGATAATAGTTGAAAATTTCCCTAAAATGGGGAAGGAAATAATCACCCAAGTCCAAGAAACCCAGAGAGTTCCAAATAGGATAAACCCAAGGCGAAACACCCCAAGACGCATATTAATCAAATTAATAAAGATCAAACACAAAGAACAAATATTAAAAGCAGCAAGGGAAAAACGCCAAATAACACAAGGGGATTCCCATAAGGATAACAGCTGATCTCTCAATAGAAACTCTTCAGGCCAGGAGGGAATGGCAAGATATACTTAAAGTGATGAAAGAAAATAACCTACAGCCCAGATCACTGTACCCAGCAAACATCTCATTCAAATACGAAGGAGAAATTAAAAGCTTTACAGACAAGCAAAAGCTGAGAGAATTCAGCACCATCAAACCAGCTCTCCAACAAATGCTAAAGGATATTCTCTAGATAGGAAACACAAAAAGGGTGTATAAACCCAAACCCAAAACAATAAAGTAAATGGCAATGGGATCATACTTATCAATAATTACCTTAAATGTTGAAAGCCCCAACCAAAAGGCAAAGACTGGCTGAATGGATACAAAAACAAGACCCCTATATATGCTGCCTACAAGAGAGCCTTCTCAAAACAAGGGACACATACAGACTGAAAGTGAAGGGCTGGAAAAAGATATATCATGCAAATAGAGACCAAAAGAAAGCAGGAGTGGCAATACACATATCTGATAAAATAGACTTTAAAACAAAAGCTGTGAAAAGAGACAAAGAAGGCCATTACATAATGATCAAAGGATCAATCCAAGAAGAAGATATAACAATTATAAATATATATGCACCCAACATACGAGCACCACAATATGTAAGACAAATGCTAACAAGTATGAAAGGGGAAATTAACAATAACACAATAATAGTGGGAGGCTTTAATACCCCACATATCCCACTATGGATATATCAACTAAACAGAAAATTAACAAAGAAACACAAACTTTAAATGACACAATAGACCAGTGAGACCTAATTGATATCTATAGAACATTTCACCCCAAAACAATGAATTTCACCTTTACCTCAAGTGCTCACGGAACCTTCTCCATGATAGATCACATCCTGGGCCATAAATCTAACCTTGATAAATTCAAAAACATTGAAACATTCCAAGCATCTTTTCTGACCATAGTGCATTAAGATTAGATCTCAATTACAGGAGAAAAACTATTCAAAATTCCAACATATGGAGGCTGAACAACACGCTTCTGAATAACCAACAAATCACAGAAGAAATCAAAGAAGAAATTAAAATATGCATAGAAACAAATGAAAATGAAAACACAACAACCCAAAACCTGTGGGACACTGTAAAAGCAGTGCTAAGAAGAAAGTTCATAGGAATATAGGCATACCTCAAGAAACAAGAAAAAAAGTCAAATAAATAACCTAACTCTACACTTAAAGCAACTAGAAAAGGAAGAAATGGAGAACCCCAGAGTTAGAAGAAGGAAAGAAATCTTAAAAATATTTTTCAGAAATAAATGCAAAATAAACAAAAGAGACCATAGCAAAAATCAACAAAGCCAAAAGCTGGTTCTTTGAAAAGATAAATAAAATAGACAAGCCATTAACCAGACTCATCAAGAAACAAAGAGAGAAAAATCAAATCAATAAAATTAGAAGTGAAAATGGAGAGATCACAACAGACAACACAGAAATACAAAGGCTCATAAGAGACTACTATCAGCAATTATATGCCAATAAAATGGACAACGTGGAAGAAATGGACAAATTCTTAGAAAAATACAACTTTCCAAAACTGAACCAGGAAGAAATAGAAAATCTTAACAGACCCATCACAAGCACAGAAATTGAAACTGTAATCAGAAATCTTCCAGCAAACAAAAGCCCAGATCCAGACGGCTTCACAGCTGAATTCTACCAAAATTTTAGAGAAGAGCTAACACCTATCATACTCAAACTCTTCCAGAAAATTGCAGAGGAAGGTAACTTCCAAACTCATTCTATGAGGCCACCATTACCCTAATACCAAAACCTGACAAAGATACTACAAAAAAAGAAAACTACAGGCCAATATCACTGATGAACATAGATGCAAAAATCCTCAACAAAATTCTGGCAATCAGAATCCAACAACACATTAAAAAGATCATACACCATGACCAAGTGGGCTTTATCCCAGGGATGCAAGAATTCTTCAATATCCACAAATCAATCAATGTAATTCACCACATTAACAAATTGAAAAATAAAAGCCATATGATTATCTCAATAGAAGCAGAGAAGCCCTTTGACAAAATTCAACATCCATTTATGATAAAAACTCTCCAGCAAGTAGGAATAGAAGGAACATACCTCAACATAATAAAAGCTATATATCACAAACCCACAGCAAACATTATCCTCAATGGTGAAAAATTGAAAGCATTTCCCCTAAAGTCAGGAACAAGACAAGGGTGCCCACTTTCACCACTACTATTCAACATAGTGCTGGAAGTTTTAGCCACAGCAATCAGAGCAGAAAAAGAAATAAAAGGAATCCAAATTGGAAAAGAAGAAGTAAAACTCTCACTGTTTGCAGATGACATGATCCTCTACATAGAAAACCCTAAAGACTCCACCAGAAAATTACTAGAGCTAATCAATGAATATAATAAAGTTGCAGGATATAAAATCAACACAGAGAAATCCCTTGCATTCCTATACACATATAATGAGAAAGTAGAAAAAGAACTTAAGGAAACAATTCCATTCACCATTGCAATAAAAAGAATAAAATACTTAGGAATATATCTTCCTAAAGAAACTAAAGACTTATATATAGAAAACTATAAAACACTGATGAGAGAAATCAAAGAGGACAGTTATAGATGGAGAAATGTACAACGTTCATGGGTCAGAAGAATCAATATAGTGAAAATGAGTATACTACCTAAAGCAACCTACAGATTCAACGCAATTCCTATCAAGCTACCAGCGGTATTTTTCACAGAACTAGAACAAATAATTTCAAGATTTGTATGGAAATACAAAAAACCTTGAATAGCCAAAGCAATCTTGAGAAAGAGGAATGTAACTGGAGGAATCAACTTGCCTGACTTCAGGCTCTACTACAAAGCCACAGTCATCAAGACAGCACGGTACTGGCACAAAGACAGAAATATAGATCAATGGAACAAAATAGAAAGCCCAGAGATAAATCCACACACATATGGACACCTTATCTTTGACAAAGGAGGCAAGAATATACAATGGAGTAAAGACAATCTCTTTAACAAGCGGTGCTGGGAATACTGGTCAACCACTTATAAAAGAATGAAACTGGATCACTTTCTAACACCACACACAAAGATAAACTCAAAATGGATTAAAGATCTAAATGTAAGGCCAGAAACTATAAAACTCCTAGAGGAGAACATAGGCAAAACACTCTCCGACATAAATCACAGCAAGATCCTCTATGATCCACCTCCCAGAATACTGGAAATAAAAGCAAAAATAAACAAATGGGATCTAATTAAAATTAAAAGCTTCTGCACAACAAAGGAAACTATAAGCAAGGTGAAAAGACAGCCTTCTGAATGGGAGAAAATAGTAGCAAATGAAGCAACTGGCAAACAACTCATCTCAGAAATATAAAAGCAACTTATGCAGCTCAATTCCAGAAAAGTAAACGACCCAATCAAAAATGGGCCAAAGAACTAAATAGACATTTCTCCAAAGAAGACATACGGATGGCTAACAAACACATGAAAAGATGCTCAACATCACTCATTATTAGAGAAATGCAAATCAAAACCACAATGAGGTACCACTTCACACCAGTCAGAATAGCTGTGATCCAAAAGTCTGCAAGCAACAAATGCTGGAGAGGGTGTGGAGAAAATGGAACCCTCTTGCACTGTTGGTGGGAATGCAAACTAGTACAGCCACTATGGAAAACAGTGTGGAGATTCCTTAAAATTTTTCAAATAGAATTGCCTTGTGATCCAGCAAACCCACTGCTGGGCATACACACTGAGGAAACCAGAATAGAAAGAGACACGTGTACCCGAATGTTCATCACAGCACTGTTTATAATAGCCAGGACATGGAAACAACCTAGATGTCCATCAGCAGATGAATGGATAAGAAAGCTGTGGTACATATACACAATGGAGTATTACTCAGCCATTAAAAAGAATACATTTGAATCAGTTCTAATGAGGTGGATGAAACTGGAGCCGATTATACAGAGTGAAGTAAGCCAGAATGAAAAGCACCAATACAGTATACTAACATATATATATGGAATTTAGAAAGATGGTAATGATGACCCTGTATGCGAGACAGCAAAAGAGACACAGATGTGTAGAGCAGACTTTTGGACTCTGAGGGAGAGGGTGGGATGATTTGGGAGAATGGCATTGAAACATGTATACTAGCATGTAAGAAACAAATCGCCAGTCTATGTTTGATGCAGGATACAGGATGCTTGGGGCTGGTGCACGGGGATGATCCAGAGAGATGATATGCGGTGGGAGGTGGGAGGGGGGTTCATGTTTGGGAACTCATGTACACTCATGGTGGATTCATATCAATGTATGGCAAAACCAATACAGTATTGTAAAGTAAAGTAAAAATAAAAATTAAAAAAAAAGAACTGAAACAAAATAATACATTACTGAAAAATAAATTGTTGGTTTGGAGAGTGAGGAGATGATAAGGGATCAGGCTGTCCTCTCAAAAACAGGTATTAAATATATCTGCTACTACTACAGTCCATAATACATCAGCTCTTCCTTTAAATACTGTAGTAGCTTCCCACCCAGCCTCCTATCTTCCCCTCTTTCTCCCATACAGTAGAAGGTATGAGCTTTTAAAAAATATACACTGTATATAAAATACTTGATAATATTTATCTGTTTAAAGCCATCCAATATTTTTTTTATCAAGGGCTTCCCTGATTGCTCAGTAGATAAGGAATCTGCCTGCAATGCAGGAGACACAGGAGGCATGGGTTCAACCCCTGGGTGGAGAATATCCCCTGGAGAAGGAAATGGCAACCCACTCCAGTATCCTTGCCTGGAAAATCCCATCAACAGAGGAGCCTGGTGAGTTACAGTCCATGGAATCATAAAACATCAGACATGACTGAGCACAAGGAACACGCCATGACTTTTATCAATATGAAAGGAAATTTGGATCTTGTCTCTCAAGCAAATGACATCTCTTTCCACTACTCACTGAATTTCAACCAGAGTGATCTTTCAATTTTTTCAAAATCAGCAAGATCTTTCTCCTATAAACAAGTTCAAATTTAGTTTTCCTGTAACCTAAATCCTCTCTTCTATTGCATGTATTTTCTTGCTTGCTGACATATATTTATCTTTTAATTATCAGTTTCAATATTTTAATTTCAACAAGTTCCTTCCTGGAAGCCCAGTATAACTTATCATCTTTATTTAGCTCAATACCACCTGACCAGCACATAGGATTATGACTGACACATAGTAGGAGCTCAATAAATATTTGTTGAAGCGAATGAGTGGAGGAAAGACAAGCAATGACTAAATAAGTAATGCAGAGTTGCAAGCTTATCTGAGTGCCTTATGTAAATGGATTGGAGAATACTTGTTTTAAAACAAACAAAAATGTAATTAGGAGACAGAGTAATCCCATTAGCCCATATATTGAGGAAGAGATAATGGTGGAAAAGTCTAGGAAGATGAACCATGATGAGGAAATACATGGTTTGAAAAATGTTATGTTGTGTTATGCTTAGTCCCTCAGTCATGTCTGACTCTTTGTGACCCCATGGACTGTATAGCCTGCCAAACTCCTCTGTCCATGGGGACTCTCTAAGTAAGACTACTAGAGTGGGTTACCATGCTCTCCTTCAGAGAATTTTCCCAACCCAGGGATCAAACCCAGGATTCCCACATTGCAGGTGGATTCTTTACCATCTGAGCCTCCAGGGAAACCCAAGAATACTGGAGTGGGTAGCTGTCTCTTCTCCAGGGGATCTTCTGACCCAAGAATGGAACCGGGGTCTCCTACATTGTAGGTGGACTCTTTATCAGCTGAGCTACCAGGGAAGCCTGAAGAGGTGTTATAGACATGTAATTAATAGCACTTTTTAACTGATTGGCTGTGGTTAATAAGTGAGACATAAATAACAGAATCATGGAAGATATCTGATTTTCTCCCTTAAAGGCAGAGTGAATTGTGTCATTTTATTTTTTATTTGAGAAAAGAAACAAAGAAACAAACTTGATTCTTTGTGACCTCCTGGACTGCAGTATGCCAGGCTTCTCTGTCCTTCACTATCTCTTGGAGTTTGCTCAAATTCAAGTTTTTTGAGTCAGTGATGCCATCCAACTATCTCCTGCTTTGTTGCCCCATTCTCCAGCCCTTAATGTTTCCCACCATCAGGGTCTTTTCCAACCAGTTGGCTCTTTGCATCAGGTGACCATAGTATTGGCAGTTTCAGCATCAGTCCTTCAATGAATATTCAAGGTTAATTTCCTTTAGGATTGACTGGTTTGATCTCCTTGCTGTCCAAGGGACTTTCAAGAGTCTTCTCTAGCATGACAGTTCAAAAGCATCAATTCTTTGGTGCTCAGCCTTCTTAATGGTCCAACTCTCACATCTGTAAATGACTACTGAAAAACCATAACTTTAACTATACAGATCTGTGTCAGCAAAATGATGTTGCTGCTTTTTAATATGCAGTCTAGGTTTATTACAATTTCCCTTCCAAGGAGCAAGTGTCTTTTAATTTCATGACTGAAGTCACCATCCACAGTGATTTTGGAGACCAAAAAAATAAAATCTGTCACTCCTTCTACTTTCTTCAACTTCTATTTGCCATGGACTTTTGGGACTGGATGCCATGATCTTAGTTTTTGAATGTTGACTTTTAATCCACCCTTTTCATTCTAATCAAGAGGCTCTTTAGTTCCTCTTTGTTTTCTGCCTTTTGGTTGACGTCATCTGCATATCTGAGAAGGGCTATATCAGAAGATCAATCTAAATAGGAGATGTGATGATGCAGACTTTTCTGTTACATCAGATAACTGGAAACATGCTATTAGAATGGGCTACTTGGACAAAGTGTTGGGGAGAAAGAAAATAAGATTTTTAAGACATTCAAGTGTTAGAAGAAGAAGAAGAAGAAGAAGAAGAAGAAGTAGAGACTGGAAAGAAAACCAGAAGAAATGGCTTTGGACAAAACTAGGGGAATTTGATATCATAAATACAAAGGGTGAAAATGCTTGATGTATGAGGATATGATCAACAGACTCAATGCAAAGTGCTCTTCAGTTGAACAGTTCGTTGCATTGGCAAGATTACTGTTTAAATTAATTTTATTGGAGTATACTTGCTTTACAATATTGTGTTAGTTTCTACTACATAGCAAAATGAATTGGCCACACACACACACACACACACACACACACACATATATATCCCTTCCATTTTGAAATTCCTTCCTATTCAGGTTACCACAGAGAATTAAGTAAAGATCCTTGTGCTATACACTAGGTTCTCATTAGTTATCTTTTAATAGATAATATCAATGGTGTTTATTTGTAAATCCCAGTTTCCCAATTCCTCCCACCCTGAACTATCCCTCCTTGGTATCCATACATACATTTGTCTGCTTTGGTTTGCAAATAACATCATCTGACACCACCCTTATGGCAGAAAGTGAAGAGGAACTAAAAAAACCTCTTGATGAAAGTGAAAGTGGAGAGTGAAAATGTTGGCTTAAAGCTCAACATTCAGAAAACGAAGATCATGGCATTTGGTCCCATCACTTCATGGCAAATAGATGGGGAAACAGTGGAAACAGTGTCAGACTTTATTTTTGCGGGCCCCAAAATCACTGCAGATGGTGACTGCAGCCATGAAATTAAAAATTAAGAATTAAAATTATTTCCTTGGAAGAAAAGTTATGACCAACCTAGATAGCATATTCAAAAGCAGAGACATTACTTTGCCAACTAAGGTCCGTCTAGTTGAGGCTATGGTTTTTCCAGTAGTCATGTATGGATGTGAGAGTTGGACTTTGAAGAAGGCTGAGCACCAAAGAATTGATACTTTTGAACTGTGGTGTTGGATAAGACTCTTGAGAGTCCCTTGGACTGCAAGGAGATCTAACCAGTCCATTCTAAAGGAGATCAGTCCTGAGTGTTCTTTGGAAGGACTGATGCTAAAGCTGAAACTCCAATACTTTGGCCACCTCACACAAAGAGTTGACTCATTGGAAAAGACCCTGATTCTGGGAGGAATTGGGGGCAGGAGGAGAAGGGGATGACAGAGGATGAAATGGCTGGATGGCATCACTGACTTGATGGACATGAGTCTGAGTGAACTCTGGGAGTTGGTGATGGACAGGGAGGCCTGGCGTGCTGCGATTCATGGGGTCAGAAAGAGTTGGACACGACTGATCTACTGAACTGAACTGAACTGAACTTATACCATAATGGCACCTCACTCCAGTACTCTTGCCTGGAAAATCCCATGGACAGAGGAGCCTGGTAGGCTGCAGTCCATGGGGTCGCTAAGAGTCGGACACGACTGAACGACTTGACTTTCACTTTTCACTTTCATTCATTGGAGAAGGAAATGGCAACCCACTCCAGTGTTCTTGCCTGGAGAATCCCCAGGACGGGGGAGGCTGGTGGGATGCCATGTATGGGGTCGCACAGAGCTGGACATGACTGAAGTGACTTAGCAGTAGCATACCATTTTTACAGCTTTATTTCATTCTAGTTCAGTTCAGTTCATTCGCTCAGTCGTGTCTGACTCTTTGCGACTCCATGAACCACAGCCTGCCAAGCTTCTCTGTCCATCACCAACTCTGGGAGTTTACCCAAATTCATGTTCATTGAGTCGGTGATGCCATCCAATCATCTCATACTCTGTTGTCCTCTCCTGCCTTCATTCTAGGGAAGTAGCAAAAATGTGGAGTTTAAGGCTGAATGGGATTAGAAACAGGAGGATGAAAACAATTTTTTTCAATAACTGTACCTATGAAAGAGAAGAGAACAACAATACTAGAGAGAGAAGGTACAAAGTATTTTTTGATGATGAAGAGACAAGTGCATCATTAACTCTCTCTGGGAAGGATTTAATTTGGAAGGAGTAGCAGTAGAAAGTCGATAATTAAAAAAGGGACATCCCACTCCTGAGAAGGCAAGAATATTTGAGAATCTTATGATTATTAGGATTAACAATGGATTAATTAGTTCAGGAAGTAGGACAGACAGTAGGGATTGATGAAAATGTAAAAGTTTAGTGGCAAGAAAATAGTTCTGTTCCTATCTAGAGTCTTCAATTTTCTGTGAAAAGTGCAATTAATGTCACTTAGAGTAAGACAAAGTGTGCTCATCAATGGTAAAAGAAGACTAAAGTTTTGAAATAGATACATGACACTGCACTAGAGGATGCAAATTATTAGACTGATGTTCTTTATCTGCTATGTATTTAACTAAATTCTACTTTATATTCCCACTAATTTCAAAATATTTAAAATGCTTCTATTGTGTAAATTTGCATGAACTAGAATAATTGAATATTGAAGAATAAAGAGATAATAATTTCACACACATATCTTATTCTTTCCTCCATATCCATTTGAAAAATCTAGTGGGACTGCCTAAAATTGCATTCCTCAAATGGGAGGGAGTCATAGGAAGGGGCAAGTCATGATAAGTTTGAAAGGAGCAGACTTTTGCTTTGGGATGAAGCTGACCTGTACACTTGAATAAACATGTTCAGCTGTAACTAATAGGCCTTCTTTCTCCCAATGCAACTAATTATTTAATGTCAAGTCAAGCATTAAAATAGTAACATTAAATAGTTGCAGATTGCATTGATACTCTAGTTTTATTTTTACAACAGCCTTAAAAGAGAAGTTAATATAAAACATTTTCAACTTTATAATGCTGCCTAAAATGGCAACCCACTCCAGTATTCTTGCCTGGTTAACCCCATGGAAAAAGGAATCTGGGGCTGGAGGGCTGCAGTCCAGGGGTTCATAAAGAGTCAGATATGAGTTAGCTAATAAACAATAAACAAAGAGATAGCTTAGGCCCTGCTATTCCAAGATAGCCAGAGATCTATTATTACTAGAGTTTTATCCATTTATCTAAATGTGTAAATGAGTGCTGTTTGTATTCAAGAAAGTAATGCATTATAGAATACAAAAATAACCAAATAAAGCCCCAATTCTTACATATCAACTTTTTCATAGTGAGTGCAAGAAACTCTAATGAGAAAAAAAAAAATACATCAAAATATGTTGTATTGCTTTTGTTATTATGTTTCTATACGAATCTCTTGAGAAAGTATTATTATTAACAGTAGTTATTGCTCTTGAAACCATATTGCCTTTCCAATAAAATATAATCCACAAGTCTTGAACGTTATAAAAGTAGACTGGAAACACATGCAATAATAGCAAAGATATCTCTGGTTTTCCTCTCCTAAAATCACAAAAGTAATTACAAGAGTTGCTGCCTGTGTAAAATCTCCCTGATAATTTTACTAAATATATATATATATATATATTTCTTTCTTAAACTATTGAGTGATTTTACTTTTGGTCATTTAAAGAGTTGTGAACTAGCTTTTGGTTTTAATAGAACAGGAACAATTTTTGAAACATTTTAAGAGTGGCAGTCTCTGTATGCACATATAGTCACTTGTAGTGTATATTTTCATCATTATTTTAAAATATGCTTCCAGATTTTCTGTTATTTAGTTATGCTCAAATGACATTGAAAAGCAGACAAAGCATTTTATTCAATTCTATGAGTTAGTGACATGCAGCTTAAGTAAATATATATTAGCTTCATGAAACAAGACTTTTGTAAAGTTGGTTGGTGATTTTTCATTTCTTGACTAGATTACCTACTGTAATAATCAGTTAAGATCTATTTAGGATTGGTATGATGCATCTTTGGAGTATTGGAAAAAATGTAGGTGTTTGAAATCACTTGGTGATATAAGAAATATTTACATCTTTATACATTTATATAAAATATAATTATAGATAACATATGGTAAAACTACTTTTAAATGTTTATGTTTTCTATATAGAGAAAACAGTAGAACAATCAAACAATGTAATGTAGGCAGTTTTTATTTTAGCCCATGATGGATTCCATTATTTCTTTCAAATGAATTTGACCATTTATTTTGTTGTCATAGACCATCCTGCACTCTACTGTATTGTGTATAGTGGTAGCTATGCCCTTGAATCAGAAAGTATGCTATTCTTTTTAGAATACCCAAGTCACCACTGAAAATTATCCCAGTAAAGTTTTATCAGTGGCTTAAGTGGAGGTCGGTAGACCTCTTTTCTATATGCCCTGAGAAATGTTTCTATTTGTTTACTTATTTCATATAATTTCCTGTTATCTAGGTTGAATCTATTTCTTTGCCTATTTCTTCTCTACTAGTATGTGCTATGAGGGCAGAGCAAGAATTCTCATTGTCGCCCAGAGAGAATCTTTTGCTGATTAGAGTTGAAGATATCAATGATTCCTGAGACAAAAGTGGAGATATAATACTGCATAAATTGGTGAATTCTTCTTCACCATAGCAGCTATTGAAACACTATTTGTTTTACAAAAAGGGAAACAAGAAGCTGAAAGACAAGCTTAGGAAAATACATGCATTTGAATGATTTAAATCATGAGAAAATAGCCCTTTTTTAAAAAAATTCACAATTATATTTGACTGATTCTTTGCATTTTTTTCAATATTTACAATTGTTTCAGAAATGTAGAACAGAATTATAATTAAACTGTAAATTTAACACCTACAAAAATTAGGCCAAAAATAAGCTAAAAGGATTCATTTAGCTAAGGGCAGGTGTAGGGTGTTGAGTAGCATTTGAATTCTTTTATAGTTGCTGAGGATAAAAAGGACAGTGCCTGATGAACTATGGACAGAGGTTTGTGACATGGTACAGGAGACAGGGATCAAGACCATAACCAAGAAAAAGAAATGCAAAAAAGGCAAAAAGGTTGTCTGAAGAGGCCTTACAAGTAGCTGAGAAAAGAAGAGAAGCAAAAAGCAAAGGAGAAAAGGAAAGATACACCCATTTGAATGCAGAGTTACAAAGAATAGCAAGGAGAGATAAGAAAGCCTTCCTCAGGGATCAATGCAAAGAAATAGAGGAAAACAATAGAATAGGAAAGACTAGTGATCTCTTCAAGAAAATTAGAGATACCAAGGGAACATTTAATGCAAAGATGGGCTCAATAAAGAACAAAGATGGTATGGACCTAACAGAAACAAAAGATACTAAGAAGAGGTGGCAAGAAGAACTATACAAAAAAACATCTTCACAACCCAGATAACCATGATGGTATGATCACTCACCTAGAGCCAGACATCTAGGAATGTGAAGTCAAGTGGGCCTTAGGAAGTATCATTATGAACAAAGCTAGTGGATGTAATGAAATTCCAGTTGAGCTATTTGAAAACTTAAAAGATGATGCTGTGAAAGTGTTGCATTCACTATGCCAGCAAATTTGGAAAACTCAGCAGTGGCCACAGAACTGAAAAAGATCAGTTTTCATTCCAATCCCAAAGAAAGGCAATGCCAAAGAATGCTCAAACTACCCACAATTACATTCATCTCACAAACTAGTAAAGTAATGCTCAAAATTCTCCAAGCCAAGCTTCAGCAATACGTGAACCGTGAACTTCCAGATGTTCAAGCTGGTTCTAGAAAAGGCAGAGGAACCAGAGATCAAATTGCCAGCATCCACTGGATCATAGAAAAAGCGAGAGAGTTCCAGAAAAACATCTATTTCTGCTTTATTGACTATGCCAAAACCTTTGCCTGTGTGGATCACAATAAACTATGGAAAATTCTTAAAGAGATGGGACTACCAGACCACCTAACCTGCCTCTTGAGAAACCTATATGCAGGTCAGGAAGCAACAGTTAGAACTGGACATAGAACAATGGACATGTTCCAAATAGGAAAAGGAGTACGTCAAGGCTGTATATTGTCTCCCTGTTTATTTAACTTATGTGCAGAGTACATCATGAGAAATCCTGGGCTGGAAGAAGCACAAGCTGAAATCAGGATTGCCAGGAGAAATATCAATAACCTCAGATATGCAGATGATACCACCCTTATGGCAGAAAGTGAAGAAAAACTAAAGAGCCTCTTTGTGAAAGTGAAGGAGAAGAGTGAAAAAGTTGGCTTAAAGCTGAACATTCAGAAAACGAAGATCATGGCATCTGGTCCCATCACTTATTGGCAAACAGTGGAAACAGTGGCTGACTTTATATTTTTGGGCTCCAAAATCACTGCAGATGGTGACTGCAGCCATGAAATTAAAAGATGCTTACTCCTTGGAAGAAAACTTATGACCAACCTAGATAGTATATCAAAAAGCAGAGACATTACTTTGTCAACAAACGTCTGTCTTCAAGGCTATGGTTTTTCCAGTAGTCATGTATGGATGTGAGAGTTGGACTATAAAGAAAGCTGAGCGCTGAAGAATTGATGCTTTCGAACTGTGGTGTTGGAGAAGACTCTCTTGAGAGTCCCTGGGGCTGCAAGAAGATCCAACCAATCTATCCTAAAAGGAAATCAATCCTGGGTGTTCATTGGAAGGACTAATGTTGAAACTGAAACTCCAATATTTTGGCCACCTGATGGGAGGAGCTGACTCATTTGAAAAGTCCCTGATGTTGGGAAATATTGAAGGCAGAAGGAGAAGGGTCGACAGAAGATGAGATGGTAGATGGCATCACCGACTCAATGGACACAAGTCTGGGTAAACTCTGGGAGGTGGTGCTGGACAGGGAGGCCTGGCGTGCTGCGGTTCATGGTGTCGCAAACAGTCAGATACGACTGAGCGACTGAACCTAACTGAACTGAACTGAAATTATACTTTGGCAGTTGTGAATATTAGCAGAACTATTCTGTGTGAGAAAATACATATATATTTTAGAATTAGCACATAAAATAATTCAGTTTACTTGATTTCAAGCCCTTTTAGCCAATATTTTATATATAATCAGTTTACAGTGTATTTATGATTGATGGGCTAGTATACTTTTTTAAATTTTTACTCGTTGTTTAAGAGCTGTATGTCAAGGGTCTACTTTTTCTAGGCTGTTGACTCTGTACTGAATTTAAAATTGTGACTGTATCTATAGCTATATCTATGGGTATGTGCATGCGTGCTCAGTCACTTAAGTCGTGATAGAATATTTGTGACCCCAGGGACTGCAGCCCACCAGTCTCCTCTGTCCATGGGATTCTCCAGGCAAGAACACTGGAGTGGGTTGCCAGGCCCTCCTCCAGAGCATCTTCCTGATCCAGGAATCGAACTCGTGTCTCCTGCATCCTCTGCGTTGCAGGCAGAGTCTTTACTGCTGAGCCACCAGGGAAGCCCATTGATATTCATATCTTTCTATACATCTCACCTCACAGAGCTTTAAATTCAGCAGAAGAAAAGAGGGAAGGCTAATTGTATAAAATCTTCTACGTGTTACAGCCACCTAAGAGAACAACTAGGATTAAATATGAAGAAAAATTATAGTATAATTTAGATGGAGGTATAAACTAAGATAGAGACCAAATCTTATTTAAAATTTGAACAAATTCTCAACATTTAAAATTGATATTGGAGAGGAAATTTTGTTTTACTGGTCTCTTTTAAAAAGCTGTAAGATGTGACAGTACTTGGCAAATACTCATGTGGTACTGGTCCAACGGGTCTGAAAGCAAGCACCCCTTTTAAACAAGTGACACCTCAGCCAGATCTATGTATCCCACCATCCCTTATTTATAGATTTAGAATCAGATGGCTAATTGGCATTTTCATTTACTATCCAGCCAGTTAAAATACAGTTTGTATATAAAGGGCTTTCCTGTGGCTCAGTTGGTAAATAATCTGCCTGCAATGCAGGAGACCTGGGTTTGATCCCTGGGTTGGGAAGATCCCCTGGAGAATTGCATGGCAATCCACTCGAGTATTTTTGCCTGGAGTAACCCATGGACAGAAGAGTCTAGCAGGCTACAGTACATGGGGGTCACAAAAATCTGATACAACTAATTGACTAACATTTTCACTTCACTTTTGAGTATAAAAAATAAAAATTATAGAAAGAAAGAAAGAAAACAAACAAACAAAAAAAAAACTTGGTCTTCTTGCATACCAGGCCTTTATAGTTATGTATAATTCTTCTAGGGCAAGGACACCCGTGGTGGATTCATGTCAATGTATGGCAAAACCAATACAGTATTGTAAAGTAAAATGAAGTAAAAATAAAATTAAAAAAAAATAAATAAAGCTTTCTGAAGGAAATGATATAAATCTGAAATCTGAAGGATGAACAGAGAAATAACAAAGGAGAATTTAGCTGTTAGGCATTTATTCTCTCAAATAATAAATACAAGTATCCAGTATGTGGCAGGAATTGTGGTATATTGGTTTGGACATATACTTAGTCTCTGCTCTAACAGAGCTCAGAGTTCACTAAGGGAAAAGTATGTACCAGACTTACTACTTGGATGAGCATGAAATATGGAATTTGAACAAGTTCACTATGGCCGAAGGTAGAGCCTGAGGTTGAAAATACTGATACATTACTTTGAAGGGAAAAACAGGCTCTATATTGAAGGCCTTATGAGTCATGTTAAGAAAACCTGACTTTATTCTAAAGACAGATAAATGAGAAGGCATGGCACACTTTTAGGGAACGAACACAAATGTGTATGTGTGTGTGTGTGTGTGTGTGTGTGTTACACTTGATAAGGGTGTCATTAACTGCAGATTGGAGAGTTATCCAGAGAGGTGGACCACTGAAGAATATAGTCTGGTTAATTCACTGTATCAGTAACATAGTGGGAGTAATTGTGGGTTGGGTTGAAGTAGTTCAGATGTATATGATCAAGAATGAATTGAATAAAAAGCTACATGATTCAGAATAAGAATGAATGTAGAGATATTCATCTCACTTTTCTCAGTAGCTAAGACACTTCCTGGTACATAGGAGACATCAGAAATGTTATAAATTATTTTGTTATACACTGTCTGTGTTATAAATGTGATAGAGGAGGAAAGGTATTGATATGGTGATGAGCATAAACTCTGGATTCAGACCGTTTGAATTCAAAATTCAGACTGTTGTTTATTTCAAGATTCTGCCTTCCATTAACTGTGTGACATGAGGCACATTGCTTAACTTTATTGTGCGTCAGTTTCCTCAATTGTAAAATGGGGCTTATATTGCTGCAAGGATTCAGTGTGATCCTGCATGCAAATGACTTAGCGTGATGCTAACCAAACACAGAGAGATCAAAAGTCCTGGGTCTGTCCTAATCAGCAAGATGGGCCATTGTTCTTCTCTAACCTTTGATCCAAGTAAGTACAACCTAAGAGAAATTCCAGACACCAAAAAATAGCTGGATATGAAAATACAAAGAGGGACAGTAAAATCACAATAAAATATGGGAGGTGTCGTTACTACGAGCAAGTCTTGCAGTTCTAAGCCTCTTAGAAACAGAAAAAAAAGATGATTAAATACATCAGCTAAACTGCAGTTTCTCATGAATTGTAATGTTCAGAGTAAGAGAAACATAGCAAGACTAGAAAGTAGGATTATTTTAAATTACAATTGCAATTATTTTAAATTACCTTAAAGCACAATTACAAAGGAGAAGAACTACACGAGAGGAGAAATTAGAAAAGAGTACTCACATTGATTTGTTCGTTTCCTGATAGCTCAGTTGGTAAAGAATCTTTCTGCGTGCAGGAGATCCCGGTTCAATTCCTGGGTCTGGAAGACCCTCTGGAGAAGGGATAGGCTACCCACTCCAGTATTCTTGCCCTTCCCTTGTGGCTCAGCTGGTAAAGAATCTGCCTGCAATGCTGGAGACCTGGATTTGATCCCTGGGTTAGGAAGATCCCCTAGAGAAGGGAAAGGCTACCCACTCCAATATTCTGGCCTGGAGAATTCCACAGACTGTATAGTCCATGGGGTGGACACCACTGAGCAACTTTCACTTCACTCACTTAGATTCAAAAGATCATTCAGCTGACAAGTCAGTGAACTAAAATGCAACTCATTTTGTTTGTAGTTAATCATTGGTCTAGATAGATGAGGCCTTATGTAATAATGAGTGAAATTTATTGAGATGTAGCAAAGTAACTGATGATGGTGGTAAAGGAGTCTCCAGTAAGATCGAAAAGAAACAATTAAAAAATTGGTAGTGGTGGTGGTGTTGCTCAATCACTAAAGCACATTCAGCTCTTTGCCACTGCATGGATTATAGCAGACCAGGCTTCTCTGTTCTCTACTATTTCCTGGTATTTGCTCAAATTTATGTCCATTGAGTTCATAATGTTATATAACCATCTCATCCTTTGTCACCCCCTTCTCCTCTGGCCCTCAGTCTTTCCCAGCATCAGTGTGTGTGTGTGTTAGTCACTCTCAGTCATGTCCAACTCTTTGTGTTACCCCATGCACTGTAGCCCACCAGGCTTCTCTGTCCATGGGATTCTCCAGGCAAGAATACTGGAGTGGGCTGCCATTCCCTTCTCCAGAGGATCTTCAAACCCTGGTCTCCTACATTGCAGGCACATTCGTTACTGTTTGATTTACGGGGAGGTACTAGCATCAGGGTCTTTTCCAATGAGTCAGCTCTTCACATCAAGTGACCAAAGTACTTACTGGAGGTTCAGCTTCAGCATATAAGTGGCAAAAATATTTCTGAGTGGAAAACATTTAATTTTTTAGATGAAGAGTTCTTCTAAAGTAAGACTTTATCTTGACTAATGACAGCTCTTCCTTCCCCCAAGGCAGAACTTGAATCAGAGACTTGCAAATAGTTAGCTTATTTCCAAAGCAGTATTAAGGAATGAGTGATATAGAGAGGAAAAATGAAAAGACCAATTCAAGAATTAGTTAAGGAGGATGGTTTATGAAGTTGGTCACCGATTTGACAACTGACGTTTAATCCTGTGTGACATTCTGTGGAGTCTTTGTAAAAGAATATTGCAACTGTGTACAGAGATTGAGTTATTAAAGAGGAACTCTTATCCCCTGTCCAGCATCTATCATTGGTCAAACATGGGTTCACCTGTGAATGGTAGTTGTGTCACTTAAAAAGTTCTAAGACTGGGTGTAAGAGGCACTGTGACCATGTGCTGGTAGGGTGAACCTGTGAATCTGCTCTGAATCAATCAATTTGACATTGGCAGATGGGGCTAGAAGGATTTAAGTGATCTCCATGCATGCCTGCTAAGTCGCTCCAGTCATATCCAGCTCTTTGAGAACCTTATGTACTGTGTAGCCTGCCAGTCTCCTCTGTCCACGGGATTCTCCAGGCAAGAATATTGGAGTGAGATGCCTGCTGTCTTCTAGGGGATTCTCCTGACCCAAGGATTGAACCCACGTCTCTTATGACTCCTGCATTGGAGGCAGGTTCTACAGAAGGAGGCTAATACAATTCCTATCATTATTAGGGGAAAGTGTCAAAAAGTAAAAGAATGAGGACTATATCCTGTAAGTCTTCAGTGAAGGAGGAGATTTTCTTCAGTCAATTCAAAATTTGTTTCCCTCAAATGTAATAAATATTACAAGAATGGGAAGAGTTTTATTTTGCTTTATTTGTAAACCATTATTACCCAGTAATTTTATTCAGTAAATGAGTAAAGATTGTTTTTGTTATGGTTGATATTTTTGTTGTTGTCCTTAAAATGATGATAGAAAGACATACTTACACATGAAAGGGCTCAGATATCATTAGAGTTCTATACTCCTGGAACAAGTAATTATCTAAAGTTACTTTCCAGACAAGAAGGGTAGAATACAAAATGGCTCTAAAACAATGTTGAAGAGAAGATATGAAAGAACAGGAAGTAAACACGAAGAGGAGACATCAAATGCTATATAGTCTCATCTACTAATTTTATCTATATAGAGTACTACATTTCCTCTCCTTATTTTCTATCACAGCCAAACCATTCATTTCTTTCCTAAAGCTTGCTATTTTAAAATGTTTATGTGTATAATAGATGCATTCTTTTTAGTCTCCACTAAACCACCAGGGCCAGAGCACCAAAAATATATCTTTCTTCACCGTTCTACAGTCAAGAGCATGTTCATTGTGTAAAATTGGACATTTTTGCTGAATTAATTAATGTATTAATTTCCAGTTAATAGCAGGGGAGAGTGAAATTGTACTCCCAAAGAGCATAAATAAATGTTCCATAAGCTCAAAGAGTCTTTGAAGTTGCTTGATTTGTTTTAGAAATTCAAGCACATTTTGAATTTTATTACCCACTCTATTCATGTTTCTACTGATTAATCAAAATAATGGTTTAATTTGCTTATCTGGAATAACATTCTTGCTTTAGTGAGTTTGCAAATGTTTACTAATTAACAGTTTAGTCCCTCCAGTGCTGCATGTCTCTTTAGAAAAAAATGACAAAAATCTAGTGTAATATAAAATTAATATTTTACTAGACAAATTCATACTTTTGAATAACAGACATGTTTTTAGCTTTTGAACAACTTTTTGAAATTTGATAAATCAGGATTTAAAGGTTCTTCTTTTCTTTTCCTGCAGAGTATGATAAGGTCTGCACTCTCATACTTGAGTATCATGAACCCCTAATCACTTGATTGACCATAAAGCAATTTAAAATATGTGTTTCAGATATTGTCAATATGTAAAAGAGCTTTGCCATTTTGAATTTTTATATTTGTGACATGGAGTGTGAGAGTCACTTAGCTTCTGGCTGGAGAACATTTTTCTCATTCTTTCCTGGGCATCATAAGTGAGTAGCCTTAGTAAAATCTGATTTAAATTCTGAATCTTAGCATACTTCCACATTTGTCTCTTCAAAGTGTGCAGCAATTAAAACACACACATACACTTATGAAATACTCAATTATCCAAATTATAAATTAATAATTATAGTGAAGAGAACTGAACAGCTTTAACTATAGGTGTACTTTGCCATTCTTATTTAACACAGTCTCCCTTCCTAACACAATATGTGATGATAAAGGAATTTAAGCAAGGCAACTCTTTCTCACGCGATACCCTCTGTCATAACAAGAGCTTAGTCATATTAATCCACTTTTATAATTTCTCTTATCTCCTTACTCCCCTAAAAAAAGGGGAATTCTTATTCTCTTGGATTCTGTTCTCAGTGGTTCTAAGTTTAAGACCTTACCTTCAAATCCAAAATGGGAAAAGTCACTTAAAGTAGTTCTCTTAAGTGAATATTCATAATAATATTTTGACAAAATGAAAACAAAACCCCAGGGGATTCTTTCCATTTTTTCCTTCATTATTAAGGTCAATTTATCAGGACTTGTTTTTCATTGACTTATTTCAATTTGATGATTTTTTTAAGAACATACTTATCTAATATTTAAATCAATGCCATCAGCTTTATCAAGAAGAAAATAATATATTATGATGATAATTAACATGCTTTATTATATCTAGCTGAATAATAAAAATTTTCTTGTAATTTGGTTATTAAAATAATATAATTTAAGAAAATTATATTTCACTTTCATTATCTAACTGTAAAATATTAAAGAGTAGTATCATTTGTACCATATAGTATTATGCACTGTATGTAATATTTTTTCTTGGTATAATCAGTTTATCATAATTTGCCATTTTATTTTTTCTCTAATTTTACAACCAACCTGTGTGACATGACTTTTAACATCAATAAATTAGCATATCTCAAAACATAAAATTATAAGTTTACTTAAAAGTTAAATGCAATCAATAAATATTTCTAAGTATTCTTCTGTGTGTGTCTCTTACTTCCCATCCCTGTGAAAATAATCTTTTTTTGAGAAATATTCTCAGATACTAAACAAATATATAGATAATTCCTTGATAATTGATAATCGAAAGTCTACTAGAAAAATACTTAAAGGTTATTTAGAATCTTTTAAAGTAATTTTTACAGTAGTCTCGTAATTCAATTTGTAATGTTACTCCATATGGTAAGTGGTATCTTATGAGAAGATCTTGTTTTGAATCTATTATTCTTTTATAATTTATGTATTATTTGTCTTCAAGTAATTTATATATAGGAAAAAAAACTGGTTCTCTCCAAACCAATTACAAACTAATCACCATACAAACAAAACCCTAAACCCAGTGGTGTAAAACTGTCCTAAATTATGCCACTAGACAGTGTTCACATAATGGGCCTTCATTTTAGTTATCTAAAAGCAAATATTAACCTTTGACAATTTAAATATTGGAATTCAGTGACAGGATACAATATTATTTAAAGATAGATACATATGGTTCCAGCAGACATTTGTATAGTGATTATTAACTTTAGGTAACCTAAGTACTGCTGCTGCTAAGTCACTTCAGTCGTGTCTGACTCTGTACAACCCCATAGACGGCAGCTCACCAGGCTCCCCCATCCCTGGGATTCTCCAGGCAAGAACACTGGAGTGGGTTGCCATTTCTTTCTCCAGTCCATGAAACTGAAAAGTGAAAGTGAAGTCACTCAGTCATGTCCGACTCTTAGCAACCCCATGGACTGCAGACTAGTAGGCTCTTCCATCCATGGGATTTTCCAGGCAAGAGTACTGGAGTGGGGTGCCACTGCCTTCTCCGAATCTAAATACAAACAGGTGTAAAAAGACCCAGTAACTTATCTACCTGCACAGGTGTAGTCAGTGACAAAACAGAACCAGGATACATGTAGTTCTGACTCCATAGCCCATTTCTCTACTTATACATGATGAGTGTTTCAGCAACTGTATGACATCATCAGTTGTCAAACGAGTACTATGTTAGCTACTATGCAAAATGGTTGACAGCTATACATTTTCAACACTAGCTTCCAAAATGGGAAAATCCACAAATGTGGATTTAGTAAAATTAGAGCAATAACTTTAAATACTAAAATAATATACTTTTGAGGGGAAAGTAACATATCTTATGGGGAGATAATTTTGTGTAGAAATGGAGTAGCCATCATGGTCAACAAAAGAGTCTGAAATGCAGTACTTGGATGCAATCTCAAAAACAACAGAATAAACTCTGTTCATTTACAAGGCAAACCATTCAATATCACAGTAATCCAAGTCTATGCCCCAACCAGTAACGCTGAAGAAGCTGAAGTTGAATGGTTCTATGAAGACCTACAAGACCTTTTAGATCTAACACCCAAAAAAGATTGCCTTTTCATTATAGGGGACTGGAATGCAAAAGTAGGAAGTCAAGAAACACCTGAAGTAACAGGCACATTTGGCCTTGGAATGCATAATGAAGCAGGGCAAAGACTAATAGAGTTTTGCCAAGAAAATGCACTGGTCATAGCAAACACCCTCTTCCAGCAACAGAGAAGACTCTACACATGGACATCACCAGATGGTCAACACCGAAATCATATTGATTATATTCTATGCAGCCAAAGATGGAGAAGCTCTATACAGTCTACAAAAACAAGACCAGGAGCTGATTGTGGCTCAGATCATGAACTCCTTATAACCAAATTCAGACTCAAATTGAAGAAAGTAGGGAAAACAACTAGACCATTCAGGTATGACATAAATAAAATGCCTTATGATTATACAGTGGAATTGAGAAATAGATTTAAGGGCCTAGATCTGATAGACAGAGTGCCTGATGAACTATGGAATGAGGTTTGTGACATTATACAGGAGACGGGGATCAAGACCATCCCCATGGAAAAGAAATGCAAAAAATCAAAATGGCTGTCTGGGGAAGCCTTTCAAATAGCTGGGAAAAGAAGAGAAGTGAAAAGACAAAGAGAAAAGCAAAGATATAAGCATCTGAATGCAGAGTTCCAAAGAATAGCAAGAAGAGATAAGAAAACCTTCTTTAGCAATCAATGCAAAGAAATAGAGGAAAAGAACAGAATGGGAAAGACTAGAGATCTCTTCAAGAAACTCAGAGATACCAAGGGAATATTTCATGCAAAGATGGGCTTGATAAAGGACAGAAATAGTATGGACCTAACAGAAGCAGAAGATATTAAGAAGAGGTGGCAAGAATACACAGGAGAAATATACAAAAAAGATCTTCATGACCTGGATGATCATGATGGTGTGATCACTCACCTAGAGCCAGACATCCTGGAATGTGAAGTCAAGTGGGCCTTAGAAAGCATCACTACAAACAAAGCTAATAGAGGTGATGGAATTCCAGTAGAGCTATTTCAAATCCTGAAAGATGATGCTGTGAAAGTGCTACACTCAATATGCCAGCAAGTTTGGAAAACTCAGCAGTGGCCACAGGACTGAAAAAGGTCAGTTTTCATTCTAATCCCCAAAAAAGGCAATGCCAAAGAATGCTCAAACTACCGCACAATTGTGCTCATCTCACACGTTAGTAAAGTAATGCTCAAAATTCTCCAAGGCAGGCTTCAGCAATACATGAACTGTGAACTTCCCGATGTTCAAGCTGGTTTTAGAAAAGGCAGAGGAACCAGAGATCAAATTGCCAACATCCGCTGAATCATGGAAAAAGCAAGAGAGTTCCAGAAAAACATCTATTTCTACTTTATTGACCATGCCAAAGCCTTTGACTGTGTGGATTACAATAAACTGTGGAAAATTCTGAAAGAGATTGGAATACCAGACCATCTGACCTGCCTCTTGAGAAATCTGTATGCAGGTCAGGAAGCAACAGTTAGAACTGGACATGGAACAACACACTAGTTCCAAATAGGAAAAGGAGAACATCAAGGCTGTATATTGTCACCTGCTTATTTAACTTATATGCAGAGTACATCATGAGAAATGCTGGACTGGAAGAAACACAAGCTGGAATCAAGATTGCCAGGAGAAATATCAATAACCTCAGATATGCAGATGACACCACCCTTATGGCAGAAAGTGAAGAGGAACTAAAAAGCCTCTTAATGAAAGTGAAAGAGGAGAGTGAAAAAGTTGGCTTCAAGCTGAACATTCAGAAAACGAAGATCATGGCATCTGGTCCCATCACTCCATGGGAAATAGATGGAGAAACAGTGGAAACACTGTCAGACTTTACTTTTTTGGGCTCCAAAATCACTGCAGGTGGTGACTGCAGCCATGAAATTAAAAGACACTTACTCCTTGGAAGAAAAGTTATGACCAATCTAGAGAGCATATCCAAAAGTAGAGACATTACTTTGCTGACTAAGGTCCGTCTAATCAAGGCTACGGTTTTTCCAGTAGTCATGTAAGGATATGAGAGTTGGACTGTGAAGAAGGCAGAATGCCAAAGAATTGATGAGTTTGAACTGTGGTGTTGGAGAAGATTCTTGAGAGTCCCTTGGACTGCAAGGAGATCCAACCAGTCCCTTCTGAAGGAGATCAACCCTGGGATTTCTTTGGAAGGAATGATGCTAAAGCTGAAACTCCAGTACTTTGGCCACCTCATGCGAAGAGTTGACTCATTGGAAAAGACTTTGATGATGGGAGGGATTGAAGGCAGGAGAAGAAGGGGATGACTGAGGATGAGATGGCTGGATGGCATCACTGACCTGATGGACATGAGTCTGAGTGAACTCCGGGAGTTGGTGATGGACAGAGAGGCCTGGCGTGCTGGGATTCATGGGGTCAGAAAGAGTTGGACACGACTGAGCAACTGAACTGAACTGAATGAAGAATAGATTGAGGCATTTAATGTCCAGATTTTCAGTTCTACCACCAGTACAATGGTAAAGGCAAAAAATCAACAATATAGAAAGTAATTTACTGAAGGTGGTAACTGCACTTTGAAAATGTGGAAAATGATTTTTTAATTTGTTATTTAATTAATTTCTACACTGTAGGAGGTCCAGGAGAACCTCATTAATTATCACTCCTCACTAACAAATTCTAATTAATTAGAGTTTCATTTATAGTCATATTCTTCAAATAGGAATAAAAATATCATCTCTTTTTTCTTTTTTTCTTTTTGCTATTGCTAGACTGGAGAACTCGTTTCCTAAGTATGGATGAAAACTACTCCATAATGAAGTAAAAAAATCTCTTATCTCACCTCCATCTCTTATATGAATATTTGGAGAATATACTCCAGTGGTGTGTGGATACGTGGTGGGAGTGAAGAAACAAGGAATAGAGAATTCCTGCTTTATAACCTTATGTATCAGAAAAATGAATGGCTTGTATCCACCCAGATATTCTGTATAAATTTGGTAGCAATAACTAGAGCTGTACACTTTCAAAATGGATGTTACCAGATCTCATGAAATATGTGCCTCAGAGGAGAATTGTTTCAAATGGTGAGCTGAGGGCCTTGACCTAGGAAATGTGTCCAACGTAACCAAATTTTTTGCTGAATATTCAGTAAACATCAAATGAATTCACAGAATAACCTGAAGAGGAGATTTTTAAGTTTGATTGGTCATAGAATAAAGAACTTCTATTTTATAAATTATTTTTCTTTTTTATTTAATAAAAAATACAGCAAACACTTCACTGCTACTAAGCAAAGGATAGAATTTATACCAGCTTATAAGCTAGGTTTTACTAGGCTCATCCTGTTCTTGATAGGAAATCAAAACTTAAGAGCCATTAAGTTACCTGTTCAAATTCTTTAGAGTAATTTAGATAAATGAAGCTTTTATTATAACCCAAGCCTACTAAATTTAAGAATCATGATTTTTATCATCATGTAATATCATTCTTGAATTTACAATCATACTTAAATAGCTTGAGAGTTTTCTTCAAATGCATTATTCAAAATAATAAGGTAGAGTTTCATACATACTCAATTTCATGCTAAAAATCTAAAGAGTATAGCATTACAATTTGTTTAATGTCCTGAACTAAGTGTCAGCAGAACATCCCGTAAGACTAAGTTGCTTAAATTATTAACACTTCAGAGGATCATTTCATTAAAATGTGATACTCAAAATAGAGTATCATTATGTTTTTCACCTACTGTTAGGAGCTATAGAGTTCCTTGCCTGTGGATTTGTAACACACTACCATTAGTTTTACTAAAGTCAGAAAGAAAATTTAAGTCCTATTTTAATTTTAATATCCTAACTCTTTATCACATGACTATAACATAGCACTAGTAAGAGTTTGTAGAAGTAATGTATGCTTTCAGGAATAAAAGAATTAAAATTATAATATTATTAATCATAATTATGAGTTAACCAACTTAGAAATCAGTCATTTTAAGAAACATTATGAATATAGATGATCATATTTTGAAACATTAGTGAACATATTTTGCATGCAATTCCAAAATGACAAATTAGATTTTAACAGACAATTATTAAACAGAACTTGAGTATCCACAATAGTCAGTTTTTAAAAAGTACACAAAAGGATATAGATAAATATGGTTAGTATATTACAAGCTGAGTTATAGCATTTTATATTCTCACATTATGAATTTTATCATATGTCTTATTATACTATAAGTGAAAAATAAATTGGAAATCCTAGTCATTCATTCATGCCCACCTCTTTGTGTCTCATGGACTATAACCCACCAGGCTCCTCTGGCCATTGAATTCTCCAGGCCAGAATACTGGAGTGAGTAGTCATTCTCTTCTCCAGAGCATCTTTCTGACCCAGGGACCGAGCCTGTGTCTCTTGCATTACAGGCAGATTTCTTACCATCTGAGCCACCAGGAAAGCCCAAGGACTGGCATAATTATTAATTTTGTCCATTTACTCTCTAAAGTATTAAAGAAAATTTTTAAAAAAGTTTATGCCAATGCTACTTAACTTACTACACAGCACAGAAAATAAAGGAAAACTTCCAAATTAGTTTTATAATGAAATCATAACATCCTTTAAGAAAATTATCAAGAACTACACCAAAAAGAAATCCATGTACCATGATTATTTATGAATATAAATTCAGAAATATTAAATGAAAAATAGCAAACAGAATTCAAAAGAATATTGAAAAAGTAAAAAAAAAAAAATTAATTCATGACTAAATGGAGTTTTCTCTACCCCAGAAATCCAAGCATTTCGTTAGTACCAACTGTTTTAATATAATCAATCATAATAATATAAGCAAAATCACATGACAATAATTTATAATTTTATAAATTATAAAAATGAAAAAATTCTATTTATGGTAAAGAACACTAAATCAAATAATAATTGATAGGATGGTATACATTCACCCACAGATCTTTATCTAATAAAGAAACATGAAAACATTTCCTGCTAAAATTAAACATATATGGTTTCCTGTTTCACTACTATTTAAAATAATGTAAGAAACATTTGGACAATGCAATCAGAGAAGAGCAAAAATTGAATTTGAGAGGAAGAAATTAAACATATAGATGGTATGATAGCTTAAATAAGCCAATGAAAAACAGGAAAACTTACTAAAATAATAACAAGGAAATGTACAAAAAATCAATAGTTAACAAATAGGCAAATAATGTCTATCATAAAAGATAAAACTATAGGTAAAACCCTCATTTACAGTAAAAAGAACAGCAATTTAAAAAGCTGACTGGAAGTAAAATTAGAAATAAATCAATTTAAAGTAGATGTTAACATAAAATTTCCCTAAACCAAAAAAGATTTGAAAAAAAATGAAAAAAAAAAAAAGTTCTGTTTGAATAGGAAAGATCATATAATAGGTTTTATATTTTTATAGGTTAATTTACAAATTTAAAACAAAGGTCCTTCTAGTCAAGGCTATGGTTTTTCCTGTGGTCATGTATGGATGTGAGAGCTGGACTGTGAAGAAAGGTGAGTGCTGAAGAATTGATGCTTTTGACTGTGGTGTTGGAGAAGACTCTTGAGAGTCCCTTGGACTGCAAGGAGATCCAACCAGTCAATTCTAAAGGAGATCAGCCCTGGGTGTTCTTTGGAAGGAATGATTCTAAAGCTGAAACTCCAGTACTTTGGCCACCTCATGCGAAGAGTTGACTCATTGGAAAAGACTCTGATGCTGGGAGGGATGGGGGGCAGGAGGGAAAAGGGAGGACAAAGGATGAGATGGCTGGATGACATCACGGACTAGATGGATGTGAGTTTGAGTGGGAGTTGGTGATGGACAGGGAGGCCTGGCATGCTGCGATTCATGGGGTCGCAAAGAGTCGGACACGACTGAGCAACTGAACTGAACTGAATACAATTTCAAATAAGGTGCTACCATTTCCATTTTTATAGTTATTAAAATCAATTACAAAGTTTATTTAGAACAACAAATATGCCTGATGAGCAATGAGAGGGAATTACTTTTTTAAGATATCAAAGGTAATATTTAGCCTCTATAATTTATTTTTTCATTTTGACAACATTTTCTACAATCATATTTTATAAACACTAGATAAATTACATACAAAAGCTAAACATAAATATATAGAAATCCAAGAAAGAACAAGATTTTTTTTATATAAGTTTATAAGTATGTATCAGTTCATAAATAATGTAAAGTGACACAACAGTGGTTTCTGCTCTAACATATGAAGACCCTCATTATGAGGGCTCCCACCCTCATAATGAGAAAAAATTTTTTTTAATTTCTGAAAAACTAAAAAATCAGCAACTCAGATCTATCAGAGAATTGAGGTCACAAAACAAACTGTCACTCAGGAAACTAGGGGAAAAGGCAAATCATGATTTACCAGGAGCAGAAACCACTGAAGACAGTGACTGGCAGAAACCCTAACAATTGCTGATGAACTGCTGTAGACCAAGTGTGGAAAAGACTAAAAGTTAAATTCCTATAGGCCCAGTATAAGGGCAGCCCCCACAGTTTCGTTAGTTTTACTTTTGGGAACAATACCAGGTTCTCACTGCAAATATTAGAACATCCCTTTTCCTTAACACTTATTCCTCAAATATTCAAGAAATAAAGGGGAAAAGCAACCATTTTGAAAATTCTCAGGGAAAAGTAATTATTTTGAAATTCATCATACCCAACTATACAAAAGACACTTAAAAATAAGCAACAAGGAATAAACAATCCACATGAAAAAAACAAAATATCTGAACAGAAAGGCCACTAAAGAGTACATACAGATGGCAAGCCCACTTATGAAATGATGGTAAACATTTGTAATTAAGAAAGTGCTCATTGGAACCGCCAATTTCCAGTCCTGCATGTTGTAGGCTTTAAAGTCTGCCTTATTAACAAATAAAAGGCTGAACAAGGTAAAAAATCAACTCTTCTTAGATGTCAGAAAAGTGAGGTCACAGTTTGCCTCTCCACCTTCTGCTTTCCTAGAAGGTGGAGAGGCAAACAGGTAGATACAGAGAATCATAGCTTTTCAGAGAGGAAATAAGAAGCAGAGGTCTCTACAAGAATCAATATTAGGGCAAGAAAGTCTCAACTGTGGGAATCAGTGAGACCAAGTCTATGAGTTTAAAACTCCAATAGGACCCCCATACTTTTTGGTGAATATCAGAGAAATATTATCTTTGGCTTCCAACAGGAAGAGAAGGAAAATAACAACTATGAAATACATTGGAGCATTCTATTCTTCTTAGCAAGGCCTGCCCTCAAAAGGAACTATTTCACCACAGCCTGTTGGGATTTAGTCAGAGCCTCACTGACTAGGGCAAGGCAAACATCCAAAACCAGCATTTCCTGTCCAACTTTCAGCAAAATATTGCAAAGCATAATAAAGGACAAAAACAGTTTGAAGATTCAAAACAAGAATGAGGGCTAGACTCAGGCATAGCAGGAATATTGGAATTATAAGACTGTGAATTTAAAACAATTTTGGTTAAAATGTTAAGGGCTCTAATAGAAAAAAATAGACAATATGCAAGAATATGAGGATAATCTAAACAGGAGATGGAAAGAATAAGAAAGAAATTGGTAGAGATCAAAAACACTAAACAATCTTGTCTTGTCCCTGATCTTAGAAGATATGCATTCAGTTTTTCTCCATTGAAAATAATGCTTGCTGTGGGTTTAATGTATATAGTCTTTACTATGTTGAGGTAGGTTCTTTCTATGCCAATTTTCTGGAGGTTGTTTTATTTTATTTTTTATCATAAATGGGTGTTGAATTTTATTGAAAGCTTCCTCTTCATCTATTGAGATGATCATATGGTTTTCATCATTCAATTTTTAATATATCGCATTGATTGTTTTGTGTACACTGAAGAATCCTTGCATCCTTTTAATAAACCACACTTGATCATGGTGTATGATTCTTGCAAAGTGTTATTGGATTCTATTTGCTAGAATTTTGTTGAGGATTTTTGCATCTATGTTCATCAGTGATATGGGCCTGTAGCCTTACTTTTTTGTGATACCATTGTATGGTTTTGGTTTCAGGGTGAGGGAAGCCTTGCAGAATGAGTTAGGGAGTTTTCTTTCCTCTACCATTTTTGGAACAGTTTGAACAAGATAGTTGTTAGGTCTTTTCTAAACTTTAGATAGGATTCTGTGAAGTCATCTGGACCTGGGCTTTTGTTTGTTGGAAGATGTTTTCTCACAGTTTCAATGTCAGTGCTTGTGATTAGTCTGTTCATATTTTCTACTTCTTCCTGATTCAGTCTTGGAAGGTTGCACTTTTCTAAGAATTTTTCCATTACTTTAGGTTGTCCATTTTATCTGCATATAATTGCTTATTGTTGTTCAATTGCTCGGTTGTGTCTGACTCTTTGAGACCCCATGGATTGCAGCACACGAGGCTTCTCTGTTCTTCACCATCTCCCAGAACTTACTCAAACTCATGTCCATTGAATCAGTGATGCCAACCATCTCATCCTCTGTGGTTCCTTTTCTCCTTCCACGATATTTCCCAGCATCAGGGTTTCTTTTCATGAGTCAGCTCTTCACATCAGGTGGCCAAAGTATTGAAGCTTCACCTTCAGCACCAGTCCTTCCAATGAATATGCAGGATTGATTTTCTTTAGGATTGACTGGTTTGATCTCCTTGCAGTCCAAGGGACTCTCAAGAGTCTTCTTCAACACTGCAGTTTAAAGGCATCAATTCTTAGGCACTCAGCCTTCTTTATGGTCCAACTCACATGTGTATACATAAGTGCCATATATTAAGGTATTGTATATATATACCTTATATATATATATATATATACACCTTATATACATATATATATATACCATATATATATCTAGAAGTATGGTACTGATGAACCTAGTATAGAACGGACTTATGGACACTGTAGGAGAAGGTGAGGGTGTGACAAATTGAGAAAGTAGCTCTGACATTTATAGCTGATCATGTGTAAAATATACATGTTAGGTAGGTAGAATAGGGAAAAGGAGTCCAAAACGGTGGTAGCTAAAAGACAAGGAAGGGAAAAGCCCGCAAAAATAGAACAAAGGAAGGTCCGAGGACCAGAGGGAGGACCTCAGGTAAAACAAACAACACTCCTCGCTGGCCCAATTTACATAGGACAAGCCCAGGGAGAGAAAAACTATAAAAAGAGGAGGCAAAGCTAGCTCTCTCTCTCTCTCCTGCCCCCCTGCACACTGGGGTGCTCTTCTCTTCACATCTTTGGATCGATATGCCCTCATGCCTCGAAGATGGATTTTCCTACTATCTTCTAAATAAAATAGAGCTGTAACACTGAGCTACAACACTGATTTGTCTAAGAGCTAGAACATGGTCTGTTCAAGACCTGAGAGCTATAACACGGTCTATCCAAGACCCAAGAGCTGTGACACTCCGAGGGGGGGCTTTAAGGTCCATCACTCTAAATCTTTGTTGTGACAAGACAAAGAACCAAGGAGTATACACTCGCCTGACATATAGTTAGTGGGAAGTTGCTGAATAATACCAGGAACCCAGCCTGGTTGTGGGTTCCTAGATGGGTGGGATATGGGAAAGCTCAGGAGACTCAGGAGGGAAGGGGTATATATATACACACACAACACACATATAATTATGACTAATTTGTGTTGTTTTGTGGAAGAAACCAACACAAAACTGTAAAACAGTGTTCTACCAATTAAAAGATAAATAAAATTTTAAAAATTACTAGCAGAAATGGGAAATGTCTATGATGCACTTACTAGTAGATTGGGCATAGTTGACGAAAGAATCTCTGAGACTGAAGATGTACCAATAGAAACTTCCAAAACTGACAGCGAAGAGAAGAGAGAGAGAGAGACAGACAGAAAAGGAGTAAAATATCTAAGGAATGTGGAGTAACAATAAAAACTGTAACATAACATATAATGTAACATATATATAATGCAGATATCAGACAGAAACGGAACAGAGAAAGGAACAGAAGCAATATTTGAAGCAATAATGATGGAGAGTTTCCCTAAATTAATATCAGACACCAAACCACAGATTCATGAATCTCAAGAACATCAGGCAAAGATAATTGCCAAGACAAAACAAATTGAAACAACTCCAAAATATAACAAAAACAACTGCACCTAAACATATCATATTCAAAATGCAAAAAATCAGAGAAAAAGTATTGAGAGAAACTGAAAATTCAACAACAATTTGTTTCTGCTACCTATTAAAATACAACAAACCCTGACAATACCAGATTCTAGCAAGAATGTAGAAACAACAGGAACTTTCATTCACTGCTGGTAGGAATGCTAAGTAAAGTAGCCACTTTGCAAGACTTTTTGATATTTTATTATAAAGCTAAACACAGGCCAAGTATGATCTAGTTAAGCTCCCTAGTATTTACTGAAGTGAATTGAAAACTAATATTCACACAAAAATCTGCATGTGAATATTGACAATAGTTTTACACCTAGTTGCCATAATGATAGCAGTCAACAAGTCTGATAGCATTCAAAAAATTGATGAATGGATAAACAAAATACTGTGTTTATATCCATACAATGGAATATTATTCAGTAATAAAAAGAATTGAACTAGCCAGCCATGACAAGATATGAAGTACATATCTAAGTGAAAGAAGCTATTATACTTTGCTAAGTGAAAGAAGCAATTTTAAAAAGGTCATTTACTGTATACTTTTAACTATGCCACATATATGAGAAGACAAAACTATGAGGATGATAAAAATACCATGATTTCCAGGGTTTGAGTAAGTGGAAGAGCTAAGTGAAGCACAAAGAAATTTTGGAGTAGTGAAACTGTTCTATATTTAGAGGAATCAGAAATGTAGTTTGTGATTGCTTCTGGGGGAAAAAAATTGCCCCCTAAAAGGTATATAAAGAAATGCTTTTAGCTACTGCTGAAGCGGTAATCATATTGCAATATATAAATACATTGAATCAACATATTATACGACTTAAGCTTAGACAATTTTATGTGTCAATTATATCTAAATACAGTTCAGTCACTCAGTCGTAGTGTCTGACTCTTTGTGACCCCATGGACTGCAGCACGCCAGGTTTACCCGTCCAAAACAAACATGCAAAAAATTACTTAAAATCATCTAATATACTATTGAAAATAAAAAGAAATTCTCTGGAGTAAATAAAATCTTGTAAGTTTTAGTTGATAGATAAGCAGACTTAGAAATTATATATACGTAAAAACTCTTCAAATGTACACATAAGATCAATGAAATTTACTGCATGTAAATTATATTACAAATTTTAAAAAATGAGAAAGAAAAAGAAAAAAGAGACTTGAGGGCCATATCATGTAATTATATACACAGGTATCACTTAGTTTTGCCCTCAAACTGATAAAAAAGAAATTACAAACAGATTTATAATGTGTAATTGTGAACAATGTGTCTATATTTTCTGATATTTAAAAGTTTTTTTTTTTTTTTGATGTGGTAATTTTATTGAGGGTATATTTCATGTTTTAAAAAAAATTGTTTTATAGAACATATGCTGGTATATTTAAAGTAAAATGATTCTCTAATTAATTTCACGTTAATTTACACTAGGTAGAGAAGGGAATTTGGGTGGGGATATGTATAAAAGTAGGTTGATCATGCATTGAAAATTGTTGATAGACGATTATAATATCCTTTCTACATTGTATTTACTTAAAGCTTTATCTTAAAAATTAAAAATGTTTTCCGGTTTGGAATATTAGTTATATTGTAAATATAAACAATATATTAAACCATCCTAAATTCAACAAGTGTGAATAGTTGAGAGAATATAGCTCACTACCTATACCCTTTGTTTTGAATACTTCTGATCACTACAGTTAGAATTGTGATCCTTGATACTGTCACTCCTATTGAATCGAAGGCCAGTACTAGCCTTACCTAAGGACAACAAATCCTTATCCTCATAGATATTTTGCAAGGTAAATATGGACATCACTATTTACCAGTGAAGGAACTGCAGTTTAAAGCCCTCTCAAGTTTCTGCAGTTATCAATTTGTATTGGATCTTTAATTAAAATATGCAGACAACTGACTACAAAGACAGTTCAACTTCAAAATAACAATACATTGTGGCTCTTTGTATTGTGGCCTCTTATATTTTAACTGCGTTCCTTCAATTCTCCAGTAACTAATGCACATGTGCTGAGTTGCATCTGACTCTTTGCAACCCCATGGACTGTAGCCCGCCAGGTTCCTCTGTCCCTGGGATTTCCCAAGCAAGAATATGGGAATGGGTTGCCATTTCCTTCTCCAGGGTATCTTCTCAAGCCTGGGATTGAACCCACATCTCCTGCTTGGCAGCTGGATTCTTTATCACTGAGCCACCAGAGAGCAGGGACTTCCTTTATTACTTAACAACTAAACAATAATAAATGTATTACTTAATATCTTAGATTTCATCCTTACATGGTAATTTACTTTACTTTGTTGTTCAACTAATCTTCATTTAACTTGTGCTTAGATGGCTTTTTCCTCAATAGTACTTTTAGTGATCTTATTTCTCAATCTTACACCAACTTGGAATTCCATACATCAGTAGGCCATGACTTTCTTTTCATGTTTGAATTTTTAACAGCTATTGACTCTGTTTTTTTCCCATTTAGTACTTTTCTGGGTGATCTCTTTAGAAATCTATAAATCTATGATTCCAACAAGTGGGTGCTTAATAAAGGACTATTAATGATTACACACAAATACTATTGTGAGTATCTTAACAGATGTTGTTTACATCCATCATTTTATTTTTAGGAAAACCAAGAAATCATCATTTTAATTGTAATGCTAAAATAAATGCAAACCACATATCTTCTGGGAGATATAAATGCAACTGCTTTGCTTTAATTAGATATGGCAAAAGCCCTTTAGTATGAAGTATCTATATTTAGAAGGTTAATTATCAATTTATAAAATGACCTTGAAAAAGATGTGCCTGACTCTAGACTACAGACAGATGGACTTTTATGGATTTTAAAGAGCAGCTTAATTGTGCTAATAAAATCTAATATGAAACAAAATGGGTTAGGTGAAATTCTTTAGTATCACTAATTATGCATATGCTAGAGATATTAAAATTGCCATCAGACCAGGACAATTTCATTCATTTTCTCAAATTTCTGATAATGCTTATATGCTATTTTACACCATTGCTTCCATTTAGAATTAGCTGCAATACTTATAATCTATTAATGTCAAATTCAAAGATACACACTGAACTTCAGGAGGCAATAGATAAGACTCATTAACAGCTGAAAGTTTGGAGTAAGGGAGATTAGACTGATGGTTCTCAGTCCAGTTCAGTTCAGTTGCTCAGTCACATCTGACTGTGACTCCATGAACTGCAGCATGCCAGGCCTCCCTGTCCATCACCAACTCTCAGAGTCTCAAAATGGGCAAATATTTTTTCCTGGGGGGCTTTTGCAAAATCTGGAGATATATTTGGTTGTCATAATTGAGTGGGAAGGTAGTTGCTACTGCCATCTAATAAGTAGTGCTCATGGATCCTGTAACGCATAGCACAATTTCCCCCAGGAATTGTCTCACCCTCCTGGTGGCTCCAATGGTAAAGAATCTGCCTGCAATGCAGGAGACCCAGGTTTGATCCCTAGGTTGGGAAGAAACCCTAGGGAAGGGAATGGCTACCTACTCCAGTATTCTTGCCTGAAGAATTTCATGGACAGGGGAGCCTGGTGAGTTACAGTTCATGGGATCACAAAGATTCGGTCATGACTGAGTGACTAACATTTTCATTTTCAAAACGTCATAACTGTCAAGGATTACAAATCTTGGCAAGTGTTATTGTGTGTTCTCTATTCTGCCATGTAGTATTATTGCTACTCAATTCCCTTAAAACTGAGTTTCCCAATCTGTGAAATGTGATCAAAATAATAAATACTTAGGTCTTTCCTGGTGACTCAGTGGTAAAGAATCCACCTGCCAATGCAGAAGACAGGGGTTTAATCCCCCATCCACAAAGATTCCCAAATACTGTGGAGCAACTAAGTCTGTGCATCACAACTATTGAGCTTGTACTCTAGAGCCTGGAAGCTGCAACTACTGAGTCCATGTGCCACAACTATTGAAGCCCATGCATCCTAGAGTCTGTGCTCTGCAGTAAGAGAAGCCACTGCAATGAGAAGCCTGGGTGTAACAACTAGAAAGTGGCCCCTGCTCACCACAACTAGACAAAAGCTCACATAGCAATGAAGACCCAGCAAAGCCAAACATAAATAAATAAAAATTTAAAAAATAAAGGGTAACTGCAAAGATTAAAGAATACCTCTGAAAAACAGCAGCTTAGTACATATACACACAAAAAAAAAGAGCTCAGATAATGTCTACTATTTGTCTTCTTCCCCAAATTTTTTACTTCACTTGTATAACTTGCTATAAGTAAGACTTTCACACTCTCCACAGTCACACGAAGAAAAAAAAAAGGTATTATTTTCATCATTTACTTAAGTATCTCATAAATAAATAAATCATTAATTCTCTTCTGCTTTTTGAATTCACCATTTCTTTTCATCTATATTCCCACTTTCCTCATTAAGAGTCTGAACTTTTTCTTATCCAGTATCATTGCAAATTTACCTATTTCTAGTCCCTTGTATCTGAATAGCAATGTCATTACTAGTTTTGCAAGGAGTCTGGGAAAAGCTCAGCTCAAATAAGATATGTGTTGAGTGGACATTTTTACCATTCCACTAAACCAGAAGGAGGGAAACTAATCTGAATTTTGGAAACAAGTGCCTTCAATGCTGAAAAATCTTCAAAATCTATCTAAATGATTATGTGACTTTTGATTTCCGTGTAGAACATAAAAAGCTTGAAACAACATTATTCTTACTCTTAATAACAACAAAAGCAAATCAACACACAAAAAAACACTAGACAAGCAGCAAATTAATTTCCTCTTCCAGGGGATCTTCCGGACCCAGGAATTGAACTCATGTATCCTGTGTCTCCTGCATTGCAGGCGGATTCTTTACCACTGATTCACTAGGGAAGCCCTAATCAGCCAATGCAAATTTTTTTGTTTCCATAAAAAAGACAGTGTCAAAGGTGACCAGCTAACCAGAAACCTAAGAAAAGATGGGTACTTCTAAACAGAAATGATGCTAGTTCTAGCTTAGTTCTAGCTACTGCTAGCCACTAGCAAGAAGAATTCCGGAAAATGTTTAATCAGTATAAGTGACTAGGGAAATGTTATAGAACCCTTTAAAGCCATATACACTGAAGAAATTTCCAACCTCTCCCAGGCTCTTTTCCAAGGACAATAGCAGACATTCACTCAAAATCTGTGAATGGAGAAATTCTCACTCTTGCTGCAGGCTTTGAGTGAGGGTTGGGGAGACAGAGTGAACAGTTGCCACTGTGGAACTCAGATTCTTCTCCCCATCTCTCCTTTAGAACAAAGGCCTAAAGCTTCTGGAAATGACAGTGAATTACAATAGCCAATGAGATACTGAAAAAGAACAGAATTGGAAGTTTCACAGTGTTAGCTATCTAATGCCCAGACCTACAGTAATGTTTCATTAATCACAAAAATGTAGTTGGAGTGAGGTGAAGGTGAAGTCACTCAGTCGTGTCCAACTCTTTGTGATCCCATAGATTATAGCTTACCAGGCTCCTCCATCTATGGGATTTTCCAGGCAAGAGTACTGGAGTGGGTTGCCATTTCCTTCTCCAGAGTATCTTCCCAACCCAGGTATCGAACCCAGGTCTCCCACATTGTAGGCAGACGCTTTACCATCCGAGCCAGAGAATCCAGAAATAGTACTATATATACATGTTGATAGAGATTCAGTGGAATCAAATCCAATGGGAAAAGTTAATCTCTTCTATAGTGCTGGAAAATTCTCAAAGACACATTAAGAAAAAAATTACAACATATACACGACTTCAAAAATGTTAACAAAACATAGATCATTGACCTAAATTTAAAACCTAAAACCATAAATTTTCTAGAATTAATATAGGAAAAAAACATTTGTGCCTTGAAGTTAGTTGAAAATATTTTCTCCATGACACTGAAAACACCATTTAAAAACTCATAGCAAATTAGAATTTATTGATATTACCATAGTTTGTTCTTCAAAAAGCACTAGTAAAAAAATGGAAAAGAGTCAAAGGCTTGGAGAATATAATTGAAAATTGCATTCCTGCCTATGGATTATATTAAAAAAAAAACTGAAAGATAAGAAGATAAATAATTTAAAATTAGGCTGTGCTATAAAGCCAAAAAGTACTATAAAAAAAAAAGACTAGTCTTGAGATTTAAGTAGCATTGAAAGGGTCAATTCCCTCCATGTTTCTTGTTTATCCCTGTGGTCTATATTTTTGAATTTTAACTAGGTACGAATTGGGGATGGAAGAAACAACAATCTGAAGGCAACAAAATGGAAGGTTGGATTACACATCATTGCACAGATACTTGTACGCCAAAGGTAGCACCTTCAGTGGATAGTTCAATAATATATAATTTCAGAAAGGAAGCAGGAATTTCCAATATAACCACTGTTCTCTAGTTAATGACCTGTACTATTCAATAATAAAAAATACAAACAAAAAAAGGAGATAAAACATAAGCATTTGAAGATCTAGGGGACCTTCCCAAGCCAGGATCAAACCCAAGTCTTCCACATTGTAGGTAGATTCTTAATGGTCTGAGCCACCTAGGAAGTCGTTATATTCGGGTAAGAATTTGAAACAAAACACACATTTATAATTAGGAGCTAAAAGATCCTGTGGAGAAGGGAAAGGCTACCCATTCCAGTATTCTGGCCTGGATAATTCTGTGGACTGTGTAGTCCATGGAGTTGCAAAGAGTTGGACATGACTGAGTGACTTTCACTTTCAGTTTCTTTTTTTTTTTTTTCAGTGTATTATGCATATGGCACATCACAAAGATGATACAAAATGAAAAACTCAATAATTAAAAAAAAACCTAGATATACAGAAATAAGATAATATTTAAATTAATAAACATAAATATTTTAAAAAAGAAAAAAAATGCTTTGGCTGCATTACACAGCTTGTGATCTTAGTTCCTCAACCAAGGATTGAACTAGGTATTCAGCATTGAAAGTGCTCAGTTCTAACCACTGGACTGCCAGGGAATTCTCTAAAATCACCTTCAATAGTAATAATACATACAAAATTTGTATTATTGCAGAAAAAGAGATATCTTCCTGTTCTGAATTTCCTAGTCCATAGTAAAGGTTCTGGTGGATGAAATACAGGTTGAAATGTTTTTCAAATCCAATTGTCAGAGAAATCTTTATTGATCATTAACTACTCCCCTTTTTCTGCTGCTATGATGGAGGAGGTTGTCCCATGTGACACATTTAAAAGCTAGTGAACTCTCCAACATCCAGTGACCCAGAATTATTGATTTGCCAGAGTCCCCTGCCAACCTACATGTGACATGGGGTTATTTATAGAAAATAAATTTTTGTTATATAAATTCACTGAGAATATTGTTATTGTTACTATTCCTACAGTAAGATGTTCCTGCTTACTAACTTAGAATATTGGTATCAGGAACTGAGTGTTACAATTGCGAAACATCTAAATAAGTGGCAATGGCTTAGAAAGCAAGATCCAAAAATGAGGAAGCTAATTTCAGACACTAAAAAGATGGTGTAACATATTATGCAGTGGTAAACTGGCTTTTAAAAAATGGATGACATTTTTTAAAAAAGAAAACATTGTAGGTTCTAGGTGAATAGGTTGGAAAGCTAAATGGAATAGTGAGTGTTCAAAGTCATTGCAAATTTTTATCAAGGTTAGACAAAAAAGAGTTCAGAAAAATTACTGTCTTATTTCAAGCAAAACTGAAAAGAGTTAAAGGGGTCCAGAAATTCAGGCAGTGTTGGATAAACCAATTAATTCTTTTTTTTTCTTTTCTTTTTTTTTTTTTTTTAAGCTTTTTCTTTCTTTCTTTTTTTAATTTAAAAAGGGGGTTCATGTTTGGGAACGCATGTACACCCGTGGTGGATTCATGTCAATGTATGGCAAAACTAATTATTTCTTTTTAAAAACAAGAAAACCCTCTTAAAATTTCCTTAGCTAATTCCAAATATGATTAGTCAATATTGTAATCCAAGCTAATGCCTAAAACATTACAAAGTAACACTTTCTTGGAGAGTCCCTTGGAGAGCAAGGAGATCAAAAGAGTCAAACCTAAAGGAAACCAGTCCTGAATATTCATTGGAAGGAATGATGCTGAAACTGAAGCTTCAATTCCTTGGCCACCTGATGTGAAGTACTGACTCACTGGAAAACACACTGATGCTGGGAAACATTGAAGGCAGGAGGAGAATGGGGTGACAGAAGACTAAATGGTTGGATGGTGTCACTGATTTGATGGACATGAGTTTGAGCAAGTTCTGGGAGTTGGTGATGGACAGGGAAGCCTGGCGTGCTGCATTCTGTGGGGGCCACAAAGAGTCGGGCATGACTGAGCAACTGAATTGAACTGAACACATTCTTATTGGTATTCAAGGAAGGAAGAAACTAACCCTGTGGTCCATGGTTTCATAGTTTGCTGACTGAAGAAATTTACTTCCAGGAAGAATCAGACAGCATGAATGGATAGTTAAAAAAAAAAAAAAAAGATGTTTTCTAAATATAACACATAAAAATCTTACTGGTGCCTATTGATTGCCTACAATGAATGGTGCTGCTGAATTCATGGTCTCTGAAGAAGATTTAACTCCGGGACCAAAGACAGGTCTCAATCACTCAGAGCTTTGTGTGCAAAATTTTATTTACAGTGACAGAACAGAGACAGCTTCTGACATAGACATCAGAAGGGGGTAGAAAGAGTACCCGCCTCACTAGTTTAAGCGGGACCTTACATACTTCTCAACTAGCTGCTAAGAATAGATAAAAAAAATACCTCAAGGTTGTAAGAGTTCCACTAGGCCCTTTCCCAAGGCATATATTCTGAGATAACTTTGGCACAAGATTAGCCAGGGAGAACAGGATCCAGACAATGTCTCTGGGCAAGATATACTGTTTGTAATCAGGACTACAAGTCTTGAGATATAGGTTCCCAGGCAATATTTGTTACAATTATATTCATTAACATAGAGCCTAAGAAAAGCATTTCCATGAGTAAGACATCTTACTGTGTAATCATTAGTTCTTGACCTAAAGAAAGGTCAGTTCTCTGGCAAGATACATTGTTGCACAAGGCTCAAGGAAAGCATGAATGAGAATGTTTGCCTCCTCCTTACAGGGCCTTGGACTGCTTGCCTAAGCTTTAACTCTTTCATTTCCTTCTGCTTTTAGGAGAATATGGTGCCAGGGAAAGGGGTGGAAATCATTCCATAACTTCTTCCTGCTGGAAAGGGGTGCAGACCCTAAATTATTGAGGCAACATATTTTCCATATCCTCATGTTGAGGGCCTCTGATCCAAGGACCTTGAGTAATAGAAGAGGCAGTGGAAACTGCAGAGGCATGAACAATCACTTGTAGCTTAAATGCCCAAGCCACTTAGATACAAAGTTCATTATACAGTTACAGATATAAGAAGCAAATAGCAAGAATAAGATGACTACAATGATTACAGTCAAGATAGATTTCCACCAAGCAGGGCTTGTAAATGAAGAGTGTATCTGTGACCAGAACAGATATCTGTATCTGGAATATCAGAGGAGTCCATTTTGAAGAGTGACCAGAATCTCCAGATCATTGTTACTTGGTCTGGGAAGCCTTTGTATCTTTTAGAATGAAGAAACTAGACAAGTAGATTAAAATGGAGAGACCAAATATCAGTAAAAGAATTATTGTAATCAGCAGTCCAAGCAAGCAAAAGAATCAGGTTACATTTGGTAGTAATTTTGATCCTGGTTTAGATAGAGCTAACCCTTGGGTTGCCCTGTTTATAAGAATGGAGCCATTTGGCATGTTCTTTTACATTTTGAATGTAGGTATAACAAATCCTGAACCTTAACAGACAAAATAAATCTTATCACTTCTTTTTAGAAGAATGAGTCTGAACCCCAATGTAGACAACTGTTTCAGGGAGACTTATAGCTATGTAGGCAGTTGTCTAAGTTTGTCCAAATAGGCTTTAGCCTCTCATTGTGGTATCAATATGTAAGCCAAAGTAGTTGTCACCATTAACAATTTTAGCATTTTTCTAGCTATGAGAAAATGCAAGAATTTGGGCTAAAGAAAATCTTTACCTGAAAATATCTAACTATCTGAAAGCCTATTTTGTCCATTTTTCCAGGGCACAGAGTGAGTGCCTAATTTCTGATTTCCATCCTGAATTCCACTCAGGAGATGTTGAAGGTCAGCAGCTGTAGTGTCCATGATTTAATAATCCTTGAAAGTGCCAGTTTCCAGTTGCAAGGCCCCTTTATGGCCATGAGTTTGACCACAATTTGGGGGCCATTTCATGACGATCTTGTCCCATGGTACTGAGAAAGCTCATTCCCAGTTTTGTCAAAGATTTCACTGATAGGCCACTCAATGTGCTATTATTGGACTCGGCCCTGTGAGTAGAAAAATTCTCTGGACCGCACCTGTCTCAATAGTCTCTTGGTCTAGGAAAATATTCCCTCTTGTTGCTTCTTCTCATATGCAGAGTCACACCATTACAATTATGGATCTCATATGGAATTGGACACCATAATTCTATCAGCGGCTCAGTCACTCAGTGTAAGGGACAACACTTCTTGAAACAGACAATATAGAAAACAATATAGTTAGCAGCAGTAGTAAAACCATAAGTAAGAACTGAAGTTAAGAACTTCCATTTGGTATAGCCCAGTGACATCCCCAGGTCATCTGACTTAGCTTGTTAAATGACTGTAGCCTGCTGTTAATCTCATGGTTGTAGACCATGGAGCATCTGATCTTTATTCAAAGACAGGTTACTGAGACAATCTTTAGAAACAAACTCAAAGTGTCCTTTGTAATAACTTAATTAAACCTCTTAGCAATGTAACATAACCACAATGAACTGTCTCAGAAGTGAGCCTTAGTAAATACAGACCTTAATTAACGAAACTAGAACTTAATATTCAGTGAAACATAATAGATGCCATAGACCTGACATCAGTTGGGTGGATTTTTCTTTTAGAGCTCCCCAGTATCTTTTCAGATTTCTATATATGTCAGGAGACAGTCTTTTTTACCTTGATGAGGTTGTTCAGAACCCAAGCATCTTCAATTTTTGGAGGGACACAGTAGAGAGAAAAGAAAAATGTTCTAATTTTACCCACAGGTGTAAATCACTAAATTGTTTTAAATAATCAGTAACTTAAGAAGAGCTTCTTTATATCTGAAAACAAAGATTAGAAGCAAGTAATATATTAAATAAAAAGTCATAAAAATTGCAGTCATATTTAGCAGCTATTTAATCTCATGTTACCAATCCCTTTGTTCTGCCATCCTTTCCCAATGACCAAAGGCATCAGTGAAACAACAGTTTCCAACAAGCTCATGATTATTTTTTGCCAATGTCTGTATGACGTGTCCAGTAAAGTGGGTGCCCCAATAACTGGAGATTGTAGAAAACACATTTTAACCATTTTTCTCCATTGTGAGATATTGACCCTGAAGTCAGAAAAGGCTTTATCTTATCAAATAAAAGTGAGGTTTGTCAGGGAGCCAGGAAAAGCCAAGTGGCCATCTTGGCTTTCCTATAGCCCTGACTGTTTGCTTTATAGCCAATGTTTATCCATTTTAAATTCCCTGACGAGGGGTTAATTTTTATAGAAGCAGAATGAGTTTTGTTTATGTTTGCCATAGTCTGTTATCAAAAGCCACATTCCAAGAAAATTTTGTCTTTTATCCATGGAATTCTCCAGGCCAGAAAATTATAGTGGGTAGCCTTTCGCTTCTCCAGGGGATCTTCCCAACCCAGGGGTTGAACCCAGGTCTCTTGCATTGCAGGCAGATCCTTTATCAGCTGAGCTATCACAGAAGCCTTAACAGGAATGGAAAATCAAATTTCAGATTGGTACCAGGTTATATTCACTGTGAAACAATAGTTATTCACTTAGTCAAAGTAACAAAGATATCAAAGACAGTTTAATGTCTTAAGAAACTTGCATCATGCACAAAACTCTCTTCACTTGCCACCAACCTTTTTTACACCTTTTGTATTCATCACTTTATTTGCACATTCATAGAATAGACACATGGAAGTTCAGATTTACTTCCTTTTTTCCTTTGTTAGAATGTAATTCCATGCTTTACATCTTTTTATTGAAAACGCATGTCCTACTTTCTTTCATCAACCATGAACTGAGCTTTGTATTATTGTTTTTTAGATTGGTAAACATAAATCACCCGAAGCTATGTCATTTGTAAAAGTATCTTCACCATGTCTATGTTAATTAGATCAATAAACAAACTTCAATATCAGATATCAATTTAATAGTGAATATTTCCCAGTTCACACAAGCCTGAAATTCATTTTGTTTAACTTCCTTGAATTTAGAACTCTTTGATTTGTAAGTGCTTACTTTTTTTAGGCCAATTAAATAGAGCTCATTGACCAGTTAGGCTTAAGCAATGTTGTACAAGGACGGAGACACACACTGAGATACATGTAAATCTGGATAGACAGAAACCTCAGTTTTCCACTTGAAATATAAAGTGTCTATTTGCTTATTTTTTTTTCTTTTCCGCTTGACCTGAAGTTCTACCAATTTGCCCATAGCTGGAGTTCCAGATAGAGTGGGCTGTGTACCTCAAGGACATAATAAGAGTTAACTTCAGGTTTTTTCTAAGACATGTTTTCGTTTCTCATGCAGGATCAGTTTAGTTAAGTTCAGTTCAGTCGCTCAGTTGTGTCCGACTCTTTGTGACCCCATGAATCGCAGCACACCAGGCCTCCCTGTCCATCACCAACTCCCAGAGTTCACTGACTCGCGTCCATCGAGTCCGTGATGCCATCCAGCCATCTCATCCTCGGTCGTCCCCTTCTTCTCCTGCCCCCAATCCCTCTCAGCATCAAAGTCTTTTCCAATGAGTCAATTCTTCGCATGAGGTGGCCAAAGTACTGGAGTTTCAGCTTTAGCATCATTCCTTCCAAAGAAATCCCAGGGCTGATCTCCTTCAGAATGGACTGGTTGGATCTCCTTGCAGTCCAAGGGAGTCTCAAGAATCTTCTCCAACACTACACTTCAAAAGCATCAATTCTTCGGCGCTCAGCCTTCTTCACAGTCCAAATCTCACATCCATACATGACTACTGGAAAAACCATAGCCTTGACTAGATGGACCTTAGTCGGCAAAGTAATGTCTCTGCTTTTGAATATACTATCTAGGTTGGTCATAGCTTTTCTTCCAGGGAGTAAGAGTCTTTTAATTTCATGGCTGCAATCACCATCTTCAGTGATTTTGGAGCCCCCAAAAATAAAGTCTGACACTGTTTCCACTGTTTGTCCATTTCCCATGGAGTGATGGGACCGGATGCCATGATCTTAGTCTTCTGAATGTTGAACTTTAAGCCAACTTTTTCACTCTCCTCTTTTACTTTCATCAAGAGGCTTTTGGAAAAAAAAAAAAAAAAAAAAGAAAAAAAAAAAGAGGCTTTTGAGTTCCTCTTCATTTTCTGCCATAAGGGTGGTGTCATCTGCATATCTGAGGTTATTGATATTTCTCCTGGCAATCTTGATTCCAGCTTGTGTTTCTTCCAGTCCAGCGTTTCTCATGATGTACTCTGCATATAAGTTAAATAAGCAGGGTGACAATATACAGCCTTGACATACTCCTTTTCCTATTTGGAACTAGTCTGTTGTTCCATGTCCAGTTCTAACTGTTGCTTCCTGACCTGCATACAGATTTTTCAAGTGGCAGGTTAGGTGGTCTGGTATTCCCATCTCTTTCAGAATTTTCCACAGTTTATTGTGATCCATACGGTCAAAGGCTTTGGCATAGTCAATAAAGCAGAAATAGATGTGTGTTTTTTTTTCTGGAACTCTCTTGCTTTTTCCATGATCCAGCGGATGTTGGCAATTTGATCTCTGGTTCCTCTGCCTTTTCTAAAACCAGCTTGAACATCAGGAAGTTCACAGTTCACGTATTGCTGAAGCCTAGCTTGGAGAATTTTGAGCATTACTTTACTAGAGTATGAGATCAAAGCTCCAAAAAAAAGTATTTTAACAAGACAGTTCTTTCCTAATTGAATGTGCAAAAAGAACCAGTTTTGTAAATTCAAAAGTATTTCATTGTAACCAATTTTTTCTGGAGTCTAAAGAATATCATGGCCATTCACTGTCAAAAATGTCCTCTCTCCCTTTTGTATTCGTAGTTTCATAGCTAAAATTTTCAAACCAGAGAGTATTCAAGTTGGCTCTGATGACTGGGGTAGACTGACTGATAAGATGTTGACCCAACAGGGATTGTGTCTCTACGAAGGTGAGGTCTTCTCATACAGCAAAGAAAGCCAGTATATAAGGGACTTTTTAGGCTCTTGGGATCAAACTTATTCTATTTTTTCAAGATACAATTCAAAGGGGATGGTTCTGGAACCACTAAGTCTCATCTGTAAGAGAGAAAATAGCCGTGTCCAGTGCCAAGGCTTTTTTCCATTGGAGGCTTCCCTCCCTGCTATAGATAGGGTAGAGACAGGTCTTCCAACTAAGCTTCCTTCCCTGGCCAGAATTAACCTGTCTTTTACCATCCCTCCTCATTCTACCACTGAGGCAGGGTAGACATGCACCAGAGGTAGACCTGATGGCATCCCAGACTGATGTACAATTCCTCACCATTACAACCTTTGCCTGATTTCTGTTCCTTCTCTGATGCCACCCGGGGTGATATACGATAGCAAAAGAGGTGGTGAAGGGCCAGCCACCAAGGGAAAAAAAAAAGTGATTTTTGTCCTCAAGCTATTATGGCTAATCTTTCCAGTTCATTTCCACAGATTCCACAGAAAGAATATCAAGGGAGTTGAGACAAAAGCCACCAGAGAGCCTCTTCTGGTCCACTAAGAGCCAGTATTACCAAAGGAAGAAGTCCACTGCACTTCTAACCTGACCAAATCTTAGGATTCCCGACCTGTGTCCTCAGAAATCTCATAGTCGCCAGCAGTGTCTCCATTCATATAGACCAGAGGTACAGCTGTTACAAGGACTCACTTACAGGTTGCTGAGGTAGGCAGCTAAGTGAGCAACTTCTAGCCTGAGAGACATTCCTGAAGCCAGAGGTCCACCCAGCTCCCAAACGTGCTCCTGTATGCAGTGCATGAAAAGACAACTCAGGTGTAACTTTTGGCTTCTAGCAAGACTAGGTGCTTCAGGACTGTCAATCCAAATGTGGGGTCTCAATAATAGCACATAGTAACAGCATGGATTGCAACTCCCTTGAAAATCTATGATTCGATAGATTCAATTCCCAGGCATTTACGAAATGGTCAAAGAGACCAGGAAAAGGTGACCAAGAAAGGAAAGTTTGGTCCACATGCTTCACCCATTTCTGGTCGCTCCCCTCACAGGGACATTGGGCGCTTCTTGGCATTGGCAGGTTGGTATAAACCCCTGACAGGCTCCCCTTTTGGGGATGCCCTCAGTCATTATGAGACACCACAGAACTGCAAAGCTGGGCTCTAATCTTGCTTCACACTTGTTTTATGCACCTCTGGCTTTTGATCAATCACTCACACAAGCACACCATAGAGTTAGTAAAGTAGAGAACATATTTACTAGGAGAACATACAACTAGAGCTCCAAGCATCCTTACCTTGAAGTTCCTGGACGAGCCCCCAAGATGATATCTTATGGAGAGTGAGTCTGCCAGATTAGTAGTCTCTGAGGGACAGTTAACTCCCGGACCAAAGACAGGTCTCAGTCACTCAGAGCTTTGTGTGCAAAATTTTATTTAAAGTGACAGAACAGAGAAAGCTTCTGACATAGACATCAGAAGGGGGTAGAAAGAGTACCCACCTCACTAGTTTAAGCGGAACCTTACATACTTGTCAACTAGCTGCTGAGAATAGATAAAAAGAATACCTCAACGTTGTAAGAGTTCCACCAGATCCTTTCCCAAGGCATATATCCTGAGATAACTTAGGCACAAGATTAGCCAGAGACAACAGGTTCCAGACAACATCTCTGGGTGAGATATACTGCTGCTGTGTAATCTGGGTATAAGTCTTGAGAAACAGGTTCCCAGGCAAGATTTGTTACAATTATAATCATTAACATAGAGCCTAAGAAAAGCATTTCCATGAGTAAGGCATTGTGGTGTGTGATCATTAGTTCCTGACCTAAAGAAAGGCCAGTTCTTGGGCAAGATACATCGTTGCACAGGTCTAAGGAAAGCATGAGTGAGAATGTTCTCCTCCTTAAAGGTCCTTGGACTGCCTGCCTAAACTTTAACTCTTTCACTATGTACATTTTTACCTTTGTACTGCAACTAACACCCTCTCTCTCAAATCTGCATTCTTACCCACAATTTCAGTTCAGCTCAGTATAGTTCAGTCGTGTCCAACTCTTTGAGATCCCATGAATTGCAGCACGCAAGGCCTCCCTGTCCATCACCAATTCCCGAAGTTTACCCAAACTCATGTCCATCAAGTTGGTGATGCCATCCAGCCATCTCATCCTCTGTCAACCCCTTTTCCTCCTGCCTCTAATCCCTCTGAGCATCAGAGTTTATGATCTCCCAAATGTATTGGTTCAACTCTGTATTTTCTTCTACTACCTTTTTTTCTGAGCTATACTGTGTGAAGAAGAAGTGGAAGTTGCTCAGTCATGTCCAACTCTTTGTGATCCCATAGACTTTAGCCTGCCAGGCTCCTCTGTGCATGAAATTCTCCAGGCAAGAATACTGGAGCGGGTTGTTATTTCCTTCTCCAGGGGATCTTCCCAATCCAGGGATCGAATGCAGGTCTCCTGTATTGAAGGCATATTATTTACTATCTGAGTCACCAGAGAAGCCCATATTCTTGAGTCTTGGTCTATCAAACTAACGCTTTATACTAACAGATTCCACACAAGTAATCGCCACTGAGGGAGCCTTTCTTAACCTCTCTTAGTCTTTCCCAAGATTAGCTGAGTTTCTCTCTTTATTTTATGTCACTACGATAATTTGGAATTATACTTTTTATAACACTTTACTTTTGCTACTATATTTAAAATAGGACTTTGCTTCACCAAATTTTGAGTGTCTTTGAAACCAAGTCTTCTGTCTCATAATTGTTATAATCTCAGTATTCATTATTTAGTAGACACTAAATCAACACTTGTTAAATGATAGAATTAAAAATAAGCAGATTTTTGTTCGATACTCAGTTGAATATAACATTAAACTCTTGTGTGTGTGTATGTATATATATATATACAGAGTAACAAAGATACCTGAGATCTGGAGAGTGAGTTAGCTAGCTGAATCCAGGAGAGCTGATGGATTAGTTTCAATATAAGTCAGAAGGGTTGAGAAATAGAAAAGACAATGCTGCTGTTCCAGTCCAAAAGCCGGAGACATAAGAAAGGCCAGCGTTTCAGTTCAAATTTGAAGGCAGGAAAATAGCCAATCATCTGATTTAAAGACTGTCAGACAGAAAGAATTCTCCCTTACTTAGAGGAAGGTAAGCTTTTTAATTATTATTATTATTTTTTTTTATTTAAGCTATCAACAAATGAGGCTCATCTACGTTACAGAAACGATCTATTCCACTCTCCCAATTTAAATGATAATTGTATCCAAAACAGCCTCACAAAAACACCTAGAAAAATGTTTGAAGAAATGTCTGGCCATTTTGTGGTCCACTCAGTATGACACAGAAAATTAACAAATACTGTGTCTATAATTACATTTGCATTATGCATATAAAGTTTCTTTCTGTTATAAACATGCTGTGTGTGTGTGTGTGTGTTAGTCGTTAAGTCATGTCCGACTCTTTGTGACTCCATGAACTATAGCCCACCAGGCTCCTCTGTCCATTGAATTCTCTAGGCAAGCATACTGGAGTGGGTTGCCATTCCCTTCTCTGGGAACCTTCCTGATTCAGGGATTGAACCCGAGTCTCCAGAACTGTGGGCAGATTTTTTACCATCTAAGCCACCAGGGAAGCCCCCAAAATGCTATAAATTATTTCAATTACAATGTTTATGTCACATTTAAAAATCTAGGGGAAGAATCTCAAGGCCATATAAGAATATGGAATGACCACAGCTGGAATCAGTTGTGGAGAAGGTCAGGAGATAGTTGAACAATGAATGTCACTGACTGAGTAGAAATACAGTTCAACCATGTCCCCATGGTCAGATAGAAGACAAGAGATCATGTTTTTGGAGTAACTGTTTTTATACCCATGCTGTGTCATGCTAAGTTGCTTCAGTCGTGTCCGACTCTTTCCAACCCTATGGACTGTAGCCTGCCTGCCTGTCTCCCCTGTCCATGGGATTCTCCAGGCAAGAACACAGGAGTGGGTTGCTCTGCCCTCCTGCAGAGGATCTTCCCGACCCAGGGATTGAACCCATGTCTCCTGCATCTTCTGCCTTAATAGGCAGGTTCTTTACCACTAGTGCTACCCTGGAAGCCCATTTTTACACATTAACCCCTAAATCCATTGATTGATGAAAAAGGAGTATCTTTCTTTGTCATGGGAGTCCAAAATGGGTGTGTCTGATGAGTACGTGGTCTTGCTAAAGGTCACTCAGGTACCTAGGTCCCCCCTGCAAATTTGGTCTACCCTGCTTTAGAATTCTGAATCCTTTGATTTCAGCCAGCATGTCTAATAAAGGAGGTAGAGATAACACCTGGGAAATATTTGGCCAGGGCTAGAAATGACCTTTGTAATTTCTGACTTAACTTGCCACAAACTGAGTCACATGACCATACTAGCTGTAGACAGCCTTAGAAGTGAAGTATGGCTCTGTCCAGGCCAAAAAAAAAAAAAAATGGTTTGGAGAACAAAGGGGCAATTTCTGCTCCAAATGAGAAACAAACCACGGCAGATTTTATAGCAATGAATCAAAAAATTGAGCTAGAGTCCAGAGGGTCTCTTAAATTATTGTGTGTGGTATACTGGATTATTTAAAGATAATATAATGAACAAATTCAACATTAAAATTTCTCTCTTGTAAAAGGATCCTCGTTTATCTTCTATAAAGTATAAAATTCTTTCTATATTTTTTCAAATAGACACTTTATAAAAATTTGCCAATACTTATCTATAAATAGAGAATTAACATAATTTAAAAAACTGAATATTCCTGAAAATACATAATAAATATCATGACATTTCCCCCCATAGTTTATGCCTAAGCTTTAGCAGTAATATTTTTAACCCTAAGTCAATAGAAAAAAAAAAAAATGAAGCTATGAGTTAGACTCTGATTAAAGAGTAAATCTTCTCCAAAACCTATTGGAATCAATAGGGAATTTAGAAAAAATTAATAAAAAATACACAAAACTTTTTAGGTGTCACTGAAGTCAAGAAAATGAAAATTAAACTACCCAAAATGTTTGATTTTGCTATTAGAATTTTAAAAGACAATTATTAAAATAAACATTGAGCCTGAAGGGCAATCTTTAAAGGTAAATATAATTCTGAAATTAAAGAACAAGGATATAGACATGTAGAAACTGCAATAAAAACTATCATCTTTCTCAGACAAATTTTTAGTAAAATAAGAATTATATTATGCATTTATGTATGTGTGTACATGTATATCTTTTAGTTTTTAGTTTGTGCAAGTGTGTTATATATGTATATGAATATATACTGTATGTATAGTAATTGGTTTAAATAACTATTACCCATGTCAGCTATAGTCTGGAATATAACCATTAATGGATAGCTTGATAAGTGCTTAATAAGTTTGTGATATTATCACCATATATTACCAGTATAAAATATCCTTTTTAAACAAATGTTCATATTAAAAAGATATTTTAAATGTATATAGATATAGATAATAAGAATACATTTTAAATTTAAATAAATGGTCAATGAAAAGATAAAATGGCTCAGTCGTGTCTGACTCTTTGCAACCCATGGACTATACAGCCCATGGAATTCTCCAGGCCAGAATACTGGAGTGGGTTGCCTTTCCCTTCTCCAGGGTATCTTCCCAACCCAGGAATAGAACCGGGGTCTCCTGCATTGCAGGCAGATTCTTTACCAACTGAGCTATCAGGGAAGCCCATAAAATGGTTAAGGTTTTTAAAATTTCTTGATAGAGTCTGACTTTTCTGAATCACTTTGTAAGTCAAAGCCATATATACATACTATTTCTACACAGTATCATCTCTTTCAAATAAAGAGTTATGCAGCAACTCTTTATTCTCCAATAAAGAGAGTATAGCATTTTTTTAAAAAGTGTGTTTTCTCTTTAAGGATTTTCTTCCAACAATCTTCAATATTTTTCCACGTTGTTGACATCCATTTTTATGTTTTGATGCTTGTTCTTAATCAATACTTCCTGCAAGTAAATGTTTTCACACAATGAATAGGGCTCATGTGCCTGCTTTCACTGTTTCTTAGTTTCTTGACTAAATTGTTGAGAGTTTACAGTTGGGCAGTCACACCACCAAGCATGGCAGCCAAGTTGGCACATTGCTGGGTTGATAACAATTTTAAATGTTATTGCTTGTCGGACAAACTCAGTGATATTGAAAAGTGTAAAAACTGCCTTTAATATAGTAATATCAAGTTCTTGAAAATGAATGGATATCATCACATGGACAATCAATTTCTTCTTTCCTCCAGTTCATAGTTTATTAATAGGGTTTAATGATAGAATAGAAATTTATGCTAAAATGTATATAGAATCATAATTTAAGGCCACCTTTCATCTCACTGTTAGATATGATATTTTCACAAAAAAGTATCATTAAAATTATATACTTTATAGGATCAGCCACACTGCTAATGAGAAAGTGTTGCATTCCAGAAGGTTCACTGTATTTGGTTACATGAAATAGTTTGTATATGAACAGATTCTTGTTTAATAATTGTCAGACAAATTTTTGTATTTAAGAAAAATATATTTGAGTACTCACTATATTCTAAGAAGTGCCTTGTTGTTGTTTTTTAGTTGCTAAATTGTGAAATTGTGTCTGACTCTTTGCAACCCCATGGACTGTAGCCCAACAGGCTCCTCTGTCCATGGGCTTTTCCAGGCAAGAATACTGGAGTGGGTTGCCACTTCCTTCTCCAGGTGATATCCTGATCCAGGGATATTCCTGACCCATGTCTCCTGCTTGGCAGGCAGATTCTTTACCACTGAGCCTCCTGGGAACCCCAAGAAGGGCCTTGGTGTACACATATAAAAATAGGTTAAATTTAACTTTCAACTCTAATGTGCTTTTTAGAAAATGAAGAGAACAAGAAATAATCATGTAAAAGTGCAATAAGGAATGCCATAAACGAGTATGGAACACAATGCAATGGGTGTACAGAAGAGGGAATTATGAATTGTCAAGATATACAAATATTTTTAGAGCTTAAATTTGTAAGACTTTGTTCAAGAAGGAACATCAATGGATAAGGCTATTCCAGCCAGATGAAATAGCATAAGCCAAGACACAAAAGTAAGGATAGAAGTAGTTTGGCCCTGCTGAAATTATTCACTGCATTTAGAGAAATATTATATTAATAAAAAGGATATTATATTTTCATATAAGATGGTATACATCCATGTAAATATGCTAAGAGTTTCAAGCTTCATCATTGACACATGAAGCAAAAATAAACCTTTGCTGGTATTGTGAAAAATAGATTAAAGATGAAAGTATGGAAAGTTGACATTATATTATAAAAAGAACCTAAACTCAAGATGATGAGGTTTAATTAAAATGCTAAATTTGGCAAGAGATGTTAGAAAATAAAATGGAGAGGCATGGAGAAGATAAAATTGGTAATTAACTAGGAAAATGGGTAAGATGGAGAAAAAGTTGATTAATAGCATTAATTAAAGAATAAACCCCATGATCAATGATGAGACTTTTTTAAGCTCAGTGTGACATCTGTCTCTCTCTAGATAGATGATGATAAAAAGATATTGATAGGTGATATGTAAAGATAAAGTTGGTAAGTAGATGGTAAGCACAGATGTAGATATTTGCATAGAGACATCACATACATACAATATCAATTATCAGTTCCGTTCAGTCACTCAGTCATGTCCGATTCTTTGCGACCCCATGAATCGCAGCATGCCAGGCCTCCCTGTCCATCACCAACTCTATATATGACATATAATGTATATGATAAAATATATACACAATAAAATAGAGATGATAGTGGAGCATATTAATATAAATAACCAGTTGTCGACACTTGGGGTATTTCAGGTTTAAGGGAAACAAGGTCCACAAGCCCCTGGACTATATATTCACACATGCACATACCTAAGAAGATCTGTGTATTACATTTTTTTGGACATGGAGGCAAAGAATACTCACTAGTACCTTTTAATCTAGCATGCCTTAAATATTAGATATTAGTAAAAGACTGATATTATTGAAAGCCATTAAGCTTAAGCAAAATGAGTTAATTACTGTTTTAAATACTTTTACTTTACCACTATCACTCTCCATGATATCACTTAAAGTTATTAAATCTAATCAGTCTATTTATTTACTGTTTTACCCTAGAAGTAAAGCTTAATCTAATTATTATTCAACAAATGGTTTTTGACATAGCAATAGTAAAAACAATATTTTTTCACAAATAGATTACTCTATTATTCTTGCCAGGCTCCTCTGTCCAAGGGATTCTCCAGGGAAGAATATTGGAGTAGGTTGCCATTTCCTTCTCGAGGGGATCTCCCCAATTCAGGGATCAAACCTGTGTATCTTACATCTCCTGCCTTGACAAGTGGGTTCTTTACTACTAGTGCCACTTAGGAAGGCACTGTTCCCCACGGTAGTAGATATAATGGTCACCTGGATCCAATTCATCCATTCCTGTTCATTTTAGTTCACTGATTCCTAAGATGCTGATGTTTAATCTTGCCATCTCCTGCTTGCCTACATCCAGCTTACCTTTATTCATGGACCTAACATTCCAGGTTCCTGTGCAATAGTGTTTTTATAGTATCAGACTTTATACTTTCACCACTAAACACACCCACAACTGAGCACCATTTCTGCTCTTTCCCAGTAGCATATTGGACACCTTCTAACCTGGGGGTTCATCTTCCAGTGTCATACCTTTTTAGCTTTTTCATAATGTTCATGGGGTTATAGGGGCAAGAATACTGGAGTGGGTGGCCATTTTCTCCTTCAGTACTGTATTTTTATTAGGGTATAGTTACTTTACAGTGTTGTGTTAATTACTGCTGCTGCTATTGTTTAGTCTCTAAGTCATGTCTGACTCTTTGCGACTTCATGGTCACAAAGCCTGGTGGCCTGCCAGGCTACTCTGCCTGTGGGATTTTCCAGGCAAGATTACTGGAGTGGGTTGCCATTTCCTTCTCCAGGGGATTTCCCCAACCCATGGCTTGAACCTGCATCTCCTGAAGTGGCAAATGGATTATTTACCAGTGAACCATTAGGGAAGCCCAGTGTCTGCTGTACAAGGAAGTGAATCAGCTATATTCTGTGCTAGGTTGCTTCAGTTGTGTCTGACTCTTTGTAACTCCATGGACTGTAGCCCGCCAGTGTGACCATGGGAGTTTTCAAATAAGAATACTGAAGCAGGTTGCCATGCCCTCTTCCAGGGGATCTTCCTGACCCAGGGATTGAACTCGCATCTCCTGAATGGTGGTTTCTTTAACACTGAGCCTTCCAGGAAGCTCATGAAGCAGCTGTATGTATACGCATATCCTTTCCCACTTGCACCTCCCTCTCCTCCTCTCCACCATCACATCCGTCTAGGTCACTACATATCACCAAGCTGAGCTCCCTGAATTATACAGTATGTTCCTACTAGCTATCTGTTTTACACATGGCAGCACACAGAGGTCAATCCCGATCATACTTATGGATAGTTGGGCAATAATCCAGTAGTAAACCATACAAGGCAGTGCTGGAAATCTATGTTGCTTGAAGTGAAGATTTATTGATAAGACATCACATCAGAATTTGTAAAAGATAGAGACTCACATTGTAGTGAATAAAACTAGTCCTCTCTATTCTTGAAATAATCAGTTAAGTGATGTAAACCAGAAACGGGATGAGGAAAATTCCTAACTTACACATCATATCCATTGAATACACTCAGATCCAACTCTAGTCATGATATGTGCCTGTCCAGATATCTAAAGCTTATATGTGAATCCAACTTGCTCTTATGCCCATAGATTTCCATTTATTACCAGCAACCAATAGAGTGTCCTAAGAGAGTCCCTTGGACTGCAAGGAGATCCAACCAGTCCATCCTAAAGGAAATCAGTCCTGAATATAAGGACTGATACTGAAGCTGAAACTCCAATACTTCGGCCACCTGCTGTGAAGAACTGACTCATTTGAAAAGACCCTGATGCTGGGAAAGATTGAAGGCAGGAGGAGAGGGGGATGACATATGATGAGAGGGTTGGATGGCATCACCGCTCAGTGGATATGAGTTTGAGTAAACTCTGGGAGCAGGTGATGGACAGGGAGGCCTGGTGTATTGCAGTCCATGGGATCACAAAGAGTCGGACACAACTGAGTGACTGAACTGAACTGAACTGAAGAGTAACCGAGAATTTCCAAGTGTTCTTCAAATGTCCCATAAGTCAAAAAACAAGCTAAAGATGTTCAAACTTCAGCTCTAAGCTTTAGGCAAACATATTTTAGATGATATTCATCATTCCCTTAAAAGTCAACCATAAATTGAATAGCCCATTGCTGGATGTAAGATTACCATTAAAATGCAAATGTAGGAAATTTATGATTAGATTTATTGACCTTTAAACAATATAAAATTAGAACCAGTTATATTTCATTTTTTTCTAGGATATTTGTGTATAACAAATCCATAGTCTGCTATAGTCAGAAACCACTGACAGGCCACCAGCAAAATGTTAATTCATGAGCCACAATAATGAACCTCTGGCTGAAGTAAAACCACATTTCCCCATAGATTCAGAAGAAAGAGGAGTCTCCCCTTTGGATCATTTGTGCTGCATTCTCTTGGCATGTGCTGCATGCTAAATCATTTCATTTGTCTCCAACTTTTTGCACCCCGTGGACTGTAGCTCACCAGGCTCCTCTGTCCACGGATTCTCCAGGCAAGAATGCTTGAATGGATTACCGTGTCCTCCTCCAGAGAATCTTCCCAACCCAGGAATCAAATTCTCATCACTTGTGGCTCCTCCACTGCAGGTGGATTTTTTATCATTGAGCCAACATGGAATGTCCTCACAGGGTAATAAAGCTTGGTTTTGATTACAACATGAGTGTGTCCTTGGTCGCCCCCTTGTGGTGGACTCAATAAAGTACTCACATGTGAGACCTAGCATTTTGTAGTGAAATATGATGCTGAATATAATCTTAAAAGGTTTTTCTTGAACTCTGTGCTGGTGCTTTTTTTTATTTCTAAGATTAAGTGTATAATTGAATAATCTGATCAAATTGTGTTATCTTATGTCCCTGGGTGAAATCTAGTCTATATCTTTATTTTCTATTACTGTTTCTCTTTTATATTTGTAGATTTTATTGTTGCTAGTAAGAGAGAGTGGCAATAGGCAGATGTATATTCTCAATAAACCTGACAATGTGAATTAGTTCCGAAGGCCAATAAGAATGTCTCAACACACTGGTGGGTCAAATTTGCCTTGGGTCACTACTCCATACCTCATATGGACTCTTTTTTCTTTGTTTCCCTGAGAATCAATTTGTTTATCCCATTTACTAGCAGTTGCAGCAAGTAAGGCTTACTGATGGTGACAGCTGACATTTGGTAAGGCTATAGACACCCAGGATATAAAAGCAGCATATTTAATTCCAGTTGTCTCAGCTCTTATAGGCTATCCCAGCAGAATATTCATCCCCATCCCGAGGAACTCATGCTTCATCCATGTACTTTACCATAGACTTAAACATCATTTTTATCTTCCCCTGAACACATCTACCTAGACCAAGAGTCAGAGAAGCTGAAGGATGATCGTAGGAAAGGTGGAACATTTTAGAGGTGAGCAGTTGTGTCTTGCTTGATGTGCAAGCAGTTAAGTAGCAGAATGGGTGATCTGGGGCTTCCTTGGTGGTTCAATGCTAAAGAATCCGCCTGCCAAACGGGAGATGCAGGTTCGATGCCTGGGTCAGGAAGATCCCCTGGAGGAGGAAATGGCAACCTACTCCAGTATTCTTGCCTGGAAAATCCTATGTACAGAGGAACCTGATGGACTGCAGTCCATGGGGTCACAAAGAATCAGATACATCTTAGTGACTAAACAACAATAACAAAAAAAATAAATGATCTATAAAACGGCTGTTGCTTCATTTCTTTCACATACAATCTACTCTCCATGTCCGTGGACTCTAAGAATTCAACCAACAACAGATAGACAAACTATTCCAGAATTTCCAAAAATCAAAACTTGAATTTACAGTATGGGTAATTATTTACTTTGTACTTTGTATTTACAACTATTTACATAGCATTTATATTGTATTAGGCATTATAAGTAGTCCACAGGTTTTTAAAATATATAAGAGGATGTATATAGGTTATATAGGCAAACACTATGCCATTTTACATGTTATTTGAGTATCCTAGGATTTTGGTATCCTTGGGGGTCTTGGAATCAATCCCCAAGACATACTGATTGAGTCTTGTATCATGCACAAGAATCTCTCTTATGATGCATCTTTATTGGAAATTAGTAGGAAAAGGATTTCAGGGAAAAGCGTTTGGCCTAGCCAAGTGGATATATTATGAGGGCTTTCCTGGTGGTTCAGATGGTAAAGAATCTGTCTGCAACGTAGGAGATCTGGCTTTGATCCCTGGGTCAAGAAGATCCCCTGGACTCAATTATGTTTTATTGTTATTCAGTGTGTTAAAATATATGTGTTAATTAGATTTTTTTTACCTACTTAAAAGCAAACATGTTTAAAAACTTCTAAGATTCCATAAATATATAGATTTGGTAAAACTTAAAATTTCTAGGAATTATTCCCTTAAACTAATATGAAAATGTTCAGAGAGACTACATTTGCTAATAAATATAAAGATTTGCCAATTGGTATAATATTTCATAGAATAATTATGGGGTATTCAAAATACTCTATTGATTATAGTTCAACCATTTTAATTTACATACAAGGATTATTTTGCCTTTTTATTGCTTTTTCTTCAAATATTATCATTTTTTCTTTTAATCGATATTTACTGGAAATACAATAAATCAAATTATTATAAAAATTTACTTGTGAAAAACACTTTGTCAAATACAAAAATAAATTAAACCAGTGTCTTTGCACACTCATCTCCCTGACAGTAAACTGTTGCAATCATGTTGTCATGTTCATATTAGGTAGACAGGATTTATTCTTTAGATGATGATAACTGTATTCCAGGAATAAAACAATAACAATGCTTATATATGTCAATTGGTGAAAGAGGATGTATACATCCATATGTTTTAAGCTAATTTATTTCTGGGTTCACTTACCTTCCCATAGGAGCTTACATTTAATCTGCATTATGTTCTTCTAAATTTATATCTAAACTAGCCTCTGCATGCTCCTGAAAAATTAAATATTGAATACTTTGTTGCAGTAACAATATCAAGTAGAGTTAGATTCTGCTGTTAACACCTGTTATTCTGTAGACAATCACTAAGCATACAATGATTTAATAAAGTTATTGTGTGTTTCTATGGTGATAGAGAGCTTGTATAAATAGACAAAAATAGTTGAATAAGCAATAGTGTTTCTTGCATTATAAAATCTGTTACCATTATCTGTATAACTCCTTAATCTCATACATTCATCCTAAATCTCAAAGTATATAACAACTTAAAATAGACTCTTTTGTGAAACTCCGTTGGATCTGCAGCTGGTTAATTTGTTCATCTCCAGTAGTGCTGAAATAGCCCAGTGACACCTAAATGCACTCCCTGGCATACTGTGAGAGAGCTAACACATCAATTATAGATGGCTCTGTTAAACTTTCCTGGAATTATGTGTCCCAGGGAGCTAATTTATAGGACTAAAGGATTTGATATAGGTGTCGATTAAGCTGAACTTGGATTTCCCATAATTGGCAAATGTTAATTGAAATGTGCTCTCATTTGTCAGTATAGTTCCAGTCTTTATTAATTCCACAGTTTTCCTTATTTCTCTTCAACATTTCACTAATAACTTTTATATAAAGTTGAATATGGTATTTCTAGTGACACTTTTTCTCTGATAGAAGAAGGCTGTAGAAGTTTGTGCATGTAATTATTTTACTGAAAAGGAAAGAAAGTAGTTGCTCATGGCATTGGAGGGCCATGTACAATCCTGCATTATTCCAAACACCTTCTTCCCATGAACTTTTTGGGGAATGGTAACATATCCTGAGTCAGTACTGAAATCACAAATGAGCAGTTTTCTGGTTATCTGGATTGTAGCATAAGACTGTTACTCAAAGTTAAATGTTAAATGAGTTAGCCTTTCTACTCACAAAAACAGGTTTTTTATTCTCTATAAAAACTATAATTTATGCATGTATATATAATATATATGTTCTTATGAATAGAAAGCCTCTATTTAACTTTTATATTAGTTGTATATAATATAGCTAATGTATAAATTATATATAACTAATCAGTGTGATTTTATAGAATTACATATGGTTAATATATGTCATATTTAATATTATTATATAAATAATACATAAATCCTCCCTTAGCAAACATTTAATGGTATTTTTCACTCTACTGGGAAAATATTAATATTTCATGAGATATTTCTTTCTTGGGATAAATATTAAAAATAATCAATATCTCTTCAGGACTTATATGGGAGAAAATCAAGTGAATCTTATAGATCAATTAATTCAAACTTTATAACAACATGTGGGATTAGCACTACTAATATTCTCATTTTACAGAAAAGAGTGAAACAATACATGGCTAACTTTACATCTGGACTTTACTAACTTTTCTATTTCTCTCCAGAAATAATGAAGCATGATTTTAAATCATTATTAACTAGGGATTCCTGTCAATATCTCTGTGCAATATTGACTCCCTAAAAGGTCACCAGAAAACTTATTGATTAAGCAAACTAACTGATGCTTTTGAACTGTGGTGTTGAAGACTCTTGAGAATCCCTTGGACAGCAAGGAGATCCAACCAGTCCATCCTAAAGGAAATCAGTCCTGAATATTCACTGGAACTAAAGCTGAAGCTGAAACTCCAATACTTCAGTCACCTGATGTGAAGAACTGACTCATTTGAAAAGACCTTGATGCTGGGAAAGATTGAAGGCAGGAGAAGGGGATGACAGAGGATGAGATGGTTGGATGACATCACTGATTCAATGGACATGAGTTTGAGTAAGCTCCGGGAGTTGGTGATGGACAGAGAAGCCTGGTGTACTGCAATCCATGGGGTCGCAAACAGTCGGACACCACTGAGTGACTGAACTGAACTGAAACTAGTTTTTAGACCAGTACAGGCATGGAGAACACTATCTTGATTGAACCTCAGTGAATCGCGGAAGGGAATATCAGGGGAAGATGCACATAGGATTATGAGTCTAGGCCCATCTTTGTTGCTGCTCAGCCGCTCAGTCATGTCTTGACTCTTTGTGACTGAATGGACTACATACCCCTGGCTTCCCTGTCCTTCTGGTTTAAGGCAAATCTTTTATTATAAGGTGATTGGGGCTGGAAACATTTTTGACACAAAAACTTAGGACTGTAGGTACAGGCAAAAAATGACCTTAATAAATAAACTGATAAGTTGTCTGTTTAATAAATTGTCTGATAATCAAACCTCTTGCCCAGCTGAGCAAAATGTTCCCTTTGAGAAGAGCTATTTGCCTAAATAAGTAAATTATGTTATCATATACTGGTTTATAGGATCTCCTTGAATCAAACACAGTATCTACCTACTGGTGTCTAGCCCTAAATTCATGAGCAAGAATATCTAGGGACAAAGTCAATACAAGTGGAAAGGGTAGGAGGGGTGGGGTTTGGTTCTTGGTTAAGATTGCTAGGCTATGTTAATGCAAGCCAATTCTCAATACCTTTTACAGAAAATAAAATTTCTCATCATATCATAAGAACAAGTTCTATCTATAAAAACTTGTGGGAAATCTTGGTAATCCCTTTTGTGGAGAATTGTCCAACATGGAAGTAACTCCCATTATTAATCTAAGACTGATCTACCTAATACAATAGCCACTAGCCACATAGAACTATGTAAATTTGAACTTCGATGAATTCAAATGTAAAAGGCAATTCCTCAGTTATCCTAATTACATTTCAAGTGCTTAATAGCTACCTGTGGCTAGTAACTATCAGGTTAGATAATCCAGAATTATAGAACATTCCTATCATTAAAGAAATTTCCATGGCACAACTTTAATCAAAGATAATTCTTCATGTTCTGAGAGTTGACTCAGAACATTTTCACCTTTAACAAAGCATAAATGTTATTCCAGGAATTTTAGAACAATAGTCTTATTTATGAATAGGTCCAATGCAATCAAATTGTAATGAAGTGGCATTTGACATTATTATTTTTCATGTGAATGTATCTTCAATTTTGTATCAAACTCACATTGCACTGTCAATTTTTCAATTCAATTTCTTGAAAAAAACCTCTTGGGTCAATGGGAAATACTTTTTTCTCTTAGTGGTTGATTGAGAGTTCATTAGATATTTATGGGTACACTAAAAATACCACTGAGTCATTTCTGGGAAATGCAAAAATACATAAGAAGAATCCCATCATGTTCTATAAAACTTTAATGTATATCAAAATTAAACACCTATGACTTCATAGCTTTACTGTATTCCATGATAGGAAAACAAAAATTCATAAATGAGAGTAATATTTATAAGTAGTTAATTCTGCTTGATTGGCTTCTTCCAGAACAGAATAATTTAGTTGGAACTATAAGAGAGCAAACCATTTGATCCTTTGCTGTGGAATACTCCATCCTTGATATTTAACTAAACTTGAGCATCTTGAAGTTCATGGAATGAACTTGATACACATGGAATGTGTATCCCAACACAGACAGACCATCTGATGAACAGTAAAAGCACTTTCTGGTCTGAGTCTGGGCTAATAATACATTATTCCATGTTCCCTTAAAAAAAAATACTTTGAAATAGTAAGTTACCAAACCTTGTTTATTAAATATCAATGAGTAAATTATGATAAATTAAGAAATAAATGCACTAAATTAGGACTTGTCTTATATATATATGTGTGTGTGTGTGTGTGTGTGTGTGTGTGTGTGTGTTAACTATTAGCTAATTAGTTCTTAGGGCTTCCCAGCTGGCTCTGTGGTAAATAATCTGCCTGCCAGAGCAGGAACCACAGAAGAAACAGGTTCCATCCCTGGGTCAGGAAGATTCTGTGGAGAAGGAAAGGGCAACCCACTCCTATATTCTTCCTGGAAAATCCCATGGACAGAAGACCTTGGTGAGCTACAGCCCATGGGGTCACGAAAAGTCGGAGGCAACTAAGCACTAATTGGTTCTTAAGGCTAAGTTTACCTAGTTATAGTTTTACAACATAATATATAATATATAATTTTATAACATTACATAATAATGTTATAACATACATAACATACAACATACAACATAATATATAATATATATAGTTTTACAACATAATATATAATATATAATTTTTATAACATTAAGTAAGTCTCTAAAAACTTAGTAATATTTTCCCTGGTCTCTAATAACTCCAGAATTTTAATTTAGGACATTTTTAAAAAAGTGATCATCTTAATAAAAATAACTTACTTATACTATCTAGGGATGTGTGTTAGTTGCTCAGCCGTGTCTCTTTGTGACCCCATTGACTGTGCCCGCCAGGCTCCTTTGTCCATGGTATTCTCCAGGCAAGAATACTAGAGTGGGTTGCCATTTCCTCCTCCAGGGGATCTTCCCCACCCAGGGATCGAACCTGGGCCTTTCACATTGCAGGTGGATTCTCTACCGTCTGAGCCCATATATAAGATTTTGGTGAAGGGTGTACCTAGGGGGAGGGCATGGCAACCCCCTCCAGTATTCTTGCCTGGAGAATCCCAAGGACAGAGGAGCCTCGCACACTACAGGCCTTGGGGTTGCAGAGTCAGAGACCACTGAAACGACTGAAGCGTCTGGGCACTCAAGTACACATAATATAAATTAGTGAAAGATACCTTTCCCCGGCATCACACAATGTGCACCAAAGTGGTAAAATATAAAATCAGGCAGATGAATTCACCTTGTTCTTTTAAGGGAAAATCCTACAGCCCTCTATTTAAAAACTCCTCAACTCCAGCAGATTATCCACGCCTGAGGCGCCCCGCTGGCCCCACGGTGCGCATGTGTGGTGCTAGCTGCCCCTGCCTGGTTGAGGGGCATGCCGTTGGTCCTGTCTGGGCTCTGTGCCCTCTCAGTTCCCAGCCTCTTACGTCTCGGGCAGCACGTTCAGCTGGAAGGAGGCAGAGCTCTTCCAAATGGTGGCCCAGGGCCTGTGGCCACTGTACCCACAGATCTGCTGTCCCTGGAGGAGCAGCACGGCTCCCAAGAGTTCCACTCGCAGATGCTGGAGGATTCTGACTCCGACCTAAGAGTCTCCTGATAGGCTGGTGCAGAATGGGCAAAACCACCTTCATAAGGCACCTGATGAAGAAGGGCTTCATGGGGCTGCAGTATGGAGCCAAGCATACCACTGACCCATTCACCACTGCCACCAGTCACAGCCTTAGGAGGACGAGGTGTCCTGCAATGTGCTCATAGAAGCCCCTGGTGGACCCCTGCCCTCCCAAGCTCATCATCTTCAGTGTTCATGAACTGACTCATGTGTGCCCAGCTGTCCGCAATGGCCGCCTCGGCCCTCCTGGGGTACTGTCTGGAGAGAAATAGCACTTTGGGGAGGTTATGACTTGGTGGAGGCCTGAAGTGGTTCACCAAGCATGTGGACCACATCATCTTGCTCTTAGATGCTCTTCAAGTGGTAACCTCTGAAGAGTGTTCAGAAGTAATCAAGACCCGGAGGACAGTTTGTGCTGAAGTTTGAGGCCTTAAAGCCCTAGCTGCTGGATATGATGGACCATATGCTGGTCAACAACATCGCTTGACTGATGGTGATACCCGGCTCCGTGTGAAGGGTCATGCCTTGGATGGCTCCAGATCAAGCTTTTTGGGCATGACTATGGTGAGGGGTTCCAGCGAGGACACTGGTGATGCTGAGTAGGTGGTGGACAAAGACAAGCCTGCCTGCAATGAGGTCTACAGACTGTCACTTTTCAGTGGCCAGATCAGGAGTGCCAATGGCAAGTAGGAGATGGTGAAGTCTGTGCTGCCTAGTATGGTCCTGGGAAAGGTCTGGAAGCTGGCTGAGGTAGACCCGAATGGGTGGTGGACAATGAGGAATTTGTCCTGGACAACTACCTCACTAAAGCCCGGCTGAAGGGCCACGAGGTGCCCACCTTCCTGCCCCCTCGCCTGATCTGTCCTCCAATCAGAAGCACCAGTGACTGGCTCTGCTGGCCCATGCCTGCCTATCATCCTACCATCTCTGCACCCAACTGGGCAGAGACTGAGAAGACAGGAAGTGTTCCCAGTTCTCAAGGGCTCTAGACTGAGCAGCTGTTTCCTCAGCTTTTGAAAACGGTAAGAAAAAATAATAATAATAATAGGATAATAGTACTGAAATGCTATCTACTTACTCCTCCCTTGAAATTAGTTTACTAAGAGCCAGATACTTCAATAAACATGTTAATATGTGTCATGCCATTTCACAGTTACTAAAACTCAATGGGAAAAGTTATCTGAAATTATGGTTATGGGATTTTGACCTTCCATATCTGCTTATCGCAAAAACTATCATTACCTAATCAGACTATCAAACTAATTAAGGGTTTTCTTATCAAAGCATTGAAACAATCTCCTTACCTCAAGCAGTCCTGCATGGTTGATGTTTTCTGTAGTTATTTTTGCTGTTTGGGAATATCATGTAAATGTGTTTTCTTGTGCCTGGCTTCTTTTGTGCTTAACACTCTTGAGATTTCTCTATATTGCTGCCTGCATTGTGGTTGATCATTTTTCATTATGAAAAACAAAAATCCCATAGCATAAATAGATGCTTATCCAATTTTTTGATGGCTATTTGGGTTGCTTTCAAGTTTTGGCTACTGTAAATTATTGGTTATATGGGGCAGAAGATGTGTGAGTTTGATTGCTAAAGAGAGAAATGTCTATTGGGGTCTTCTGTCCATTTTTTGATTGTGTTGTTTATTTGTTTGTTTTTGATATTGAGCTTCATGAGCTGTTTGTATATTTTGGAGATTAATCCCTTGTAGGTCACTTCATTTGCATATATTTTCTCACAGTCTGAGGGTTGTCTTTTCATCTTGTTTATGGTTGCCTTTGCTGTGCAAAATCTTGTAAGTTTAATTAGGTCCCTTTGGTGAATTTTTGTCTTTATTTTCATCACTCCAGGAGGTGGGTCAAAAAGATTCTGCTTTGATTTCTGTCAGAGTGTTCTGCCTTTTTTTTCCTCTAAGAGTCTTATAGTATCTGATCTTTTATTCAGGTTTTTAATTGATTTTGTGTATATTTTTGTCTATGGTGTTATGGAGTGATTGCTAAAGAGAATGAGGGAACATTTGAGGTGATGTAGTTAGTTATGCCAGTATATATATTCAGATGCTTTTTAATGTGTGTAAATTATATCTCAGTAAGCTTAATAAAGTATGTTTTTCATATGGAAGAATAAGCTGTAAGACAAACATGACTGTTCCACCACCCTCCTTAAAGCATTTCAGTTATTTCCTAATACTCTTCAGGAAAATATGAAGCTTCATATTCTTTATACAGTAACTTCTCTGATCTTCTTATAGGAAGAGTGTCTAGAGATCCCTCTTCCTGTGAACATCAGTTCTTTTTTTTTTCTTTTTTTTTGAACATCAGTTCTTGATAAGGATACAAAGAAGAATTTGGGGTCTTTCTTGTTGCAAGAGAGTTTATTGAAGAAAAGGGGAGAATAGAGAGAACACCTTAAAAGAGAGGTGGTCCAGGCCAAGGAAGGCAGTGGCCCCAGAGGCCTGGAGTGTAGATTTTATAAAGCAAGATTTATGTCATAATGCAGGAGGTTGTTGATAACAGTCTTAACTGACAGCTGCAGGTTAAATAACAGGAGGCTCTGCTATGCATGTTCTTACTATAATTCAGTCTGTTATAGTTAAATGTATGTATTCATAGAATATTTATGAAGTTTTAATGAGGCCACCAAAAGTTATCTAAGGATGTGCTAGCATAAGATGTGCCCATGTAGCAGAGTGAGGAGTGTCCCTCCAGTTGGCCAGTAGGGGATTTTTCTGGTCCCGACCATTTTGGAGTACTGATGGGGGTTTGTTTGGGGTAGAGTTGAAAAATAACTTGGGGGAATTAGGTGACTATTAGGCATTCAGCAAATGGGGCTGCATCTCACAGCTCGTGGTCTACTTCCTGCTTACCAGTTTGATTATTGCAGAATTACCTGTTTTACTTTCTAACTATGCAACTTGCTAAAGTTATCTTCTTACAATACCTTCATGGCAGATAAAAAATGTGTTTCTTTCTTGCACATGCTGCAATAATTTATGACATTTATACATTCCTGGAGTGACTTTCTATTTTACTGTATTATCTATTTTTTTCCTACACCCATTTGCACAATACCATAGACTTATTCCTTTGAAGGAAAGTTATGACCAACCTAGATAGCATATTAAAAAGCAGAGACATTACTTTGCCAACAAAGGTTCATCTAGTCAAGGCTATGGTTTTTCCAGTGGTCATGTATGAATGTGAGAGTTGGACTGTGAAGAAAGCTGAGCACTGAAGAATTGATGCTTTTGAACTGTGGTATTGGAGAAGACTCTTGAGAGTCCCTTGGACTGCAAGGAGACCCAACCAGTCAATTCTAAAGGAGATCAGTCCTGGGTGTTCTTTGGAAGGAATGATGCTAAAGCTGAAACTCCAGTACTTTGGCCACCTCATGCAAAGAGTTGACTCATTGGAAAAGACCCTGATGCTGAGAGGAATTGGGGGCAGGAGGAGAAGTGGATGACAGAGGATGAGATGGTTGGATGGCATCACTGACTCGATGAACATGAGTTTGGGTAAACTCCAGGAGTTAGTGATGGACAGGGAGGCCTGGCGTGCTGCGACTCAAGGTGTCACAAAGAATCAGACATGACTGAATGACTGAATTTAACTGAACTGATACACATTATTAATTAGCAACATCACCATCAACAGAGCAAATAGTATCCACAACTCTTTCACTCTCAACTCTAATTGTAACTCATACTTTGAATAATGTGTTATCCAAATGTGGGATTAGATGACTGTGGTTTATAATCTCTGCTCCACTGTCCACATGGAAAAGACATCAAATCTTTCTAATCCAAATATTCCTCATTACAAACTAAGGATATGATACAATAGCAATAATTGCAGTAGTAGTAATTGATCTTATGATGTTTCACATTGAGGATTAAACAAGAAAAGGAATATAGACAGTTCATCTAAATGAATGGCGTATGATAAACATCTACCTACATTAGCTATTAAAAATAATGCAGGGTGGTCCTAAGATGGTGGAGAAATAGGACAGGGAGACCACTTTCTCCCCCACAGATTCATCAAAAGAACATTTAAACGCTGAGTAAATTCCACCAAACAACCTCTGAATGCCGGCAGAGGACATCCAGCACCCAGAAAAGCAGCCCATTCTCTTCGAAAGGAGGTAGGAAAAATATAAAAGACAAAAGAGATAGGGACGGAGCTCCATCCCAGGAAGGGAGTCTTCTTTTTGTTTGTTTGTTTAACTTTATTTTACTTTACAATACTGTATTGGTTTTTCCATACATTGACATGAATCCACCACGGGTGTATACAAGCTCCCAATCCTGAATCCCCCTCCCACCTTAAAAAAAGAGAAGTTTCCAAACACCAGGAAACACTCTCACTGCTGAGTCTGTGGCAAGTGTTGGAACCACAGAGGGCAACATAACTGGGAGGACAAATAAATAATTAAAACCCACAGATTATGTGCCCAACGGTAACTCCCCCAGTGGAGAAGCAGCGCAGTCGCCTGCATCTGCCACTAGCAAGCGGGGGCTGGGCAGGAAAGCACGGGCTGCATTGCTTAGAGTAAGGACCCAGCCTGAATGCCCCAAGGGCAATCTGAGGGAACTAACTTGGGCTAGCAAACCAGAATGTGGGAAAGTTACCACGCGAAAAGCCCTAACCTAAGACACCGCCAGGCCCACTCACAGAACTCAGGACTGACTAGAGCTACACAAAAAACCCTAACCAAAGACACCATCAGGCCCTCTCACAGAGCAAAGGACTGAACAGAGCTAGCCGGCTGCAGACCATCCCCTTCCGGTGACAGGCAGTGAGATCTGGAGGGGGCAATCACGACCCCAGAGAGACATTATCTACCAAACTGCAAGCAGGCTTCTTTGCTAACTAAGACTTCTTGGGATTCTGGACTGTCAACATCTGCCTGAGAAGGTGTGCCGGTTGTACACCCAGAAAACTGGTTGTACACCCAGAAAACCGAGGGACAGGGACAGGGGAGGCGATAAGTCACAGAGACTGTACTCGCCAAACACCTGGTCACCTGAGACGCTCAGACCTGGGAAGGGCACAAAACATAGGCCCAACCGAGTCTGCACCTCTGAGGACTACCCAACTACCTGAACATGAGCAGCTTAGACCTGGCGGGTGCATGCAGCCCAGGGCCGGCCTCAGATGGTTCCCAGCAAAGAAAACTAGAGCCTGAGCAGTGTGGGTAAGGAGGGCACACACGTCGTGAGCGAGGGCAGGCCCATTGTGGCTGAGACACTGAGAGCACATGCCAGTGTTATTTGTTTGCAGCATCCCTCCCTCCCCACAGCACGACTGAACAAGTGAGCCTAAAAAAGTGTCCACTACCTCCCCATTGTGTCAGGGCAGAAATTAGACACTAAAGAGACCAGCAAACAGAAGAAGCTAAAACAGAGGGAACTGCCTTGGAAGTGACAGGTGCAATGGATTAAAACCCTGTAGTTAGTACCAACTACATAGGAAGGGGCCTATATATCTTGAGAAATATAAGCCAGACCAAGGAACTATCTGAAAAAGAACTGACCCCACACTGCTCACAACACCAGAGAAACTCCCAGATATATTTTTACTATCATTCTTTATTTTTATTTTTTTAATTTTTAAGTGCTCTATTACTCCTTTAACTCTCATTTTTATAACCCACTATTACTTTGCAAAAAAAAAGAGGGACCCTATTTTTTAAAGCACACTTCATATATATATATATATATATATATATATATATATATATATAATAATTTTTGAGTCTTTTTTTTTCTTTTCTTTAATATTGTATTTTTGAAAATACAACCTCTACTCTAGATTATTAATCATTGCTGTTTGGTATTTGTTATCAACTTTGTACCTTTAAGAACCCAATCTTCAGTACCCATTTCTACTTGGGAGTGAGATTACTGGCTTGACTGCTCTCTCCCCCTTTGGACTCTCCTTTTTCTCCACCAGGTCACCTCTATCTCTTCCCTCCTCCTTCTCTTCTCTACCCAACTCTGTGAATCTCTTTGTGTGTTCCAGACGGTGGAGAACACTTAGGGAACTGATTACTGGCTGGATCTGTCTCTCTCCTTTTGATTCCTCCCTTTATCCTCCAGGCCACCTCTGTCTCCTTCCTCCCTCTTCTTTGCTCTGTATAACTCCGTGAACATCTCTGAATGGTCCAGACTGTGGAGCGCACTTAAGGAAGTGATTACTGTCTAGCTTGCTCTCTCCTCTTTTGATTCCACCTCATCTCATTTGGGTCACCTCTAAATTCCACCTCCCTCTTCTCTTCTCCATGTAACTCTGTGAACCTCTCTGGGTGTCCCTCACTATGGAGAAACTTTTCATCTTTAATCTAGATGTTTTATCAATGGTGCTGTATAGATGCAGAAATCTTGAGGCTACTTTAAAAATAAGACTGAAAATCAGAAGCAGGAGGCTTAAGTCCAAATCCTGAGAACACCAGAGAACTCCTGACTCCAGGAAACATTAATTGACAGGAGCTCATCCAATGCCTCCATACATGCACTGAAACCAAGGACCACTCAAGGGCCAACAAGTTCCAGAGCAAGACATGCCACACAAATTCTCCAGCAACACAGGAATACAACCCTGAGCTTCAATATACAGGCTGCCCAAAGTCACTCCAAACTGACTGACATCTCATAACTCATTACTGGACACTTCATTGCACTCCAGAGAGAAGAAATACAGCTCCACCCACCAGAACACTGAGGCAAGCTTCCCTAACCAGGAAAACTTGACAAGCCACCCATACAACCTCACTCACAGCGAGGAAACTCCACAATAAAGAGAACTCCACAAATTGCCAGAATACAGAAAGACCACCCCAAACACAGTGATATAAACAAGATGAAGAGATAGAGGAATACCCAGCAGGTAAAGGAACAGGATAAATGCCCACCAAACCAAACAAAAGAGGAAGAGATAGGGAATCTACTTGATAAAGGATTCTGAATAATGATAGTGAAAATGATCCAAAATCTTGAAAACAAAATGGAATCAGAGATAAATAGCCTGGAGACAAGGATTGAGAAGATGCAAGAAAGGTTTAACAAGGAGCTAGAAGAAATAAACAATAGTCAATATATAATTAATAATGCAATAAATGATATCAAAAACACTCTGGAGGGAACAAGTAGTAGAATAACGGAGGCAGAAGATAGGATTAGTGAAGTAGAAGATAGAATGGTAGAAATAAATGAATCAGAGACGAAAAAAGAAAAACTGATTAAAATAAATGACTATAGTCTCAAGAGACCTCTGGGACAATGTTAAACGCCCTAGCATTCAAATCATAGGAGTCCCAGAAGAAGAAAACAAAAAGAAAGTCCATGATAAAATACTTGAGGAGATAATAGTTGAAAACTTCCCTAAAATGGGGAAGGAAATAATCACCCAAGTCCAGGAAACTCAGATAGTCCCAAACAGGATAAACCCAAGGTGAAACACACCAAAACACATATTAATCGAAGTAACAAAGATCAAACCCAAAGAACAAATATTAAAAGCAGCAAGGGAAAAACACCAAATAACACACAAGGGGATTCCCATAAGGATAACAGCTGATCTTCCAATAGAAACTCTTCAGGCCAAGAGGGAATGGCAAGACATACTTAAAGTGATGAAAGAAAATAACCTGCAGCCCAGATTACTTTACCCAGCAAGGATCTCATTCAAATATGAAGGAGAAATCAAAAGCTTTACAGACAAGCAAAAGCTGAGAGAATTCAATGCTTCCAAACTAGCTCTCCAACAAATGCTAAAGGATCTTCTCTAGACAGGAAACACAAAAGGGTGTAGAAACTCTAACCCTAAACAATAAAGTAAATGGCAACAGGATCATACTTATCAATAATTACCTTAAATGTAAATGGGTTGAATGCCCCAACCAAAAGACAAAGACTGGCTGAATGGTTACAAAAACAAGACCCCTATATATGTTGTCTACAAGAGACCCACCTTGAAACAAGGGACATGCACAGACTTAAAGTGAAGGGCTGGAAAAAGATATTCCATGCAAATAATAGAGACCAAAAGAAAGCAGGAGTAGCAATACTCATATCAGATAAAATAGACTTTAAAACAAAGGCTATCAAAAGAGACAAGAAGGGCACTACATAATGATCAAAGGATCAATCCAAGAAGAAGATATAACAATAATAAATATATATGCACCCAACATAGGAGCATTACAATATATAAGACAAATGCTAACACGTCTGAAAGGGGAAATTAGCAATAATGCAATAATAGTGGGAGATTTTAATACCCCACTCACACCTATGGATAGATCACCTAAACAGAAAATTAACAAGGAAACACAAACTTCAAATGATACAGTAGACCAGTTAGACCTAATTGATATCTATAGAACATTTCACCAAAAAACAATGGATTTCACCTTTTCCTCAAGCACATATGGAACATTGTCCAGGATAGATCACATCCTGGGCCATAAATATAGCCTTGGTAAATTCCAAAAAATTTGAAATCATTCCAAGCATATTTTCTGACCACAATGCAGTAAGATTAGATCTCAATTACCAGAGAAAAACTATTAAACATTCCAACATATGGAGGCTGAACAACACGCTTCTGAGTAACCAAAAAATCACAGAAGAAATCAAAAAAAGAAATCAAAATATGCATAGAAACTAATGAAAATGAAAACACAACAACCCAAAACCTGTGAGACACTGTAAAGGCAGTCCTAAGGGGAAGGTTCATAGCAATAGAGTCATACCTCAAGAAACAAGAAAAAAGTCAAATAAATAACCAAAAGCAACTGGAAAAGGAAGAAATGAAGAAACCCAGGGTTAGTAGAAGGAAAGAAATCTTAAAAATTAGGGCAGAAATAAATGCAAAAAAAAAAAAAAAAAACACCAACAAAGGAGACCGTAGCAAAAATCAACAAAGCCAAAATCTGATTCTTTGAAGGGATAAATAAAATTGACAAACCATTAGCCAGACTCATGAAGAAACAAAGGGAGAAAAATCAAATCAATAAAATTAGAAATGAAAATGGAGAGACGACAACAGACAACACAGAAATACAAAGGATCTTAAGAGACTGCTGCTGCTAAGTCGCTTCAGTCATGCCCGACTATTAGTGACACCATGGACTGCAGCCTACCAGGCTCCTTCATCCATGGGATTTTCCAGGCAAGAGTACTGGAGTGGGTTGCCATTTCTTTCTCTCATAAGAGACTACTATCAGCAATTATATGCCAATAAAATGGACAACTTGGAAGAAATGGACAAATTCTTAGAAAAATACAACTTTCCAAAACTGAACCAGGAAGAAATAGAAAACCTTAATAGACTCATCACAAACACAGTAATTGAATCTGTAGTCAGAAATCTTCCAGCAAACCAAAGCCCAGGTCCAGACGGCTTCACAGCTGAATTCTACCAAAAATTTAGAGAAGAGCTAATACCTATCATACTCAAACTCTTCCAGAAAGTTGCAGAGGAAGGTAAACTTCCAAACTCATTCTAGGAGGCCACCATCACCCTAATACCAAAACCTGACAAAGATGCCACAAGAAAAGAAAACTACAGGTCAATATCACTGATGAACATAGATGCAAAAATCCTCAACAAAATTCTAACAATCAGAATCCAACAACACATTAAAAAGATCATACATCATGACCAAGTGGGCTTTATCCCAGGGATGCAAGTATTCTTCAATATCTGCAAATCAATCAATGTAATGCTCCACATTAACAAATTGAAAAATAAAAGCCATATGAGTATCTCAATAGATGCAGAGAAAGCCTTTAACAAAATTCACCATCCATTTATGATAAAAACTCTCCAGAAAGCAGGCATAGAAGGAACATACCTCAACATAATAAAAGCTATATATGACAAACCCACAGCAAACATTATCTTCAATGGTGAAAAACTGAAAGCATTTCCCCTAAAGTCAGGAACAAGACAAGGGTGCCCATTTTCACCACTACTATTCAACATAGATGTGGAAGTTTTGGCCACAGTTATCAGAGCAGAAAAAGAAATAAAAGGAATCCAAATTGGAAAAGAAGAAGTAAAACTCTCACTGTTTGCAGATGACATGATCCTCTACATAGAAAACCCTAAAGATTCCACCAGAAAATTACTAGAGCTAATCAATGAATATAATAAAGTTGCAGGATATAAAATCAACACACAGAAATCCCTTGCATTCCTATACACTAATAATGAGAAAATAAAAATTAAGGAAACAATTCCATTCACCATTGCAACAAAAAGAATAAAATACTTAGGAATATATCTACCTAAATAAACTAAAGACCTATATATAGAAAACTATAAACACTGGTGAAAAAATCAAAGAGGACACTAATAGATGGAGAAATATACCGTGTTCATGGATCAGAAGAATGAATATAGTGAAAATGAGTATACTATCCAAAGCAATCTATAGATTGCATGCAATCCCTATCAAACTACCAACAGTATTTTTCACAGAGTTAGAACACATAATTTCACAATTTGTATGGAAATACAAAAAAACTTTGAATAGTCAAAGCAATCTTGAGAAAGAAGAATGGGACTGGAGGAATCATCCTGCCTGACTTCAGGCTCTACTACAAAGCCACAGTCATCAAGACAGTATGGTACTGGCACAAAGACAGAACTATAGATTAATGGAACAAAATAGAAAGCCCAGAGATAAATCCACACACATATGGACACCTTATCTTTGACAAAGGAGGCAAGAATATACAATGGAGTAAAGACAATCTCTTTAACAAGTGGTGCTGGGAAAACTGGTCAACCACTTGTAAAAGAATGAAACTAGAACACTTTCTAACGCCATACAAAAAAAAAAAAAAAACTCAAAATGGATTAAATATCTAAATGTAAGACCAGAAACTATAAAACTCCTAGAGGGGAACATAGGCAAAACACTCTCTGACATAAATCACAGCAGGATCCTCTATGACCCATCTCCTAGAATATTGGAAATAAAAGCAAAAGTAAACAAATGGGACCTAATTAAAATTAAAAGCTTCTGCACAACAAAGGAAACTATAAGCAAGGTGAAAAGACAGCCTTCAGAATGGGAGAAAATAATAGCAAATGAAACAACTGACAAAGAGCTAATCTCAAAAATATACAAGCAACTCCTTCAGCTCAATTCCAGAAAAATAAACTACCCAATCAAAAAATGGACCAAAGAACGAAACAGATATTTCTCCAAAGAAGACATACAGATGGCTAACAAACACGTGAAAAGATGCTCAACATCACTCATTATCAGAGAAATGCAAATCAAAACGACAGTGAGGTACCATTTCACACCACGTCAGAATGGCTGTGATCCAAAAATCTACAAGCAATAAATAATGCTGGAGAGGGTGTGGAGAAAAGGGAACCCTCTTACACTGTTGGTGGGAATGCTAACTAGTACAGCCACTATGGAGAACAGTGTGGAGATTCCTTAAAAAACTGGAAATAGAACTGCCTTATGACCCAGCAATCCCATTTCTGGGCATACTCACCAAGTGAAGTCACTCAGTTGTGTCCAACTCTTCGCAACCCCATGGATTATAGCCTATCAGGCTCCACCCTCCATAGGATTCTCCAGGCAAGAGTACTGGAATGGGCTGCCATTTCCTTCTCCAGGGGATCTTCCTGACCCACGGATCGAACCCAGGTCTCCTGCATTCCAGGCAGACGCTTTAACTCACCAAGGAAACCAGAATTGAAAGAGACACATGTACCCAATGTTCATTGCAGTGCTATTTACAATAGCCAGGACATAGAAGCAACCTAGATGTCCATCAGCAGATGAATGGATAAGAAAGCTGTGGTACATATACACGGTGGAGTACTATTCAGCCATTTAAAAAATACATTTGAATCAGTTCTAATGAGGTGGATGAAACTTGAGCCTATTATACAGAGTGAAGTAAGCCAGAAAGAAAAACACCAATACAGTATACTAACACATATATATGGAATTTAGAAAGATGGTAACGATAACCCTGTATGTGAGACAGCAGAAGAGACACAGATGTATAGAACAGTCTTTTGGACTCTGTGGGAGAGGGAGAGGGTGGGATGATTTTGGAGAGTGGCATAGAAACAGTTATAATATCATATATGAAATGAATCACCAGTCCAGGTTTGATGCATGATACTAGATGCTTGGGGCGGGTGCACTGGGATGACCCAGAGGGATGGTACGGGGAGGGAGGTGGGTGGAGGGTTCAGGATGGGGAACACGTGTACACCCATGGTGGATTCGTGTTGATGTATGGCAAAACCGATACAATATTGTAAAGTAATTAACCTCCAATTAAAATAAATAAATTTATACAAACAAGATAATGCAATAAACCAGATGAATTACCCCTCCTTCAGCTACTTTTATTCCCTTTACTTTCTTAAAACTCATTGGTATAAGTTGTTCAAACATCTATATTGAAATTATCTCATAATGTTTCATATAGTTATATTTTTAATCTAGATTTAAACATTTCAAGTAGATATAATTTTATACACCAAGTTGCTGTCACAGTATTTGGTAAATAGTAACATCATATTCAAAAGCAGAGACATTACTTTGCCAACTAATATCCGTCTAGTCAAGGCTATGGTTTTTCCTGTGGTTACATATGGATGTGAGAGTTGGACTGTGAAGAAGGCTGAGCGCTGAAGAACTGATGCTTTTGAACTGTGGTGTGGGAGAAGACTTGTGAGAGTCCCTTGGACTGCAAGGAGATCCAACCAATCCATTCTGAAGGAGATCAGCCCTGGGATTCCTTTGGAAGGAATGATGCTAAAGCTGAAACTCCAGTACTTTGGCCACCTCGTGCAAAGAGTTGACTCATTGGAAAAGACTTTGATGTTGGGAGGGATTGTGGGCAGGAGGAGAAGGGGACGACCGAGGATGAGATGGCTGGATGGCATCATGGACTCGATGGAAGTGAGTCTGAGTGAACTCCGGGAGTTGGTGATGGACAGGGAGGACTGGCGTGCCGCGATTCATTGGGTCACAAAGAGTCGGACACGACTGAGTGACTGAACTGAACTGAACTGAACATCTAAATTAGTGTGTTGAATTATTTCAGTTGAAATAAGGAATACTTATTTTAAATACAATGCTTTCCTTATAGCTAAAACAATTTGAGTGATTTTTTGGCTTCATTACATAAACATATGGTGGAAGATACTTTCTGTGTATGCCTAAACCCTCTTTTTCACATCAGTCTGTCATTCTTTTATCACATTTTCATGTCAAAAATACTTGGTGACTAACTTTTTCTCCCCAAATAAATTTACTTCTTCAGCCCTTATTTAACATTGCTTTAAAGAAAATGTAAGCTAATGTGAGACAATTTCCTTTGAAGTCAACATTCATGAGACTATGTGATTTTTGTTAGTTTTATTTTAGCTAGCAATAAAAATATTCTAACATACATATAACATAGACAATCCAACTGATTTTTTTGCTCTTTTCTAGAATAAAATACCTTAGTGGATTGGAATCTAATGAAAATATATTGTACAAATATCCATAAGGATTTCCTATACGATTGCTAAAATAGAAAGGACTGAAATGAGCAAAATATGTCTCTCAACACCTTATTTATTTCGAAGAGGTCAAAGCATTGATGTTACTAGTCATGATTTTATGCTATATAGTAAACTTCATATACATATGGACTATAAAATGCATAATATGAGTATCAATAAATAAAAAGTAATATGAGTCATTTAAAATATGTAGACTGCAAACTTGGGTATAATTGGCATGGATGTAATTAAACCATTATCAAATTTTAATATATTTTTAATAGTTTTTTTTTCTATATATATAGAATGAAGAAAAAGCAGTTCAGAAGCCCCAGGCAATAATAGTTACATGCACAATAGTTGTTTGGGAAATATTCATTAAATTAAAGGATAAATACATATTTTCTCTGTATAGGAATGCTGATGATGTAACATATAATCATTGATCCATATCATAGCCAACATCTTATAAAAGCATATATAGGATGGAGCTTCTGTTATTTCCTTGTAAAATGATCATAATAAACACTTTTATTTGATTGGATAGCTGAGTGAATTTATTAAAACAATGCACATGGTAAGAACTGGATGACTGTTAATTATTGCCACAACTGTGGCTGTTACAAATACTACCATGATTTTGGCTCTGTTCTGCCTCTCTGTCCCTCAGTTTTATTCACTATAATTGAGGTTTTAATAGCATGCCTATCTTCATGGGGATTAATTGAACTAATTCATTGAATTCATTACCTTAATTCATTAAATTGAGGTAAAGAAGTTGTAAATACTTAGAGACTCTATGTAGAAGCAACAGTTAGAACTGGACATGGAAGAATGGGCTGGTTCCAAATTGGGAAAGGAGCACATCAAGACTGTGTATTGTTACCCTGCTTTAACTGATATGCAGAGTACATCATGCTAAATGCTGGTGTGGATAAGGCACAAGCTTGGAATCAAGATTATCAGGAGAAATATCAATAACCTCAGATATGCAGATAACACCACCCTTATGGCAAAGTGAAGAGGAACTAAAAAGCATCTTGATGAAGTTGAAAGAGGAGAGTGAAAAAGCTGGCTTAAAACTCAACATTCAAAAAATGGGAATCATGGCACCCATCACTTCGTGGCAAATAGACAACCTAGACAGCATATTAAAAAGCAGAGACATTACTTTGCCAACAAAGATCTGTCTAGTCAAAGCTATGGTTTCTCCATTAGTCATGTATGGGTGTGAGAGTTGGACATAAAGAAGGCTGAGGACCAGAAGAATTGATGCTTTTGAAACTGTCATGTTGGGGAAGAATCTTGAGAGTCCCTTGGACTGCAAGGATTTCAAACCAATCAATCCTAAAGGAAATCAACCTGAGTATTCATTAGAAGTACTGATACTGAAGCTGAAGCTCCAATACTTTGGCCACCTGATGTGAAGAGCTGACTCATTAGAAAAGACCCTGATGCTGGGAAAGCTTGACGGCAGGAGGAGAAGGGGATGACAGAGGAAGAGATGGTTGAATGACATCACCGATTCAATGGACATGAGTTTCAGCAAGCTCTGGGAGATGGTGGACAGGGAAGTCTTACGTGCTGCAATCCATGGGGTCACAATCAGTCGAACACGACTGAGCTACTGAACAACAACAACAATATTACTTAACTGACTTCATCTAATGTTAATGTTTTACATTGATTTCTCAGTTCCAGTGTCCAACAAAGGGAAGCAGCCCTTACTATAGAAGTAATTGAGTGTAAAGCTGGGGAAGACATTATACTAGATGTCTGGAATATATTCTGGTTCCAGGAAGTAAGCACATAATTAGAAAGGAGGAGACAGACAGGAGGAAAAAGAGAAGGGAGAGGGAGATAGTGAAATGGAGAGGAGGTAGGGGAGAGGAGAAAATGGAGAGGAGAAGAAAGAGAGAAGGAAAATAAGAAAGAATATTGAAAGAAACCAGGAGTTACCCTGAAGGATTTCCTAGTGACAACAGCTAGAACAATTTGAGCATTGAACCAAGATGTTTTATAACAAAAAAGGCAAGAGGCTATGGTACCTATTGGAGTAGGAGACATGAAGAGCCTCTTTGTGTAAAATGGAAATAGGAAAATTTTAAAATTCATCTAAGGCAGACTTTTTTTTTTCTGTAATTTGCTATTACTCAGGCAGTTCAATCTCTCAGTTGTGTCTGACTCTTTGTGACCCCATGGACTGCAGCACACCAGGCCTCCCTGGTTCTTCACCAACTTCTGGAGCTTTCTCAAACTCATGTCCATCGAGTCAGTAATGCCATCCAACCATCTTATCCTCCGTCATCCCCTTCTCCTCCTGCCTTCAATCTTTAACAGCATCAGGGTCTTTTCTAGTGAGTCAGCTCTTTGCATCATGTGGCCAAAGTATTGGAGCCTGAGTTTCAGTTTCATTACCAATCCTTCCAATGAATATTCAGGATTGATTTCCTTTAGGATTGACTGCTTTGATCTCCTTGCAGTCCAAGGGACTCTCAAGAGTCTTCTCCAACACCACAGTTCAAAAACATCAATTCTTTGGCATTTGACTTTCTGTGAAAGTGAAAGTCACTCAGTCGTGTCCTACTCTCCAGGCCAAAATACTGGAGTGTGTAGCCTTTCCCTTCTCCAGGGGATCTTCCTGACCCAGGAATCAAATTGGGGTCTCCTGCATTGCAGGTGGATTCTTTCCAACTGAGCTATGAGGGAAATCTTTCTGTAGTTGGCAATTTAAAATGTCATTTTCTGTGACTGCCTTTGCCTATGTATACCTTTGAAAGTCTTTGTTTAAATGGAGAGTGGCACCTTTCCCAGTATGGGACCACTGGTATAAAATGTAGGGTTCTTATTTCACATTTACTAATCTAAAATCCAGTAAAAAAATAATCTGTGAACTCCAAATTTAGTTAATTCACATATTTTTATTAAGTGCCTATTATATGCTAGTTGCTCTCAGAAGTCCCTTCCTTTACAGAGCTTGCACTGTGGTAAAAATATTTACATAGCACTTAGACATGTACAAGGTACATTTATGAATACTGCAGCTGTATTAACTCATTTAATTCTTACAACAATTTTTAAATAGTTAACATTAATATTTTAATTTTTCAAACTAGCAAACCAAAATTAAGCAAAGGAAAAAAAAAGAAAAAAGAAACACTAGACCTTAAAGTATATGTGTTGACTTTATAAGTAGTCAAAAATATATGACTTTTATAAAATGGTTAATCAAAAAGTTAATTGTCACAGACTTAAAAACAGCCCTATAAATAGCATTGTTTGATTTCAGTAAAAGAAGACAAAAATCAGCTCTAGTGATTACTCAATTTCCATGGAAACTAGAAACATATATTTATAGAAAACTTGATACTTTATAAATATCAAATTGTAACATTATCTGCAGATGTGCCAGTTCTGTCAAACTTTGCCAAAAATATATAACTGTTTCAAAACAAATGACTTTATGATGAAAATGGCAAAGTGAAAAATGCAATGTCTCTACCTCTAATTTGTTTTATTTTTATGTAATGGAATGAGCAAAATTTCAATGTTAAATTTAAATTTAAAAAGTGACTGTGTTATATAATAGAATATATCATACTTTGCAATTAGACTCCAAATATTAAGGTTTGATAGTATTCCTTGATATTTTAAAGATAAATTTACCATAGTGCCTTTCATCATTTTGAAGCTTTTAAAGAAGAATCACAAAAAAAGTATTCTAACTGAAAAATACAGTTTTTACTAAACATTAGTTTTCAAATCATATTTTAATTACTTTTTGTGATATGAAATATCTTATGTACTAAATGTTGAATATTTCTAGTCCTGTGCTAATGAAACCTAGGAAGGAAGTTTTTTTTCATACTTCCTTGCTATTTCCTCATTTGTCAGGTACAGGGTTTGTTACTTAGTGTTATAAAGAAAAAATGATACAACATCCTTTAAGAAACAGTTTAACAGCTCAGCATAGATAATTGTAATGCTTTTAAAAACCAGTTATTTGCATTAAAATATTTGGGTGGGGTAGTGCAATGTTAATTGTATTTGCATCTTAAAATACCACTTATATCATATTGTTTATAAATGCCTTTCATATTCAACTTGCCCAGGAAATAATTAATTAGTATTTATTAATGTCTAGTGAAGTTATCTAGGACTCACTTTTCTCTATTTTGTATAATTAACATCACATTAAAATATAACAAACTTTTTAATGTAATTACTAAAGCATATATCTCAGTTGCTTTGTTTTTAATGAGATAATGGGCATAAATAAACTTTTTCTGTTTTTATACTTTAATTTTGGAATTATGTGCTCCAGTTAATCTACCTCAAATGATTTAGCTATTATGCAACTATTCTTATTTAATATAGAAGTATTTTGCCAGGTACAATGCAACCTTATCATTGAATTATTTTTTAAACTACCCATGTCCTTTTTATTTGTGTATGCACGTTTATATCAGTTCCAACCTTTGTTGTACCAATTTGGCAGCAAAAGTCCAGGTTATCAGCCTTTCTGAACTTATGAAAGTGGTCTCCTTAGCAACTGAAGCACTGTAGAATCTCTCAGAACACCTGTTCTTCCCACTCATAATTCCTGCAGCTGAGATGTATGCACTTAAAAATTGCCTTTTCATTTTGATTTTTTGCTTCCTGTGTTCAGGTTGGCTGGGGCAGCGAGAGTTTGCTGAGCTTGGCTGCTCACATAGATCAAAAGACTCAAGTGTCTACATGGTTTAGACTCATTATCGTGGTTAGCAATTAGTATTTCTTCTTCTCCACCCTGCAAGTACTCCTCCTGTGTTTCCTTAGCAGCCAGTCCTCAGCAGCCAGTCATAGTGGTAAGATCTAGAAATCCAGCCAGGGCAGTAGACATTCTGTAAGTGCAGATGACAAAATGTGGCTCCGTTGTCACCCTCAGGCTTTTTATTCAGCCAACATTCATAATTCATTGAGCCCAGTAATATAAAAGGGCAATGTGCCTGACTGCTTATGAAAATTACTGTCATATTTTAGCTTATAAATTTTTAAAATTATTCATTTTCTTGATTGTGTATGTAAGGTCATTCTTCTCTTTTTCTTGAAAATTTACGCGAACTTGTTCAGATGCACTGTCTGTATTAAGCCTCATAGAAGAGATTTAAAAAAAAAAAAAAAAGATTGCTCATTTTCTCTTTCTTAGAACAAGTTCCTAAGAACCCTAAACTTAAGCAGTATTTTAATGTTTCATTTAGACAAGTCCTTGAACAGTTTCATTTACCTTGAGTTCTCATTTTTAAGGAACTTGTTAGCAGATTAAGTAAAATAAAGAATGAATAAAAATCATCTCTATCAATATGCAACTTTTCCATGTAGTGAAACATCTCATAAAAAAGCAAAAGCTTACACAGGGAGGGGATTAAAATGAATTTCCCACAAAATGATTAATTATCCTATCAAATCTCAACGTTTTCTTCATACACTAACATATGCTCCTAAATCATTTATTTTTCAACCTTTTTTGGTCACAATCTGATTTTGTAATTAAGTTGGTAAGTCACTTCCTCAAACAAACCTTTACTAATTAATTATTACAGGCAAATTGTTTTACATGTTCACCCAATATGAAATATCATTCTAATTAGAGGAAATAACTATTATTCTATTAACAAGGAAAAAATGTGTAAAAAGGATTTATACTTTTATTTCTTAAAATATGTTTATTTAAGATGCTTTGAGAAACAGGTCATGTTCTTTCTAGTAGGCATTTCACTATTTGTCTATTGAAATACAGATACTACAATCTTATGCTGTGAGAGATCCACCTATGCAAATTAAAGATGAAATATTCTTTTTCTTTCCCCCTCAAACACTAACATTCAACATATATCTTCCTTTTGGACATTATACCTATCCCAACATGTACTAAAAATTCTAAGAATATAAATATTTAAACTTTCCATGATGTTGTTTAGAAGCTGGAAATAGACTTAGCAAATTTGAGGAAGAAGTAACTTGAAAAAAAGTTAAGTTTTAGTTCTATCTTCTTTTCAACAGTTACCCATGATAAGTCCCCTGGGGGTATCTTCTTCTTTTCCTTTTCCTGCCTTTCCATGTTCTTTGTTCCAGATGACTTTGCTCTCCTAATGCAAAGAGCAAGATACTTTCTCTGTTCATAGCTCTAACCTTAGTGACTAACACAGTGCCAAACTTATAAAACTTGTCTCATTTTTACTTTCTGAAAGATCAAATAAATCCCCAATTTTAACTATTACCTTTTACATCCAGCTACATTTACCCAATTTTCATCTTACCTTTTAGTATCTGCAATCTAAAAGTGTACGTACAGGAAGCCAGACATATTAAAGTGAGCATCCTAATAAGATTGTGTGTCATAGGGGGATTCTAGCTGCTGGAACAAATAAATTCCCACATTTTCATGGTATAACACAATAGGCATTTATTTCATTCTGATGTTATAGTGCAGTGTGCCTTTACAGCTTTACAGGCAGCATTCCTGCAGGATGCCTGTGTGGTGATTTACAGACTGAGCCTCCTTCTGTTTTGTGGTTTCAGAGGCCTCCAAAGATCTCAGCATTCTATTAACTAATGGAGTTGAGAGACTTAGAAACATTTTTAAGTACATTTGTTTTTAGAACAGTTTTAGATTTACAGAAAAAAATGAGAATATAGCACAGAAAGTTCTCATATACTTTGCACACAGTTTCTGAATTAACACTTCATATCGGTATTGTATTTGTCACAATTAACGGACTGATTCTGATACATTATTAGTGAAAATCCATGCTTCCTTCGGATTATTTAATGCCTTCTTTCTGTTTCATAATCTTACACGGGACACCACATTACATTTATTTGCATGTTTTCTGCAGGTAATTATTAGGCTTTCCTTAGGATGCAACCATATCTCAGAATTTCATTGTTTTTGATGCCCTTGACTGGTCAGGTATTTTTAGAGAATACTACTCAATTGTAATTTCTATGACATTTTTCTTCTGATTACACTGGAATTATATGAATTTTTTTAGGTGGAAGACCACGGAGGTAAAAGTTTACTTCATCATGATGTCAAGAGTATTTACTATTCACACAATTTATCACAGTTTATATTAATCACCTACCTGAGCTCCTGTTTGTCAGATTTCTCTACTGTAAAGTTACTCTTCTTCTTCTTTTCCATTTTGTAGTCTTTGGAAGGAGACAACATGGTGTAGCTCACAGCTATAGAAAAGGAGTTTATATTCTCTCTCCTTGAGGGCAGGAGATCTACATGAATTCTTTAGAATTCTTCTGGATGAGAGATTTATCTGTTCTCCACACATATTTACTTATGCAATTGTTTATATCAATATGAACTAATAGAAATTTATTTTAGCCTTTGAGTTGTCTAATTCAGTTCTTCTTTATTAATGTGGCTACTCAAATTTTCCAGCTTTGGCCATTAAGTGCTCTTTTAGTTGGGTCCTGCTTCACCCCATGGATGTATATTCATTAATTCATTTTGGTATTTGTTTTGGATTTCTGTGTTTGTTAGCACTTTGTTGCTCTCTGTTGTTGCTCACAAGTATTACAAGCAATGCTTGTGCCAGATTCTCAGGCTTATCATGAGTATTTCCTGCCTCAGCCATTTCTTAGAAGATCTGTGTTCCTTTTATTGGAGACTAGTATTAGAAACCAAGATCTTGGTGTTAAATGTGCTTATTGCTACTGGAATGTTCTTTCTTTTAAACACTCTAAGTTGGCAAAGCAAGGAAATGTGTGTGTACATTAGTTTATGTATATACATGCCTTTCACAACACTTCTACAGTTCAGTTCAGTTCAGTCACTTAGTCGTGTCCGACTCTTTGCGACCCCATGAATCGCAGCATGCCAGGCCTCTCTGTCCATCACCAACTCCCGGAGTTCACTCAGACTCGCATCCATCGAGTCAGTGATGCCATCCAGCCATCTCATTCTCCGTCGTCCCCTTCTCCTACTGCCCCCAATCCCTTCCAGCATCAGAGTCTTTTCCAATGAGTCAGCTCTTCGCATGAGGTGGCCAAAGTACTGGAGTTTCAGCTTTAGCATCATTCCTTCCAAAGAAATCCCAGGGCTGATCTCCTTCAGAATGGACTGGTTGGATCTCCTTGCAGTCCAAGGGACTCTCAAGAGTCTTCTCCAACACCACAGTTCAAAAGCATCAGTTCTTCAGCATTCAGCCTTCTTCACAGTCCAACTCTGGCATCCATACATGACTACTGGAAAAACCATAGACTTGACTAGCCGGACCTTAGTTGGCAAAGTAATGTCTCTACTTTTGAATATGCTATCTAGGCCACTCATAACTTTTCTTCCAAGGAGTAAGTGTCTTTTAATTTCATGGCTGCAATCACCATCTGCAGTGATTTTGGAGCCCCCCAAAAATAAAGTCTGACACTGTTTCCACTGTTTCCCCATCTATTTGGCATGAAGTGATGGGACCGGATGCCATGATCTTTGTTTTCTGAATGTTGAACTTTAAGCCAACTTTTTCACTCTCCTCTTTAACTTTCATCAAGGGGCTTTTTAGCTCCTCTTCACTTTCTGCCATCAGGGTGGTGTCATCTGCATATCTGAGGTTATTGATATTTTTCCCGGCAATCTTCATTCCAACTTGTGTTTCTTCCAGTCCAGTGTTTCTCATGATGTACTCTGCATATAAGTTAAATAAGCAGGGTGACAATATACAGCCTTGACGTACTCCTTTTCCTATTTGGAACCAGTCTGTTGTTCCATGTCCAGTTCTAACTGTTGCTTCCTGACCTGCATACAGATTTCTTAAGAGGTAAGTCTTAATTAAGCTAAGAACATATACAAACTAATGTCTCAGTTTTATTCTATGACAATAGGAATCTTTCAGTCCTCCTCTTATTTATGAACTGCTGTGCCAGCAGTGATAGATCTTGACTGTCATCTATTTAACTGTTCAATTTCACTACACAATTAGAGTGGTACTATTCCTATATATTTATGATAAATAACTTTATCAACAAAATGCAGTGCTTATAGTGTTTTTGACTTCAGTCTCGTTAAGTCGAAGTGTAATTCATATACAGTGCTATGTTCATTTCAGGTGTACATATGGTATTTTGATCTGTATATGCATTATAAGCCTGCCAGGTCAATCTGTCCATGGGATTTTCCAGGCAAGAATACTGGAGTGGGTTGCCATTTCCTCCACCAAGGAATCATCCTGACTCAGGGATCAAACCCACATCTTTTGAATCTCCTTCATTGGCAGGCAGATTCTTTAACACTACACCACCTGGGAGGCCCCCAAACATTATGAAATGATTCAATTCAGTTCAGTCACTCAGATGTGTCCAACTCTTTGCAAGCCTGTGGACTGCAGTGCTCCAGGCCTCCCTGTCCATCACCAACTCCTGGAGGTTACCCAAACTCATGTCCATTGAGTTGGTATTGCCATTCAACCATCTCATCCTCTGTTGTGCCCTTACCCTCCTGCCTTCAATCCTCCCCAGCATCAAGATGTTTTCAAATGAGTCAGCTCTTCCCATCTGGTGACCAAAGTATTGGAGTTTAGCTTCAACATCGGTCTTTCCAGTGAACACCCAGGACTGATCTACTCTAGGATGGACTGGTTGGATCTCCTTGCAGTTCAGTGAACTCTCAAGAGTCTTCTCCAACACCACAGTTCAAAAGCATAAATTCTTCAGTGCTCAGCTTTCTTTATAGTCTAACTCTCACATCCATACATGACTACTGGGAAAAACATATCCTTGACTAGACAGACATTTGTTGGCAAAGTAATGTCTCTGCTTTTCAATATGGTATCTAGGTTGGTCATAACTTTCCTTCCAAGGAGTCAGTGTCTTTTAATTCATGGCTGCAATCACCATTTTGCATTTATATTTGTATATGGTATAGGAAAGTGGTACAGATTCATTCTTTTGCATGTAGCTGTCTAGTTTTCCCAATACCAATTATTGAACCGATGGTCTTTTTTTGTTGTTATATATTCCTGCCTTCTTTGTTGTAGATTAATTCACCATAACTGTGTGAGTTTATTTCTGGGCACTCTGTTCTGTTCCATTGATCCATGTTTCTGTTTTTGTGTCAGTATCACACTGTCTTGATTACTATATGTTTATTTTAAATTTGAAATCAGAGAGACTGATACCTCCAGTTTTTTCATCTTTCTGAAATTTATTGAATCTATTTGGGTTCTTTTGTGGTTTCATAATAATTTTAGAATTCTTTGTTACCAATCTGTGAAAAATGCTATTGGTATCTTGATAGAGCTTGCCTTGCAAGTGTAAATTGACTTAGTTGATATGGGTATTTTGACAGTATTAATTATTTCAATCCATGAGCATGGCTTATCTTTCCATTTATTTGTGCTGTTTTGTGTCATCAGTGTCTTATAGTTTTTAGCATATCATGTCTTTTACCTTGTTAGTTAAATTCTCCTAGATATTTGATTCTTTTTTTGTGCAATTATAGACAGTAGTTTTATTTCTCATTCTGATAGTTTGTTATTAGTGCATAGAAATGCAACAGATTTCTGTGTATTAATATTGTGTGTTAATACTGTGTATTAATATTTATCCTACAACACTACAGAATTCATTTAATTGTTTTTTGGTGGAGTTTTTAATGTTTCCTACACATAATATCAAACTATGTGCAAAGAGTGACAGTTTTTATTTCTTTCTAAAGTTCCTTAGGTCAGTTGGTCAGCACCTTCCTCCCTCCTCCCCACTCTCTTCAGATTGTTTTATATATTTGGAATACACTTAGAATATTCATTGTCAGAGTCTGCTTTCTATTTTGAGATCACCCAGCATTGAAAATTACTTTTTTAAAATTTCCATTCATTAAGATTTATTCTTTGTGCTGTAAATTTCTTGGGGTTTTGACAAATATGTAGTATAATTTGTCTGTAATTACATTATCACAGAAAATAGTTTCAATATCCTAAATTCCCCTTTGATTCACATATGCACCTCCTCTTCTCTTCTCCGAAGCCCCTGATAACAACTGATCTTTTTACTGTCTTTATACTTTTGTCTTATCTAGGTGTCATATAACTGGAAAATACAGATTGTAGTCTTTTCAGACTGTGACTGTTTTCATTCTCTTAACACTGCTTTACATATCCCAGTGCTCATATGTGTTGTATACTTTTCTTCCATTAGAGTACTTAATGTATTTATTTTTATGCTTTACAAAGTTGTGTTGGTTTTTGTCATACGTATACATATGTCCCCTCCTTCAAACTCCCCACCCCACTCACCGCTCTAGATTGCCACAAAACAATCTACAGCAACACAGGTTGAGCTCCCTGTGTTATACAGAAACCTCCATCTAGCCATTTTACTTCAGTTCAGTTGCTCAGTTGTGTCTGACTCTTTGCAACCCCATGGACTGCAGCACTCCAGGCTTCCTTGTCCACCACCAAATCCCAGAGCATGCTCCAACTCATGTCCATCGAATCAGTGATTCCATCCAACCATCTCATACTCTGTTGTCCCCTTCTCCTCCCGCCTTGAATCATTCCCAGCATCAGGGTCTTTTCCAATGTGTCAGTTCTTTGCATCAGGTGACCAAAGTATTGGAGTTTAAGCTTCAGCATCAGTCCTTCCAATGAATATTCAGGACTGATTTCCTTTAGGATGGACTGGTTGGATCTCCTTGCAGTCCAAAGAACTCTCAAGAGTCTTCCTTAACACCATGGTTCAAAAACTTTCTTTATGGTCCACCTCTTACATCCATATGTGACTACTGGAAAAACGAAACCTTTGACTGGATGGACCTTTGTTGGCAAAGTAATGTCTGCTTTTTAATATGCTGTCTAGGTCGTCATAGCTTTTCTTCCAAGGGGCAGGTGTCTTTTAGTCTTGTGGCTGCAGTCACCATCTGCAGTGATTTTGCAGCCCAAGCAAATAAAGTCTCTCACTGTTTCCACTGTTTCCCCATCTATTTGCCATACAGTTCTGGAACCAGATGCCGTGATCTTAGTTTTTTGAATGTTGAGTTTTAAGCCAGCATTTTCACTCTCCTCTTTCAATTTCATTGAGAAGATCTTTAGTTCCTCTTTGCTTTCAGCCATAAGGATAGTGCCATCTGCGTATCTGACATTACTGATATTTCTCCCGGCAATCTTGATTCCAGCTTGTGCTTCATCCAGCCCGGCATTTCACATGATGTAGTCTGCATAAAAGTTAAAAAGCAGACTGACAATACAAAGCCTTGATGTACTCCTTTCCCAATTCGAAACTGGTTTGTTGTTTCATGTCCAGTTCTAACTGTTGCTTCTTGACCTGAATACAGATTTTTCATGAGGCAGTTATGGTGTTCCCGTCTCTTTAAGACTTTTCCACGGTTTGTTGTCATCCACACAGTCAAAGGCTTTGGCATGGTCAATAGAGCAGAAGTAGATGTTTTTCTGGAACTCTTTTGCTTTTTCTATGATCCAACGGATGTTGGAGATTTGATCTCTGGTTCCTCTGCCTTTTCCAGATCTAGCGTGAACGTCTGGAAGTTCTGGATTAAAGTATTGTTGAAGCTTGGCTTGGAGAATTTTGAGCATTACTTTGCAAGTGTGTGAGATGAGTGAAATTGTGTGGCAGTTTGAACATTCTTTGGCATTGATTTTCTTTGGGATTGGAATGAAAATGAACCTTTTCCAGTCCTATGGCCCCTGCTGAGTTTTCCTAATTTGCTGGCATATTGAGTGCAGCACTTTCACAGTATCATCCTTGAGGATTTGGAATAGCTCAACTGGAATCTCATCACCTCCAATAGCTTTATTCGTAGTGATGCTTCCTAAGGCCCACTTGACTGTGGACACCAGGATGTCTTGCTCTAGGTGAGTGATCATACCGTCTTGGTTATCTGGGTCATGAAGATCTTTTTTGTATAGTTCTCTGTGTATTTTTGCCAATTCTTCTTAATATATTCTGCTTCTGTTAGGTCCATACCATTTCTGTTCTTTACTGTGCACATCTTTGCATGAAATACTCCCTTGCTACCTCTAATTTTCTCCAATCGATCTCTAGTCTTTCACATTCTATTGTTTTCCTCTATTTATTTTCACTGATCACTTAGGAAGGTTTTCTTATCTCTCTCTGCTATTCTTTGGAACTCTGCATTCAAATGGGTATATCTTTCCTTTTCTGCTTTGCCTTTAGCTTCTCTTCTTTTCTTAGCTATTTGTAAGGCCTCCTCAGACAACTATTTTGCATTTTGCATTTGTTTTTCTTGGTGATGGTCTTTTGGTAATGTAAAATAGCTACCATATTATTCTCAGTTCTTCCCATCCTCTCCTTCCCCCTTGTGTCTACAAGTCTGTTCTCTATGTTTTTATTCCTGCCCTGCAAATAGGTTCATCTTTACCATTTTTTCTAGATTCCATATATATGTCTTAATGTACAATATGTTTTTCTCTTTCTGAGGTACTTCCCTCTGTATAACAGGCTCTAGGTTCATCCAGTTCACTAGAATTGATTCAAATTTTTTCTTTTTTATGGGTAATAGTCCATTGTATACATGAATCACAGATTTTTTTATCCATTCATCTGTCAATGGACATCTAAGTTGCTTCCGTCTCCTATCTATTGTAAATAGTGCTGCAGTGAACATTCGGGGTACATGTTCCATTTTGAATTATGGTTTTCTCAGAGTATATGCCCATTGCTGGGTCATATGATAGTTTTATTCCCAGTTTTTTAAAGAATCTCCATAATATTCTTCATGGTGGCTGTATCAATTTACATTCCCACCAACAGTGCAAGAGGGTTCCCATTTCTCCACATCTTCTCCAGTATTTATTGTGTGTAGATTTTTTTGATTAATGCCATTCTTACCAGTGTGAGGTGATACCTCACTGTAGTTTTGATTTGCATTTCTCTAATAATGAGTGATGTTCAGCATTTTCTAATGTGTTTATTGGCTGTCTGTAGGTCTTCTTTGGAGAATTGTTTGTTTAGGTTTTCTGCTCAATTTATGATTGGGTTATTTGTTTTGTTTGATATTAAGCTGTATATGCTGCTTGTATATTTTGGAAATTAATCCTTTTTTTCAGTTGTTTTATTTGCAGTTGTTTTCTCCATGCCAAGTGTTGTCTCTGCCTCTTTTTATGTAGTTTCCTTTGCTGTGCAAAAGTTTTCAACTTTAATTAGTTCCCATTTGTTTATTGTTGTTTGTATTTCCATAATTCTAGGAAGTGTGTCATAGAGGATCTTTCTGTGATTTATGTCAAAGAATGATCTGCCTGCATTTTTTCTCTAAGAGTGTTATAGTTTCTGGCTTTACATTTAGGTCTTTAATCCATTTTGAGTTTATTTTTGTGTATGGTGTTAAGGAGTATTCTAATTTTATTATTTTATATGTAGCTGTCCAGTTTTCCCAGAGCCATTTATTGAAGAGACTCTTTTCTCCATTGTATATTCTTACTCTTTTGTCAAAGATAAGGTGCCCATAGGTACATGAGTTTATCTCTGGGCTTTCTATTAATATCTTATTCCATTAGTCTATGGGGCTTCCTTAGTGGCTCACACATAAAGAATTTACCTTCAGTGGAGGAAATAGAATTTGATCCCTGGGTCGGAAAGACACCCTGGAGAAGGAAATGACAAGCCACTCCAGTATTCTTGCCTGGAGAATTCCATGGACAGAGAAGCCTGGTGGGTTACAGTTCATGGTGTCGCAAAGAATCAGACATGACTGAGCTATTAATACCCTCCAAATTAGTCTATATTTCTGTTTAGAGTCCTTAATGTATTAGTCATCATTATCTTAAGTTTTCTCCCCAGTAATTCCAAAATATATGTCATATATGAGACTTGTTTTGATAGTTTTCTTGTTTCTTTATACTTTTTTCTCTTGTCTTGTAAATTTTTGTTGAAAGTCAAACATAATGTGTTTGGCAATAGCGATTTAGGTAAAAGACTTTTACTGTGAAATTTTAAGTTTCTCTGGGTAAGTATTTAATCTTGCTATATCTATAGACACCAGAGGCTTCAAAATCCCTCTGACCTACTCTGTGCTTTCCTAAGGATTCCTTCTTAAAGAAGATCAGTGTCTTGCTGGTCTTTCAGCTGAAGTTATAGTTTTTAAACTGGAGCCCTGTTGATTTGGTAATAAAGTGTGGGAGACAGGAAGCATTCTGTAATCTTATGATTAAATTGTTTGTTTGTTGTTTTGGTCACACCATGTGGCTTGTAGGATCTTAGTTCCCTGACAAGGAAATGAACTCTGGCCATGGCAGTGAAAGCAGTAAGTCCTAACCAGCAGACTGCCAGAGAATTCCCTAAACTGTGGTATTTTAATGGCCTGTGCTGTGACACTCAAACTTATCTTACCCTTCCCTCCCATACATGCTGTAGGTGCGACAGTAAGGTTAGAGAGAGTGGATTAGCGTAAATTCTCTTTTACTAACTCATATGAGGCTATGAAAAAGTATTTTTTTTCCTTGCCAAGTAAAACTTTTTTATGGAGAATGATGTGGGTAATTTCAGAATAGGTACCTTTTTCAGTCACTCTGCCAGAAACATGAGGCATTTTTCTCATGAGTTCACCTTGAAAACATGGTGGAGTTCCTGGAGGTAAACCTGTGAATATGTGGGGATTCTTAAGACTGTGGACTGTAGAGTTTCTTACTCATACCCAAACAGACTACACTCCACCTCTAGCAGTTCATTCAGTTCCTGTACAAGTATTCTTGATAGTTTGTGGCTTCAGCATCTTCTGCTCCTAGGAAGTATATGCTGGTTGTGATTATCTGATTCATCTGTCTTCCCAGTCTTGGGAGTTGCAGTGTGCCCTTGAAAGTTTCAGAAGGACAAGTTTCAAACTCTATACATTTCAGAGCTGAAACTGAAAATCCAGCATATTGTTTTTATCATTTCTGTCTAGAAGAGGTCACTTATGTCTATATGCAAGTGACAAGAACTGTTGACATGGCCCCAGCTAACTGCAAGCAGTCTGGGGAATGTGGTTCTTGACTGAAAAAGTGCTCTAGTCATTATTTGTGAGAAAAAGTACAAGCCTTAGTGGACAGTCTTTTATCCATGAAGCCTTTGAAGGAAATGTCAAAAATCAACATTTGTAAAGTACTTCCTGAGCTTCAACCACTATACTAGGTGTTTTTTATATGTGATCTTATTTACAATAAACTGTTCAATTGATATTTTACCTTAAAATTGATAAAACTCCAAAGACTATATACTATGGAAAGTGGTGATCTAAGTTAGAGATTTTATTGGAATTTTAGTCTAATTATGATAACATTTATAAAATTATTTGAAAATTAATAATTTACACTGGAAAATATAATAAATTTTTTTAGTTTTCTTCATTAATGAAGTTTATTTTCATATATTTGCAATTGTCTCTAAATGAATATACAATATCCTCACTCCTCCTTTTCCTAAGGAAGACTGCAATGTTTAGACCATAGCTGATTTTATAAAGGCTTTGGGCTTTAAGCCACTCTCCTTACCCATCCAGAGTTCCTTTTCCTTTACATTCATCTCTGCTATGGTGAATAATGTATTTTAGCTGTAGTGCCTCTTTGTTTTTCATAAAAAGGAAATATATTCATACAGTAACTGACTTCCTTACTGAATTCAATTTTAATATTTTCTTAGTTGAATCTCCTGGGTATAACAAGTAGCCAAACATATCACCTGAAAATAATAACTGTAACATTTTCAATATTTATACACACTTTATCTCCTAGCACTTGGCAGGACATTATAAAGCAATACCAGTATTAACAAGTATGCTTGTCTTTTTACACATCAATCTTTGCTGGGACCACTGCAATGATCTCATAACTAGGTCCCTGACTCCACTGTTATTCTGTACAATCAACTTCTCATGTAGGTGGTAGTGGCTTATTTAAAGTCTGTGTCATGCATTAGCTGGTCAGATCAATAACAGCTGAAACTATGAAAGTTAATCCAACAATAATAACTGCCACCATAATGATTTCCATAGCATCTAATATAAAGTATAGCTTCATAATTTGTGTTAAAATATCCCTTTTGTTTGTTTTAAGATTTTCTCGGCCGTTTGACACATCTTTCATTGCTAAAGGAATTGAGGAAATAGGAAAAGCAGAGTTCTATTAACAGCTCTATTCCGTGGAGGGAAAAATTGCAAGAGTCTAGAAATATGAAATTGGGTTTCCCAACACATGGAAATCTAGCTAAGAGAGAGTTATAGGAATAGCTATCCCAATTTTATTCTTCTCTTTCTTGTCATCTGCCAACAGTTCTACTGGAAAAACTTACCTGGAAGTCAGAGGGTAACGGAGCTCTTAGATGAAGTTCAGACAGGTTAGTTTTACTTAATAATCAGTAGGAAATAGTTAAATAACATTAAGCAGAGTTTAATGTTTATTTAGCCTTGTTTCTGTGTCTGGACACAAAGTCCCAGTTGATGATAATAACCTGTTTTTTTTTTTTTTCCATTTTTCTTTTAATTCTGCTGGCACCTTAGCAGAGGAGAGTACCTGAAGGGGTAACTTAATGCTTCATTTCTGCAAGATCTGAAACCCTAGTGTTCTGCATTTGTTGGATAGTGTACTTTAAATCAGGACTGTTAAACCAGTGACTCTTAATAGGTGTCTCATTAAATAATCTGGTTTTCAGATTTGGTCCCCTTTCTGTTATTATTAACATTAATATATAAAAGCAACAAGATCCTACTTTAAAATCAGCATCTATCAGTGTGATAACCAACTTTTTCTTTGTTAGTTGAGACTGGAAAACAGCATTAACTTCCAATTTAACATAAAAGCAAAGCAATATGTATGGGTTAATCAATGTAATCCTCCTTTTCTAACTAAGACCTCACACTATCTGAACAAAATTGTGGGGATAGAAGCAAGCATTTAGTCAGTGGGTGATCTGAAGTTGTAATGAGAATAGGACTATTCTCAAATTCACTCTGTGTTTCATTCTTATGGTGGGATATGGCAATATATATTGGTTTTGGGTTTGAGGCATATGATGAAAACTCTCCAGGTGTCCTTCAGCTGAGACTATAATAAGAACTTCAGTAGAACATTCTGCTCTTCTGTCAAGCCAGCTGATTTGTGGTGAAGGTACACTAAAAAAACCCTTAAGCTTGAATTCACTGTCCCATGGCTTTCTCCATTAAAGACCTTTTCTCGGCATTCTATGATTCCAAAAATGATGATGACAGAAACACTGCAGATAATTAAGGCCAATCCACATCCAAATAATATGTCTGTATTTTGGAGTATAAATAGCTGCTCTGTCTATAATGGAGAGGATCCAACAAATACATCTGCTATCTGGACCCTCTAGAAATATTGTGACATGAGTGATTAAGTGTTGGCCAATGTTTTAGGGAAATTGGACACTCAGCAGGATCTTTGTTAACACATGAATACTTCCATTTCTTTCATGATAGTAGGTTTATTTGTAGACCCTTGATCAAGGCTGAGGTGATGAGGTAAAAAGGCTAGATGGCATCTACAAAACTTGGAAACAGGTTTATTTTATTTTTTAATCTACTTTAGAAATTAGTAAATCTTGTAAAGGATGAGATAGTAAATATTTTAGATGTGCTCCACATGGTCTCTATTATAACCACTCATTTCTATAACTCTTAAGCACAAAAAACAGCCACATAGAGTACATAAATGAACAAATGTGGCTGTGTCCAGTAAAATTTAATTTATCCAAATAGATGGCATGGCAAATTCAATCCACAGACCAGAGTTTACTTTGATCTATTTGGTTATAGAACACTTCATGAATTTGTAAGCCAGTTAACTGATAATGGGAAAACACCAAGAGGCCAGTTTCAGCATATATATCATGGTGGTCCAGAGGTGGACTGGAGCTGTCTTTGCACAGGCTCCCATGAGCCAATTATATACACTTTTTGCTGTCTCCAAATGTTGACCAAGACGGGAGTATTATACCATGGAAATCAGAAAATCCAGTAGTCAGGACTTCTAATCACTACCAGCTGGGACTCTGGTTGTTGAACATGACAGCCCAGCAATGGTATCAGCCATAGCTCATGCAGTTCAATTGTCTTGAAGTCTGGTTTACCGTTTGCCAGTTGTATTTTATAATGTGCAGCTTCTCTACCTGTCTAGTCATGATTGGATAGGTCAGATTATAACCAATGTATGATGTTCTGTTGTATGTCTGCCTCTCCAGGTTTAGAAATTGTCTGATTATTTATGTCGAACAAGATCTCATTAGGCCGCCCATTCATTTCTTTCATGCAGACCCCATTGTCAAACAGCCATGATCAGATCCCTGCTAGTCAAAAGACTATAAAAACTATTTTGGTTCTATCACCTGTTATGATAATTAAGTTCTCATGTCTTTGCTGGATAATCATAAAAACTGGCTTATATTCCAATTCCAATATTTCCAGTGTAATCTTAGAAGTGTAAAATTTTTGTGGCTTCATCCACATTTATCTCTGCCTATATAGCTTGGTGACCACTTCTTCAAAGAATTCTCTAACGCAGGGTAAAGAGGGTAACCACCAGGCCTTAGAGAGGTTTTGTTGTTGTGTTAGTCACTTAGTCATGTCCGAGCCTGACTCCATGGACTGTAGCCTACTGGGCTCCCTCTGTTGATGGAATTCTGCAGGCAAGAATAAGGGAGTGGAATAGCCATTTCCTTCTCTAGGGGATCTTCTTGACCCAGGGGTTGAACCAGGTCTCCTACATTGCAGGCAGATTCTTTATTGTCTGAGCCACTAGGGAAGCCTAGAGGTTTTTTTAGGAAGTAACTAAGCAGAACCAACATTGTTGACTCATCTCAACATTTTCCACTATCTAAACCTTATTACTTATTTCTTTATAAAAAAGGCCAAGTCATCTCAGCTTTCAGCCTCCCTTACTTCAGCCATGAATCTAGACATGAAATTGGCCAACTCACAAATTGTAAATTGCCTCCTAGGGAAATGATTCAATACAGCCTCTGGAGGTAGGTTTTTCTGTGCTATTCTCTTCTCAGTTTCGTTGAGTCAGAGTTGTGGTTGGAAAAAGCATTTTTAATGGATAAATGAGAATTGCTTAAGAAAAGAACTATTTCAGATGTGTGGGGAGGACTCTGAAAATGGCAAGTAATGACATAGTTCTCAGGGACATCAGTAGAAAAGATCTCTACTACTGTCGACCTGATGAGAAAAAGGGAGAGGCATTTTCTTTTAGGATGATTTCTCCATCAAGCTGTGTCATATTTAGTAGAGGATAACAGTAAACATTAGTGAATAGAGGATGACAGGGAGGGGACCAGAGGAATAAATATCCCAGCTTAACTAAACCCGTTAATAGCCATGGTTCTAGGGAGACCACTGAGGCTGTCAATTAAAGTCAAAACTGTAGGCCACAGAGCTGATTCAAGAATAAACAAGAGTGAATTTGTAGAAGTCTAGATTCCAGGTCACAAGAAAATATCTATTACAGGTGTCACATAATAGACATAAAAGTTATTCTAAGAAAACTATAAATTAAAAAGAAGAGTTAGGGAAAGAGTCTCAGAAAAGCAAAGAAAATTTTTCAAAGGTGAATGATTTGGACAGTAACAACATTAGCAATAGCCACAATGATTATAACAGTTTCCACTTATTAAATATTTAATGTTTTCCAGGCACTAGGGAAATTGCATTATTTCTTAAAATGTTTGTATGTGGCATTAAATATTTTTTCTTAATGGTGAGGAACATATATCTCAGAGAGCTGTGTAACATTCCTAAGGTCACACAGAAAGTAAGTTAAAAGCTATTGTGATCGATGATGACACCCTCACATGCATTCCTTGGAAAATCTGAACAAAATGAGTGAGAACTCACTACCGTCTCCTCATCGAAACTGAGGTCCAGCACGTTAAAAAAAAAAGCTATTGTGTTTTCAAGTTAGACTTTTAAATATTGGATTCTTCACAGTTGAGTCAATTGCTATGTGTAGTTAAGGAAGAAAAGATGTATAGTGTTGGATTTGACGAAGTTGCTCATTAGTGATCATGGATTCCTGATGTTAAGCTTATGGACACCATAAGAAGTAAAAGCAGCACCAATAGATCACACATCCTCAGAAATTTGTTTTTGAACAAAGAGAAATAGGTATATTATATATATATTACATAAATACACATATATACATATATAAATACACAATGATATTTTAAACAAGACACAAATACATATTTGAAAAGAAATAAGCTGAAACATTTTGCAAAGAAAAACTTGAAAATATTTTTGAGTGGGTGATAGATAGACAGTGGAATCTCAAATTTTGTAGACAGGATTAGTTTTGTTGTCCTTTCTGGAATTCTCTTGTTAAGACAGAATGAACATTATAATGGACTTATTTATTATTTTGATTTCATTGGACATCTATTTTTACATAAAATTTTTGTAAGCATGTCAAATTCCTACACACAGAGATATACTATATTAGAGATAAGGATATTAAGAAATTATGCTTTTGTCTATCTGCTTTTGTCTTTAATCTTAGACATCTAGAAAATATTTTGTATTATAATGATAGTTATATTTTGACATTGACTTTTTCTGCCTATGCTATTAACTTGTAAATTGTTTTCAATTTTTACCTATTTGAAGCAAAAAAAAAAAAAAAATTCAAATTTGGTGGTCTTGAATGTCTTTCCAAAGAGTCTGTTTAGTGTTCAAAAAGTAGAAGAAAGTAAAGTAGCTTCCATGACTTTGAAACAGTAAGTAAATCTCAACTTCATTTTCTTGCTTATGAATGAATATATTGGTTTCCTCGTTTAATCTCATTGATGAGTTCACTTCAGCCTCCTGTGAGCAATACTCACTCCTGTGAGTATAAGTGCAGTCAACTAAAAATGGTAACTCTGAAACCATATCTGTTCTCATGTACATTGAACCTTGACAGTGATTCTTTATTTTCTACATCAAACTATCTATAATAATGAAGAAAATAATAATCACTCACTGTCAGCGAATGCTTTTTATAAGTCAGGTACTGTTATAAATAGCATGCAAATTATTTCATCCTCACATCACCTCTCTGCAAAAAGTTCAAGTAAGATTACATCCATTTTACAGAAACAGTACAAGATGGTTAAATAACATGCCCCAAATAGTCAGCTCAAAAGTGTTGGAGCTGCCTGGCTGTCAGTGTTCAGAGCGTGCATGATAACCATTATCTAGATATGCCACTCTAGTTGACAAAACTAAGATCCTTAACATAATCCTCATGTTTTAGTCCCTGTGTTAATCCATATGTTTGCACTGAATGGATTGAAGAAAATAGATATATAAGCCTTTTCTTTGTCTCATTTTGGAAGAACTTAGTTGTGATGTCTGTGGCATTCCTAAACTGAGTTACAGTGAATTTCATGATCCTTGACAAGGAATTCAACATACTTTATGATAAAATTTGAATTAAAAAGACATTGAAAATAATTTAGTTGATATTTTAACTTCAGGAAAATGAGATAATTGTTTTTATTCTTAACTGCCCTCTCCTGCCCTCCTAACTTGCCCTTGTTATATTCACAAATGCACATCTGAAGGAGAAAAACATACTTACAGAAAATTAAGGGCAGAATATCTAAAGCTAAATATAACTGCCTTTTAATTTACTAAAATCAACGGAATTTTACCTGGCATTTGGATCTAGTTGTCATGCATTGTTCCTATTATAAGAAAAAGATGAATTTCTGAAGATTAGTTGCCCACATGTAAAGATGCCAAAAGGTGATCTTGATTTAATAAAAAAAAATATTGTTATTTACTCAAGATTAAAACACGAAACAGAAGAAAATAATACATTATTAAATATTTATCAGCTTCCCTGGTAACTCAGTGGTAATGCAAAACAAAAGAAAACAAACTGGCTTCCAATACAGGAGATGCAATTTTGACCCATGGGCTGGGAAGATCCCCTGGAGAAGGAGATGGCAATCCACTTTAGTATTCTTGCCTGAGAAATCCCGTGGACAGAGGAGCCTAGCAGCGTGCAATTTTAGAAAATGTATTTTAATCTAAGTCAATATGGCTTATGGTTTCACAGTTTTTTCATAATTATAATTTTTCAGTTTTTCTATAATTCAGAATGTTGGGTTGGTTCACTCTTCCTCATTTCTTGTTTCAACATAGCAAAGATTTGAGATGATGGATCACTTGCAGATCAAACAGGTGAGATTTTATTAAGCAGGCAACAAGGAACATTATTTGGACAAACTAGTTATAACTTTGTTATAGCTCAACAACAGAAAGCAGGCAGCTGGCAGTGCACTAGTGAGAGACAAGGGCAGACCAATCGGGAGAAGCCTCATCCTTCTTGACTTCCCTTTTCATACTTTATGTCTCCTCTGCCTGGAAGCTGATTCCTTAAGCCCTATGCAAATAGAGGATTCTACCAGCGCTTGCAGGATTGGCAACACCCAGGATTGGTTACTTTTATTTTTACCCTCCACATGATTCTGCCATCTTGGACTCCTTTTTCTGTTCTAACTACCTGACAAATAGAAGGTAAAGAAAACAGTTTTCCAATTAAGTGTTAATTTATTGTGTTCAGATGAGCAGCAATACATTAGTAATGTGTAGCAGTTTCCCCAAAATGAATAAGAAAATGAGATTTCACACATTATTTTAAGTGGTTGAAAATAAGTAACATTTTCTTTTTGGGAAAAAAAAAATCAAGTATTATTAAAAAAAAAAAGAATCAAAAGAGAAACCAGTTGCCCTGTAAATGTGATTCAAAATACCCTGGAAATAAGAAAATCATTGTTGTAATTGATCACATCAACATCTATCTTCTTTAGTGCAATGTTTTTTTTTCTATTGTCAAATAGTTTTCACTCTTCTAGAAGTTAGTTGGTTTGGTAAAAAGTTACTAGCAAAATCTGTTAGAATCCAGAATGTTATATATTAATTACATGCAGATTTTCCAATTTTTCTCTAAGCCTGAGAGAAATTTTTTCATATTTAAAAATAAAGATAATTAAGGACATCTGTAATGACTTCTAGTGTCTCTTGAATATTCATAGTTGGGTCATTATCTTTCCAAGGGCAGTAGAAACTGATTGATTCCTGAACTGCCTAGTGGGCATATTACTTTAGGCATCAACAACTAGGAAAGAACTCTAAATTGGGTTTATGCCTAATAGTGAAAACAGTACAGTACATGAAGCAATCTCTTCTTAATGTAACCTTTGCTATGAATTTCCCTATTTTAGTTAAGTCTTTGAGATACTAAAATTCTCATTGAGATCAACATCATTATCACTCTCTCAAATGCTTCCCTTTTTACACGGTGAGATGCAGTAAAGGGTTAAATATACAGAAATTACTTATGCATGAAAATGTGAAGATGAACTTTTTGAACAGTTCTTCATCAGACTACAGAGACTAATATACTGTATAGCCATACTTTACAGGAAGATGATATTTTGGGTTGCAATGGTGTGTTGAGGAAATCACTTACTTTCTAAAAATATATTTGTTTCATAATGGTATATTTAGTATTATAGATTTAAATGAAACATTTTTTAAAGAACACATTCCACACTATTTGAAATCATCTCATAAGATTTAAAGATAAAGCCAAGAAAATCTACAAGGCATTATTAGTATTGTACTTTGGTTTAACAATTCTGAAAAAATATTTGAAGCTAATATAAAAGTTTTAATTTACCTGTGAATTTGATCATTAGTTATAAACTAAGTATATTTATGACTATTTCCATTTGACTCTCTTTCCTTCACCACCCTAGACATGTGAAATATTTTGAATACATATTGCCAAATTTATATGTATTCATTCCGTAAGTGTGTAAATATGTCTCCACATAGGTAAAAGTTATTCACTTTCTGGACAGTTGGATCCAACAAATGACACAAATATTAATTAAAGACCATTTAAACCAATGTATACCATTATTTTGTGACATTAAAAGTCATATATTGTATTAGGATTTCCAAAAATTGATTTGAATTTTATGTAATTTTTGCTTTGCATAAAGCAGTATTATTCAATATTAGTAATATTTAGTAATACTAGATATTTAGTAATACTAGACTTACAATCAAATAACAAATATTTTATTAATATTTTAATAAATCATAATTATACATAAGATTAATGAAACAAAGGCAGAGGAGAATATGACACTTGGATAAGTTGTGAAATAAAACATTTCAAAAAATTATGCAGGATCTCCCTATTGTTTTGATATGATAAAAAATCTATTTAAGATTTATGATTCATAGTAGCTTTTAATTGCCATTAATAGTAGCTGCCATTTGTTTAATGCTTATTATTTCTAAGACGCTAAAATAAAGGTTAGATATCCATATTTCACAAGTTTTACAAAAATTCTTCACGGCATGAATTATATATTCTTTTTTATGTGAGCATATAAGTAATTTGCCCAAGGTCACAGAGCTACTTGGTTGATTAGTCAATACTCTGAGTTTAAATTTTAAGGTATTTCCATTATACTCTACTTTCATTGTATTGAACTTTGAAATATACATAGAAACTTTATGCCTTTATGCAATATTTATCAGAATAAAAATTGTGTTCTATATTTTAATTTATAATGTCAGCCCAAACTGAACAATGAAATCTATGGAAGCAAGAATAGTGTCTGCTTCACCTTTACATTTCCTCTAACTTTTTGAAAAGCAGCATAGAAATACTCAGAAGATATCATGTGAGGGCCGGATTGTTCCAGTTCAAATTCTAACTTTTGACTCAAATTTACTTACTGGAAGTTTCAGTAATCATGTCAGTTTCCTTATTTATTAAATAAAGACAATAGAAGTAATCTCATTATATTGTTATATGAATGCAATATTAATGATAAATACATCCAAGGCATTCAGTGTTTTTTTTTTTTTTTCTTTCATTTCAGTTCAGTTCAGTTCAGTAGCTCAGTCGTGTCTGACTCTTTGCGACCCCTTGAATTGGCGTGCTGCTATTCATGGGGTCACAAAGAGTTGGACACGACCGAGCGACTGAACTGAACTGAGGCCTCCCTGTCCATCACCATCTCCCGGAGTTCACCCAAATCATGTCCATCGAGTCGGTGATGCCATCCAGACATCTCATCCTCTGTCGTCACCTTCTCCTGCTGGCCCCAATCCCTCCCAGCATCAGAGTCTTTTCCAATGAGTCAACTCTTTGCATGAGGTGGCCAAAGTATTGGAGTTTGCTGTGGAAAATTCTGAAAGAGATGGGAATGCCAAACCACCTGATATGCCTCTTGAGAAACCTGTGTGGAGGTCAGGAAGCAACAGTTAGTACTGGACATGGAACAACAGACTGGTGCTAAATAGGCAGAAGTACGTCAAGACTGTATATTGTCACCCTGCTTATTTAACTTATATGCAGAGTACATCATGAGAAACACTGGGCTGGAAGAAGCACAAGCTGTAATTAAGATTGCCAGGAGAAATATCAATAACCTCAGATATGCAGATGACACCACCCTTATTGCAGAAAGGGAGGTAGAACTAAAGAGCCTCTTGATGAAAGTGACAGAGGAAAGTAAAGAAGTTGTCTTAAAGCTCAACATTTATAAAAGTAAGATCATGGCATCTGGTCCCATCACTTCATGGCAAATAGACGGGGAAACAGTGTAAACAGTGTCAGATTTTTTTTTTTTTTTTTGGGGGGGGGGCTCCAAAATCACTGAAGATGGTGATTGCAGACATGAAATTAAAAAACACTTACTCCTTGGAAGGAAAGTGACCAACCTAGACAGCATATTAAAAAGCAGAGACATTACTTTGTCAACAAAGGTCCATCTAGTCAAGGCTATGGTTTTTCCAGTAGTCATGTGTTTATGTGAGAGTTGGAATATAAAGAAAGCTGAACACTGAAGAATTGATGCTTTTGAACTGTGGTGTTGGAGAAGACTCTTGAATGTCCCTTGGACTGCAAGGAGATCCAACCAGTCTATTCTAAAGGAGATCAGTCCTGTGTATTCATTGGAAGGACTGATGCTGAAGCTGAAATTCCAATACTTTGGCCATCTTATGGGAAGAGCTGACTTATTTGAAAAGACGCTGATGATGGGAAAGATTGAGGGCAGGTGGAGAAGTGCATGACAGAGGATGAGATGGTTTGATGGCATCACCGACTCAATGGACATGAGTTTGGGTAAACTGCTGGAGTTGGTGATGGACAGGGAGGCCTGGCGTGCCGTGGTTCATGTGGTCACAAAGAGTCAGACACGACTGAGTGACTGAACTGGAACTGATGTTAAGGATGAATTGGTCTGGTGTAAACTGATGTTAAGAGAACATTGCAGGAAACTGAAACAGGGGCTCTGTATCAACCTAGAAGGGGTGGGATGGGGAGGGAGATGGGAGGGAGGTTCAAAAAGGAAGGGATATATGTTTACCTGTGGCTGATTCATGTTGAGGTTTGACAGAAAAAAAAAAATCTGTAAAGCAATTATCCTTCAATTAAAATAGAAATAAAATTTTAAAAAGAGAGACCATTGATTTTTAAAGGCATATGCTTATACAATTTTCTTTCAAGTGTGTCTGAACAGATGGAAACAAGAAGTTGGTTATCATTCTCCCTGCTAGAGATTAGGGCTATTAAATATAGCATGAACATCTAAGCAGCACCAGTTCTCTTTCTGGGTGCTAGATTTTGAAAGCCGGAAACATGAGGCTACAACCATCAAAGCTCCACTGTGATTATCATACTTTTTAAAACAATATGAATTTACCCAGCCCCACACCCTGTATCCTCAGATATGCAGATGATACCACCCTTATGGCAGAAAGTGAAGAGGAACTAAAAAGCCTCTTGTTGAAAGTGAAAGAGGAGGTTGGAAAAGTTGGCTTAAAGCTCAACATTCAGAAAACAAAGATCATGGCATCCGGTCCCATCACTTCATGCCAAATAGATGGGGAAACAGTGGAAACAGTGTCAGACTTTATTTTCGGGGGAGGCTCCAAAATCGCTGCAGATGGTGATTGCAGCCATGAAATTAAAAGACACTTACTCCTTGGAAGGAAAGTTATGACCAACCTAGATAGCATATTCAAAAGCAGAGACATTACTTTTCCAACAAAGGTCCATCTAGTCAAGGCTATGGTTTTGCCAGTGGTCATGTATGGATGTGAGAGTTGGACTGTGAAGAAAGCTGAGTGCCAAAGAATTGATGCTTTTGTATTATGGTGTTGGAGAAGACCCTTGAGAGTCCCTTGGACTCCAAGGAGATCCAACCAGTCAATTCTAAAGGAGATCAGTCCTGGGATTTCTTTGGAAGGAATGATGCTAAAGCTGAAACTCCAGTACTTTGGTCACCTCATGCAAAGAGTTGACTCATTGGAAAAGACTCTGATGCTGGGAGGGATTGGGGGCAGGAGGAGAAGGGGACGGCAGAGGATGAGATGGCTGGATGGCATCACTGACTCAATGAACTTGAGTTTGAGTGAACTCTGGGAGTTGGTGATGGACAGGGAGGCCTGGCATGCTGAATTCATGGGGTCTAAAAGAGTCAGACACGACTGAGTGACTGAACTGAACTGATACCCTGTATCTCATGTTCTTGGACCAAACCAAAAGTTTTCCTCATGAAACACCTCTTCCCAACTCTCATTTCCATAACGGATTATACTTTCTGTAATATTAGCCAAACATCTCATCTTTTTTCTTTGTACATCTGAGATTTTACATTAGAAGCTATACAGTCTCAGTTCTTATCTCAAACTCTGGTCATTTCAGCAGTCACAAGGCTAATACTACTAGCACATTAATCTGTGTTGCTTACTGACATTTGCTTTGACTCCATTCCTTTTGACATTTGTGATGACTCAAAACATCTATCTTCCAAGATAGTAAATTTGACTCTCTATACTATTTCACAAAAATTTCACAGTCGTTCAGCCCTCTCCCATTTGGTGCACTTCATCCATCTTTAATTTCCTGGAAGTAGTCTGTTTACCAATCTAATTTCCACTGACAATTATGTTTCCCTCTATGGAGTTATTTCTCAGCTAAGTTTCAGTCAGTCTCTTTCTTTTAAGGCATCACCATTTTTCCACATTTCTGGAAAATTTCCAAGGATAAGCCTATTCACTTTCCCTTGACTATGTCCAGGATGCTGAGAATTCTTAGAGAATATCTTTCAACCATGGTATCCCACAGAGAATGAGATGGTTGGATGGCGTCACCAACTAAATGGACATGAGTTTGAGAAAGATCCAGGAATTGGTGATGGACAGGAAAGCCTGACGTGCTGCAATCCATGGGGTCACAAAGAGTCCAACACGACTGAGTGACTGAACTGAAGTGAACTGACTTAATCCCAACAAAAACCTAAAGACTAACTATTATTGTAACAGAAAAGCTTTTACCTTTCTCTGTTTACTTATTTATCCTGTGCTCTACAGAGTTTATTGTACATCTTCTCCTATCAAGCCTCCCTTGCCCCATATTTCCCTTCAGCAGCCAACTCTCCATTTTGCCTTGAGACTAAAATAGATGTTACATGAAAGAAACATAAATACACACATCTGTTGTTACTGCCAACCCACTGACTTATCAGCTAACCTGTTCATATTCAAGTTTTTTTATTCACTTCTACTATTTTCAAAGTAAAATATCAATAGGTGGCTCTTCTCAGTCTAATCTAAATAACTTAAATGGATTATTTTCCTAGTTGCCTCTGTATTACTCTCTTTATGTGCAGCCTCTAAGGAGTCTCTAAGGAGTCCTAAGGAGACTCCTAAGGAATCTCTAAGGAGAGACTCTCTAAGGAGTCCTTCTAATAGTATTATCTCTTTTGTAAAACCCACTAATGGAAAAACAATATAGTTGTCCTTTGATCCTGAGTTTGTCTCTGTCCACAGCCTATTCTCTCTATTGTCTTCCCCACTAAAACTTTATGAAAAATGCATGCATGGCTACTGACTTCACTTACTTTCTCACTTGCTTATTTTCAATTTCATGCCTCATAAACATGGGCATCTTGACCACATGCCTTGATGACACTGGAAAATTATTTTCAAGGCCACTAAAAGTCTTTGAATATGTAAAGAATGATCATTGTCAGTCTTTACCTTAATTCACCTCTAAGAAGTACTCAACACCGTGTCTTTTAACATAACATCATGTTTTTTGACTTTTCTGTAAACCTCTAATCACTTCCAAGCAACATCAACATATATTCAATGAGCTGGTAAAGAAAAGACTGCAGAGAAAGTTGCCTTCATATTCTGTATCCTGTTTGTTTTTTTAAATCCTTTTTTGACAATATGTGTTGATGCTTAGTTGCTAAAAATGCTTCAGTCTCTAAGGGCTTTTGCAGAGGTATGCTCTGACTTAGAATACATGTTATCTTCACTAACATACTCCTTGTTCATCTGTATAATAACAATAATATTCTTCAATCTGTTAGCGTTCATGAATTGTTCCTCCCTTCTACCCCCAGATAAACCTCTATTTTTTATTTATGTACATGTACAACATGAGATTATTGCTTGTCTGGTCATTCATCTACTTCCTACACAAGACTTTAAGGTATTTTATGGCAAATGATTCATTCACTCCTTTATTTTTGAATTCAACAAATGTTTATTGTGTCTAAGATAAGTTTTTGTATTTGTATTTATGACAGAGCAGTGAACAAATCATACTTAGTATCTAATCTCATAATGTATTAGATGAGACATAGTCTAAGACAAACAAATGTATAAATATTTGTCTAATTTCAATTACTTTAATTGCTCTAAAAGAAAAATACAAGACTTTATTTTAGATTAAGGGTTATATGCCTACAAATCAGTTTTCATTATTATAGGATATTATTCCAGGAAATTGTCCAAATGATTTTCATAGCTCAATGATTTAGCAAAAAATAACTGAATATATTTCTTACCATCATTGCATTTAAATATCTGCACTTCATCTCCCATGTGTTTATTATCATAGACTATGAAATGGGTTATTTTCTGTTTTATGAAAGGCAAAATGGGAAAACAAAAGAATATTAATATTGCATATTCCAAAGATTAAAGAACTGCTAAGTGATGAAGACTAGTTATATCCTGTAGGGATTACTAAGAGGAATATAGAATAAATAGATTAAAAAAAAAAAAACCACTTTTGGCAGATAAAATAGCAGTCTGAAGAAACTTATACCCAGATCACTGTTACTGGGTAGGAAGAAACCAGGATACCTTAGGAGAGAGATAGCATCCAAGTTTTCATTTTGATTATCACCCCAAATTCTTACTCATTACTGTCATCACGCATTTTTCTCAGTGATCTGCAAAAGAAAGAAAATAGGCAAGTAAAATAAAAGCAGATTAGGTCACCAGAAAGAAATGTAATATGTCTTCAGTCAAATTTTTGAGTATTTGTATTCTCTCCAGTCCTAAGATTTAACATTGTGTATATGGCATGAATGGTTAAATACTATGCCTCTCAGGAGAGTGTACAATGTTATTCTTACTGTGCCAGCTGGCCTGAAGGAATTCATATGAAATTAATATTCATGCTCCTTTTATGTTGACATATATTCTGAAGGAGTGAGAGGAGCCTGGGGTCAAAAACTAGGTAGTGAGTTTTATGAACTTTTCATGCAGTGTCTATTAGCATAAAGTTTTACATTTAGTTAGCTAACATATCTGGCACCTTCTACCTCTAATCAGGAAGTTTACTTAATATCTCCTAAATAAAGTGTCCATTTAAAAAAAAAAAAACAACTTTTCTACCTGATATGAATTTGTTAGGTTATCTTCCTAAGACCAGACTGGACACTTTCATTCATGAAGATTTTTCTAACCCATCTGACCTACCTACATTAGTTATGATTTCTGAACTGTAGTGAAATGTATTTTCTCTCATACCATATATTTTATATAAAATGAAGTATAAACTTTTCCAGATTGTCCCAGAATTTGTAGTCCCTTTGGCTAGCATTGGTATTCTTTTATTGCTTTAAATTATGAATGTCAGATATATAAGTATGTAGTTGGAAGTTTTAGTGAAATGTTGAGAAGCTCTTTCAGATCCCTGCAGTGTGCTTGGTTAGCACATTTCATTCATTTTGAATTTTTTTATTTTTACTTTATTTTACTTTACTGTATTGGTTTTGCCATACATTGACATGAATCCGCCACAGGTGTACATGAGCTCCCAATCTTGAACCCCCCTCCCACCTCCCACCCCACATCATCCCTCTGGATCATCCCTGTGCACCAGCCTCAAGCATCCTGTATCCTGTATCGAACCTAGGCTGGCGATTCGTTTCTTACATGATAGTATACATGTTTCAATGCATTCTCCCACATCATCCCACCCTCTCCCTCTCCCTTAGAGTCCAAAAGTCCATTCTATACATCTGTGTCTCTTTTGCTGTCTCGCATAGAGGGTTATCATTACCATCTTTCTAAATTCCAGACTTATGTGTTAGTATACTGTATTGGTGTTTTTCTTTCTGGCTTACTTCACTCTGTATAATCAGCTCCAGTTTAATCCATCTCATTAGAACTAATTACATTTTGAGTGTTTTAAAATGAATATGTCATAGAAAGATTTACAGGACCAACATAAATAGCAAAGATCTTTGAAAGATTAAAATGTCAAAGGATTAACAAAATGAGTATCTGAGCATTTTCCCCCTTTCTGCACAAAACTCAACAATAGAAATGACCAATTTGAAATGAGTCTCTCTTTCTGACATCAAGGTAAACAGTGCATAAGAGCATAGAACTCTGGTAAAAAAATGTATCTGCTCTTACAATGAGAGTTTTCAATAATCCTAGGGATTTTTGAAGATATCTATCCATGCACCTTTATTTTTTTTTTTTTAGCAATGCTCTTATATAACAACCTCAGAATAAACACACACACAAAGACAACCAAATGAAAACAAAATAAGTACACTGTAAGGCCAGACATTTTTGATCAGTTTATTAAAAGTTAAATTCTATCAAAGTCATGATTTCTCTCTTTAAAAAAGCTCCTATCACTTGCTCTAGCTAACTAGATTTATACTAACCTTAGGACCAAAGATTATCAAAGGAGAGATACTTCTATTTCCATCCTTATACTCCAAAATTTGTCCCTGTATTATGAGAAAGTACTTAATTTTACTAAACCCCGTTTGCCTAGAAAGTCTTAAAATTGTAACCTCTCATTCCAGGTTTAAAAGGAATGCCACTTTGAAAAGGAACAACTTTGACAGATTTGCGTGATTTTTGTACCTCATATAATTCTGTTTACATAAGCATTCTATCAATCTCTATAGCTTTCTTGATTCATTTAGATAACAGAAGCCTTATGATAAATATGTGGAAAGACTTGATTTCACCAGCAGGGAAAATGTTAGGTCTTTAGAGCTTACATTGTTTAAGCTTAATTAAAAATCTTCATTTCCCTTAAAAAAGATTCAGAATGAGCCTTGGGTTATTCCTAAGCAGGGAAATAAACACAACACAAGATAACAAAATCTAAAACTGAGAGGAAATAAGTTGAAAAGACAAGGCTGTGATGTAAACTAGAGATGAGCAGAAAATAGAAACGCATGGAATATGATTTTATTGAACAGACTAAAATTTAGCTTTATGCTATGTTGTTGCAAAACAACAACAAAAACAAACCTGATTAACTATACAATTGTAATAACATTAGATAAATACAGAGACAATGCAAAAATACAAATATTCATAAACAATATACTGACTGATAAAACTAAAATTATCTTTGACAGAATTATTATGAAATATGCAGTAGTTACTTTCATTGTTAATGATACGGCATCAAATGTATTCAGGAAAATAAAAAAGATACCTGGGAGGCAAGTAATGCATGTGTATGGAGGCACGGCATACAATGTAATCACCTTGTGTAAGTATTACTCTGTTTGACTTAGACCAACAGCATACTAAGGATATTTGTAAGTGGGGTAAAATTGTACATCATTCAATCAGTCCTTTCTGAGTAGCATTTTTCCCCCACCACTGAGGTTTCAGCAAAACCCACATTTTTCTATTTTTAATTAGTTCTAGATAATCTTATTCCTTTGCTCATTATGCAAATTTTTGCATATTGTATACATATATATATGTGTGTGTGTGTGTGTGTGTGTGTGTGTGTGTCCTTGAGTTTACTTAGAATTTGGTTAATCAATGTTTGCTCTAGGAAATGATGCAGTTTGTTTTCGGACTTGGTGAACCCATACCATACTATTATTTGAAGACAATTAAAAATCCGTGAATGAATTATAAAACTGAAATTGGTGAAGGTAATATTGAAATTGGCGAAGGTAATATTGATATCATTCTATGGAAGTTCAGTTGTTTAACAGATGTATGTGCCTGTAAGGGAGTTAATTTTTCCTCTGCTCAAAAACCTCCCAGAATAAATTGCCTTTGATCTGCTTGAGCAAGCAAGCATTCAGCCATAGATGCCACAAGAATTTTACTTCATCTTGCAAAGGCTCAGTGGTTTTATACTTAATAAAAGAAAAAAAAAATTTCAAGTTAATTTTCAGTCCAGACATTCCCCATTCAAAGCAAGTTTTCAGTAATATATTACAGAATGTCTTGCTTTAAACAATATTACTTATATATTCTATAAGATACACTATTTATATGCTCTATGCCCATCTAATCAGTTGAAATAACTAGCTATATGTACTGATAGTTTTAAACAGACTACAGTGAGGCAAACTCTACCAAAATTAATAATAATTTTAGTTTAAAATATTTGATCTTTTTATGATTATCTGTACATGAATATATCTGTAAATTTTTTTAAACCTTTTATTTTAGTATAATTTGGATTTGTAGAAAATAGGAAGTTCCAGTATACCTTTCACCCATTTTCCACTGTTTTTGGCATCTAATATCATTGTGCACAACAACAAAGGAAGCGACTTTGGCATTTTACATTGACAGAAATCCAGACTCCATTTGGATTTCTCTATTTTCTTCTCAATTGTCCCTTTTCTGTTCTAAGATTCCATTCAGAATACACATTACATTTAATTATTATATTTCCTTGGACTAATATGGTATGAAACAGGTCCTCAGCCATTACTTGTTTTCCACGACTTTGACCATTTTGAGGAGTAATGGGAATACTGTAGAATGTTACTCTAATTAGGCTGGTACAATTATATTTTATTTAATTCCTGTCCAAGGCAGTAAAACCATAGCATATGTGAATCTGGCAAACAATTTAGAGCCATAATTCTAGCAAGAGCAAATCATTTAGGACTATGCTAAACAAAAGTAGGTTTATTGAAGAAAATGAAGAGTACATTCTTAAATGTTCACCTAACACCTTTTAAAACAGTCTAACAAGAGTCTGTCATGATTAATATTGCCTGTCTTGATGGTTTTAACATGAAAGATCTCCAGAGGCATTATTGCCAGTAGATATAACCCAATATTCACATTTTCTCATCAGTAATCCTTATATTAAAAAATCTATAACTTACATAATTTTAATAATATTGAAAAACAGTTAAATATGTTGCTCCTTGGTAATTTATCCAAAATGTGGTCTAAAAGCTTTATGACATTGAATTTGGCAACAACTTCTTGACTGTGACATCAAAAACAGGCAACAAAAGAAGCAATAGAGAAATTAGATTACATCATTAAAAACTTCTGTGCAAAGAGAAAGGCAACCTATTAGAGTAAATATTCACTAATCATACATCTGATGATGGGTTAATGTCAGTTCAGTTCAGTTGCTCAGTCGTGTCTGACTCTGCGACCCCATGAATTGCAGCATGCCAGGCTTCCCTGTCCATCACCAACTCCCAGAGTTCATTTAAACTCATGTCCATCAAGTCGGTGATGCCACCAACCATCTCATCCTCTGTCAATAGTATGCAAAACACTCCTACAGCTTAATAAAAAAAAAAATTGATAATCTCAAAAAATAGGTAAAGGACTCAACAGACATTTTCCAAAGAAGATATATGAATGGCCAAGAAGCAAATGAAAAGATTTTCAACATCACTAAACTTGGGAAATTAAAAATCAAAACCATGTGGCGATACTTCATATCCACTAGGATGGCAATTATCAAAGAAAATAACAAAATAAAGCAAGAAACTAGAAGATGTTAACAAGCATATGGAGAAACTGGAAGCTGTTCACCGTTGGTGGGAATATAAAGTGGTGCAGCCACTGTGAATAACTGGGATGATGGTTCCTCAGAAAAAATCAAACATATAATCACAATGTGATCCATCAGTTCTACTTTAGAGTATATATTCAAAAGAATTGGAAGCAGGGACTTGAACAGATATGTGTACACTCAAATTCATAGCAGCATTATTCAAAACAGTCAAAAGGTGTAAGCATCACAAATGTTCATCAACATGAATAAATAAAATGTGATATATACATACAATGACCTTATTCAGTTTTTAAAAGAAATTCAAATTTCATACATGCTACAGCATGGATGAACCTCGACAGTACAGTGCTAAGTGAAATAAGCCAGACCTGCTCTCATGCTGTGCTTTGCTCAGTCACTTCAGCCATGTCTGACTATGCGACCTATGGACTGTCCCACCAGGCTCCTCTGTTCATGGGATTCTGCAGGCAAAAATACTGGAATGGGTTGCCATGCCCTCCTCCAGGGGATCTTCCCAACCCAGGAATTGAACCCATTTCTCTGGTGTCTGCTGTATTGCAGGCAGATTCTTAACCCAGTGAGCCACCTGGGAAGCCCAAGCCAGACATGAAAGTTCAAGTATTATGTGATTCCATTTATTTGAGGTACCTAGAATAGACAAACTCATAGAGCGAGAATGTAGAATCGGGTGGCGGAGGTTGCCGGGGCGGGGCACTAGGGAATTAATACTGACAGAGTTTCAGCTTTGCAAGGTGAATAGAGTTCTGGAGGTAGATGATGGTAATGGCTGTACAACAATGTAAGAAACTTAATGCCACCGAACTGTGCACTTAAAAAATGATCAAAATGATTCATTGTACCTTATGTATATTTTACCACAGTAGAATAAACAAATAAATAAGGTTAGTAAAGGAAGAAGTTTGTTTGAGCATGCCCAATATTCATCAAAAATATTTTCAAGAGAGCATCAGATTTTCATTTAAGTGAAGGGATGGCAAATATTTGCACTATGGGATTTCTTGGGAAAATGAAAGCTTTTAATAGAATATTCTTAAAAACCTACTATTAACAAGACCTCCTTGTAAACCTACTAATGGTATTAAGGAGTGGAGAATTCTTATCTTTAAAATGTTTTTAGCAAGATATATAATATATGTGAAATTGGAATTACAGGAGACATGGCTAGTCATGAGGGCCCATCATGCAAACTGTTAGAAAGCTGAGATGCTTCATAACTGAAATGGCTCCCTATTGATCCCACATGTTTTGATGGAAAGAAACATGTCAGTTATATCAGCTATATCTAAAACCCAATTCATATTATTGTAGAAGGAAAAGGCACTTTATGGACTTTTCTCTGCTGGGCATAGACTTTTCAAAAATATTTCTATAACTGTTTCATTTTCAAGTAGTCTTGGGTTGTAGAGTCTGCAAAAAATCCTTTGATCTCTTGAATCTACTGGAGTTTGGTCCTGGGTAAAATCTATTATTCACATTGAGTTTTCTTTGACAACCCAAAACCTTGTGTTATCATAGATGAATTATCCAATGAGAGAATGAATACAAATTTAGCAGAGTAAAGATTTAAACTTTTTAAAGAATGGTATAAATTGGTACTTCTAAATAGTGGTGTTGCTTGTGGTAAGTGGTGAAGAACCCACCTGTCAGTGCAGGAGACTGTAGAGATGCGGGTTTAATCTCTGGGTTGGGAAGATCCCCTGGAGGAGGGCATGGCAGTCCTCTCCAGTATTCTTGCCTGGAGAATCCCATGGACAGAGGAGCCTGGTGGGCTACAGTCCATGGGGTTGTAAAGAGTTGGACACAACTGAAGTGATTTAACATAGCACCTACTAATGAAGGTAAGATTGCATCATTCAGTGTTTCCTTTTAATATATCATGAGAATTATTCAATTCTGGTTTTAATATCTACCATGAGGAGGAGAGATTGTTAGATCTCAGTGGAAAAGAGAAATGGGGATTAAAATAATCAAGGCAGTTGAACTTGGTATGTGGATTTGGGAAAAAAAGACATATATTAGCTATTAGTTGAACACTCAGAGAAGGCAATGGCATCCCTCTCCAGTACTCTTGCCTGGAAAATCCCATGGACAGAGGAGCCTGGTGGGCTGCAGTCTCGCTAAGAGTCGAACACGACTGAGCAACTTCACTTTCACTTTTCACTTTCATGCATTGGAGAAGGAAATGGCAACCCACTCCAGTGTTTTTGCTTGGAGAATCTCAGGGACGGGGGAGCCTGGCGGGCTGCCATCTATGGGGTCGCACAGAGTCGGACACGACTGAAGCAGACTTAGCAGCAGCAGCAGCAGCAGCAGCAGTTGAACACTCACAGCATAATTTTCCAGGTTCAGTTATCAAATAATGTCAAGTAATTTTATTCTAGAATCAGTCTTCACTGCCAAATAACAGCTTTGCCTCAAGACTTTATTGGAGGCCTGCTTTAAAAGGTATGAATGCAAATGATATCTATGTTTTAAATTGCATGAGGCTTTAGATATTTCATTAATCATCAATTAATTTAAAATATTTAAAATGTACCCAGGAATTCTTGATAAACTGTATGTTAGAAAAGTAAATCATATTTTGTCATTTTTTTTACCATAAGAATTGTTATATGAAATTCACAGTAATAACATCTGCTAAGGAAATTCAGAATGGAAGGTGGAATTTTAAATAGCCTTCTGTCAGTAATAGGTAATCTATAGGTTTTGAAAACCTCTTTATTGACCTGCCTGGTGTACTAGGAAGTGAAACAGCCTCTATACCAATGTTACAAATAAGGCAAGCAATAGCACTTTATTCTGAAATTATTTGGAAACCTGAAATGGTTGTTGATAATCTAAACATGGGTAGATATCAAAAAGGAAGATTAGAAAATAAAATATTATCATGATTTAATTCTTAAATGGAATAAATTATTTGTATTTAATATACATGATTATTAAAATATAATAAAGGGGAAACTTTCTTTTTGTCTTTGCACTGTCTCTACAATTTTTTCAAGAAGGAATGGTAACTTCATTGCAGCTTAATGAAAAATTTGAATATTTCCAAGAATTTTTGGTTACAGTTAGGTAATACTGTCTTTTAATAATAAAATATAATACTGTCATATGATATATTGTACTGTCATATAATAATAGGACATATTGTGAGATTCCTCTCTTATAATAATAATCTCACTGAGGTTCAAATACACAGCATCAGTTTGCTAATTTCATGTGTCCAATCTCATAATTAAGACATCAATTTGCATTTGAAAAATGACTCCTAGGATTTCTCAAATAAGACATAGCTTAAATGAATTAATCTGCTTTTAGAGAATGGAGTGTGGTAGGTATCCCTCTAGCTCTATATATTCCCTTTCTCATTAGAAAAATTTCGCTAAAAACAAAAACAAAAGAGAAAGGTGATAATATCCTAAAATGCAAACAGTGTAAGCAACCATCAAAAGGAAGTTTATTCTCTAGTGTAACCCTACAGTGACTTTATGCTGTATCAACTTAACAAACCTGAAATTAGATTTTCAAAATTATTCTTCCCTGTATAATTCTATGTTGGAGTTGACTGCAAAAGAAATTTTCTTGACATGTGTATGACAGAGGTGGAATAGGATGAATTATCATGCTGTCAAGGTTGGAGTAAGACCAGAAATGGTTGCAGTTTGCATGCAGTGTCTCCAGTCTAGAAGCTCATCTTGTTGGCTTGGGCCAGCATCTCAAAATGCAGCCCTTTTAGTATCCAGTAGATGTTTGCCTTCAATAGTTAAGTCCTGGACTAGGTACAGTTGTAGTTCTTTAGAGAAGGGCTCCTGTTTATCCAATTGTTTGCCTGCATCAGAGAAATTAAAAAGCATGAGAGAGAAAGAGATGAAGAAGAAATGTATCCTCACTGGGTGCAATTTGTTCTGATACCCTTCTCCTCTTGATAAAGAACCTCTTGATGAAGGTGAAAAAGGAGAGTGAAAAAGCTGTCATAAAAAACAAACATCATGGCATCTGGTCCCATCACTTCATGGCAAATAGATGGAGAAAAAGTGGAAACAGCAACAGATTTTATTTTCCTGGGCCCCCAAATTGCTGTGGACTTTGACTGCAGCTGAGGATTCAGTTCAGTTCAATTGAGTTCAGTTGCTCAGTCCTGTCCGACTCTGCGATCCCATGAATCGCAGCATGCCAGGCCTCGCTGTCCATCACCAACTCCTGGAGTTTACCCAAACTCATATCCAGCCATCTCATCCTCTGTCGTCTCCTTCTCCTCCTGCCCCCAATCCCTCCCATCATCAGTGTCTTTTCCATTGAGTCAACTCTTCGCATGAGGTGGCCAAAGTATTGGAGTTTCAGCTTCAGCATGAGTCCTTGCAATGAGCACTCAGGACTGATCTCCCTTAGGATGGACTGGTTGGATCTCCTTGCTGTCCAAGGGACTCTCAAGAATCTTCTTCAACACCACAGTTCAAAAGCATCAATTCTTCAGCACTCAGCTTTCTTCACAGTCCAACTCTCCCATCCATATATGACCACTGGAAAAACCATAGCCTTGACTAGATGGACCTTTGTTGACAAAGTAATGTCTCTGCTTTTCAATATGCTATCTAGGTTGGTCATAACTTTCCTTCCAAGGAGTAAGCATCTTTTAATTTCATGGCTGCAGTCACCATCTGCAGTGATTTTGGAGCCCAAAAAAATAAAGTCTTCCACTGTTTCCCCATCTATTTCCCATGAAGTGATGGGACTGGATGCCATGATCTTAGTTTTCTGAATGTTGAGCTTTAAGCCAACTTTTTCACTCTCCTCTTTCAGTTTCATCGAGAGATTTTTAGTTCCTCTTCATTTTCTGCCATAAGGGTGGTGTCATCTGCATGTCTGAGGTTATTAATATTTCTCCCAGCAATCTTGATTCCAGCTTGTGCTTCTTCCAGACCAGAATTTCTCATGATGTAATCTGCATATAAGTTAAATAAGCAGGGTGACAATATACAGTCTTGACATACTCCTTTTCCTATTTGGAACCAGTCTGTTGTTCCATGTCCAGTTCTAACTGTTGCTTCCATATAAGTTTCTCAAGAGGCAGGTCAGGTGTTCTGGTATTCTCATCTCTTTCAGAATTTTCCACAGTTTACTGTGATCCATGCAGTCAAAGGGTTTGCTTAGGATTAAAGGATTGTTACTCCTTGGAAGGAAAGCTATGGCACACCTAGACAGTATATTAAAAAGCAGAGACATCATCTTGCCTGAAAAGATCCACACAGTCGAAGTTGTATTTCCAATAGTCATTTACAGATGTAAGAATTGAAGAATTGATGCTTTCAAACTGTGGTGTTAGAAAAGACTCTTGAGAGTCTCTTGGACTAGAGGGAGATCAAACCAGTTCATCCTAAAAGAAATCAACACTGAATATTCATTGGAAGGATTGATTCTGAAGCTGAAGCTCCAATACTTTAGCCACCTGATGTGAAGAGCTGACTCATTGTAAAAGGCCCTGATTCTGGGAAAGATAGAGGGCAGGAGGATAAGAGGGTAATAGAGGATGAGGTGGTTGGATGGCATCATTGACACAATCAACATGAGTTTGAACAAACTCTGGGAGATACTGAATGACAGGGAGGCCAGTCATGCTACTGTCCAGTGGGTTGCAAAAAGCTGGACTAGACTTAGCAACTGAACAACAACAACAACCCTTCTTCTCCATGGCTGATACAATCTCAAGAACAACTGTATTACATAAACTGCTTAACCACCTCTCACAAATGTACATAGTCTGGTCCCTATAGTAAGCTCCTTATGTTTCACTATCATAGGCAACTTTAGATTAGCTCTTGGCAAGATGCCAGCTATGGTTCAGTTTTTCCAGTAGTCATGTATGGATGTGAGAATTGGACTATGAAGAAAGCTGAGCACTGAAGAACTGATGCTTTTGAACTGTGGTGTTGAAGAAGATTCTTGAGAGTCCCTTGGACAGCAAGGAGATCCAACCAGTCCATCCTAAAGGAAAATAGTTGCTAATTTTACTATATTCTATGTAATAGAAGATGGCCCAAATATTTTAGATGTAACAACTCCTTTCATTCACCCTGTTACTGCCATGAAGTGAAAGCTGATATTCTAGTTTAAACTGAAAGTAAATCATGGTTTCTATCTACTTCGCAGCCAATCTGGCTATAGGCTACATTTTAATATACATTGCTATGCCACTTTCTATCAATTTCAGTAAAGAATAGGAGAAATATACTCAGAACATTCTACTGTATTTTGATTTATATCTGTGCAAAAACCACAGAAGGGTTTTCTTGTCTTGCATTGTTAGGGAGCTAATGTAAGAACCATGGGGGAAATGTGTCTCCCTCACTGGCACCCAGTTTGACCTTGGTGTTTCCATGGACTGGTGTCTTCATGAGGTTACAAAAGGGCTCAGTTAAGTTCTGTACTGAATTTAATAAAAGAACCTTGTAACTGTAGTGGATAAAAACTTTTTCCTCAACTCAGAATCCTTGGCTTGGTCTGAAAAATAATTTGAAAAAGCCAGATTAAAAGAAGAACATACATATTTTACTAAAATTTTACATATGTATCTAAAGAGAATAGAGACTTGAAAAAAATGACCAGATGAGGAAGCTTGTATGCTTAGACAAAGAAACAAAGTTGTGAAGAATTGACAAGACAAAGAATTTTGGACTAGGGGTAGTAAATGGTGAAAAAGTAACTAGAAAGATAAGGATTAGTTTAACAAGGGATTTTTTTTTTTTTTTTTAAGATTCCCTTGGTACTATGCGTGGACTGATAAAGAGTCCGTCTCCAGAAAAATAATTTATTTGCTGTCTTTCTGCATTTACTGTTTCTTTTTTCTAAAAACTTTTTAAGTATAATTAATTTATAGTATTCAGGTATATAGCATGATAATTCAGTATTTTTGCAGATGATCCTCCATTATTGGATATTAGAAGATGTGCTTAGTCACTCAGTCATATCTGACTCTTTGCGACCCCATGGACTATAGCTCACCAGGCTCCTCTGTCCATGGGATTCTCCAGGCAAGAATACTGGAGTGGATTGCCATGCCCTCCTCCAGGGGATCTTCCCAACCCAGGGATTAAACCCAGGTCTCCCACAGTGCAGGCAGATTCTTTACTGTTCGAGCCACCAGGGAAGCCCCAGGTGGGCTTCTTATTAGAAGATAATGGTTAATAATTCCTTTTGCTATACAGTCTATCCTTGTTGCTTATCTATTTTATATATAGCAGTTCATGTTTGTTAATCCCATGCCCCTCATTTTCCCCTTCCTTCTTTCCTCCCCATTGGTAAACACAATTTTTTTTTTCTATATCTGTGAGACTCTTTCTGTCTTGAATATATGTTTGTTTGTGTTATTTTTTAGACTTCACATGTAAATGATATCATACAGTAGTCCTCCAGCTAAAAACAAATTTTATGTCAAAGGCAAATTTTGAAGTGACATGTTCTGATTTCCTTCATAAGTAAACAAACAAGGAAATTTTATCCAATCTTGCAGGCTGTTAGAACTGAAAAGTTCTGACATTCAGTCTCTTTAAAAATATACTTTTTAATTTTACATTCATTGGCCAAACAGGGAATAAGAGTGTCAAGTCCCATTCTCACTAGCTTTACCACGAATTCTAGAATGACATAGTTTAAAATGTTTTGTTGTTGTGTGGTCACTAAATTAGATTTGACTCTTTTGCAACCCCATGGGCTCTAATCCACCAATCTTCTTTGTCCATGGAATTCTCCAAGTAAGAGTACTGGAGTGGGTAGCTGTTCCCTTCTCCAGGGGATCTTCCCAACCCGGGATTAGAACTAGTATATCCTGCATTGCAGGTGGATTCTTTACCCCTGAAACATCCAGTAAAGCTTTAACTTTTAAGGATGTCAAAATTCCTGCCAGCTTGTGATTCTCTGTATATAGAAAACTTCTGGATACAACAGATGTTGCACCTCAGGCTGACTATTTTACCATCAGCTTGGCTCCCACTTGCTTGAGTCAGAAATGCTATGAATAAACAAAATTGGCTCTAATCATCTTCTTACTCTTACTTATGAGCTAGTATTGCATATTCCCCTGGCCAGATTATATAAGAAATTCTTGTTTTTTTTCTGAAATGAGGGATGAAGAAATTTTAATCATTTCTCACTCTAGGCAGCATTGAGCAGATAGGCTCATTGAACTCTTCATTAGAAATGCTTCAGTTGCTCAGTCATAGCCGACTCTTGGCAACCCCATGGACTGCAGCATGCCAGGCTTTCCTGTCCTTCACCGTCTCCTGGCGCCTGCCCAATCTCCTTTCCATTGAGTCAATGATGCCACTGGCTTCCTACTTTTCCAAACTTACTTTTTAGTCCCATTTTCTTCACTCACTTGTGAGTCTAGCATCCTTTCTCCTTTCTCTTCCAGGGAAAGACCAATTTATTTTTGCTGTAGGGTCTTTACACCAGCCATAACCTCATCTGGGAATTTTCTTCATCCACATGGTTTCATAGATAACTTTTTCTTATTATATTCATCTCTGATAAATATCACCACCCAAGAGAAGTCTTCTTTGACCATAGTTACCATATCCCGTGTTTTTAGTTTTAGCATAACTAATGACTACATGAAAAGCCCCTGTTTGTTTTCCTTCTATTAAGTAGGTCTCTTCAGCTTGACTGTAAGCTTGAAGGGAGGTAAAGTGGTGTGTGTCTTGCTCAACTTTCTTTCTCTGAACTCTAAAGTGTGCCTTGTACATAAGAGGCATCCAGTAAAACATGTGAGTTGAATGGACTGCTCTTTCAGTTTCAGTTCAGTTTAGTCACCCAGTCATGTCCAACTCTTTGTGACCCCATCGACTGCAGCACACCAGGCCTCCCTGTCCATCACCAACTCCCAGAGTCCACACAAACTCATATCTGTTGAGTCAGTGATGCCAATCAACCATCTCATCCTCTGTCTTCGCCTGCCCTCAATCTTTCCCAGCATCAGGGTTTTTTCAAATGAGTCAGCTCTTCCCATCAGGTGGCCAAAGCATTGGAGTTTCAGCATCAACATCAGTCCTACCAGTGAACACCCAGGACTAATCTCCTTTAGGATGGACTGGTTGGATCTTCTTGCAGTCCAAGGGACTCTCAAGAGTCTTCTTCAACACCACAGTTCAAAAGCATCAATTCTTCCATGCTCAGCTTTCTTTATAGTCCAACTCTCACATCCATACATGACTACTGGGAAAACCATAGCCTCGACTAGATGGACCTTTGTTGGCAAAGTAATGTCTCTGCTTTTTAATATTAAAGGTACTTAAGTAAATTCAGCGAGGCCACAGGACTGTGGGGAAGTGTGTGTTCTGAATGAGTAGAATTAAAATTCTTTGTTTTTTTCTATTAAGATTATTTCATAATTAAAAGACTGATGGAAGAAGTGATATTTTTAGTAAAAGTTTATTTTTTATGCCAAACCATGAATACTAAAAATGTTTATAATATATACAGTAAGATTTTTTAACACTATCATCTTCCCTGAGTAATTTGCCTTTTGAGTTAGTAGATACACACAATTAAAAATAATTTACAGTAATACTAGGAAGAATTGGCTTAGTTCATAGAGGGATTCACTTTTTGAGTTCAAATTTATGTTTATGTCAGTGGAAATGTCAAAGTATATTATGATCAAATAATCTCTTCCATCTAGTGAAATAAATATGTCAATATTTAAGTTTGGCAGGTAAATAATTAAGAAAAAATGTTTTAGGAACTATAGAACTCTTCTCCGCCCACCCACCCCACTCAACAGGGGAAATATTTGTTTTAAAATGTTTTGTAGAAAATCTATTCATTTCTATTTTTCATCTTATTTCAGTGTTCTTTATGAGGTCACATCTGTAAAAATCAAATTATTCATCTGAAAAGACTTTGCTAATATAGGTGATAATATATGAGAGTTTTGATTTCTTCTCCATTTTTGGTTGTCTGCTTTCTGTTTTGGAAGCATATGTTGAAATTATTTAAAAAATCTTTTTTTGTATCATTTCAAATATGCAGAAATATAAAAATGTTTAACTTTTAAATATTTTAAAATTTTAAAATATTTAACTTTTTAAAAATATTCAACTTTTTATATAAATTAAGGTAATTATTAGTTTTTATTTTGATGAGACATGAAAAAATGAAGAAGTTATGGAAGCACTCCTTAAATTAAGTGAAACATCATACAGGAAAATAATTCATGCTTAATCTACTGCAAGATATAATTTAAAAAGCAGATAACAAACAGCTATTTAAACTTAAGTTAAAGTGAGAAAACAGAATTTTAACAGCTTATCTTTATTACATATCTCTTTAATTTCAGTACATAATTTTTTAAGAGTTCATCATACAATAATTCAAATACCATGGTGTTTGGACATTTACCATTAATCAAATGAAATACACATCCCACTTTTCATTTCAAACTGTTACTGGAGATAGGTGAGGGAGGGTTGAAGAGGACCCTACCTCATAGGCCTTGGGTCTTGGTAAGGATACAAAGAAGAATCTGGGGTCTTACCTGTGGCAAAAACAAATTTATTAAGGAAAGGATAGGAATGAGTAGAATGAACAGAAAGAACACCTCAAGGGAGGGGTGAGTCAAACCAAGAGAGGCACTGGCCCCAGAATGATGAGTTAAGGGGATTTTCAAGACAAGGCTTCTATATATTCATGCATGTAGTTCAACATGGGCTGAGCATTTTGATTGACAGTTACTAGTTACATAACAACAGGCTCTATTGTGCCTGTCTGTCCCATAATTCAGTCTGTCATGAATGTGTATATCAGATGTGTGTAAGTATAGAATATTTATGAACCCAGCTGCCTAAGGTCACTAGAGGCCATAACTGTACTCAAGGGTGCATGTGCCTGAGTTGGAGAAGGCACTGTGGTTAATTTGTATCCACTGTATGCCTAGAGCCCATAGACCAGAGTTGGAAAAGTCTCTGTGGTTATTTTGTAGCATATCTATGAGCTCTCCAGGGTGGCAATGGGGTGAGTCTCAGGTAGGATTTAGAGATCTAGAAATCAGCTTGCATCCTTTTCACATGGGCCACCCCTCCTTGTTCATGCCTAACTTCCTGCTGAATAAAACTACCATTTTAAAATGTGTGCCCCAACCCCCAACTGATTTATTTGTTTCTTTGAAAGTTACTAGAAGTGTGAAAAATAAAGGAAGTTCCAATATAATGAAATCCAAAGTATTTTAAATTGGATTAGAAAAAAATATATTGTGATATATATATAGAAACACAGTTGACACCCAAGTGAAATCAGATTTCACATTATTTTGTTTTCAATAACAGCACTGCCACTCACAATTTTCAGCACACAGTTATTCTCTGCCAAAGTGTTTATTTGCTTTTATTGACAGGCTAAATGTGATCATGTTCACTTCACCCCAAAATCAGCTTGTGTTAAGAGAGACCACTGAAATATTTTCCTGGTCAGAGGTGGAATTTTTAGAACATTAGTTATCAGAGATATTAGAAGAGTAAGCCTCTAGCTTCAGGTTTTGAAAATATAACTAATTTTGAACAGCAAGCTCCTTGCGACTTGGGTTATGGTTTTGTCAGATATGTCAGTGTATATGTCATTGAAATATAGAAATAATATTTGCATTCATTTAAGATAGTAATTTTGCATTTGCAAATAGCCTGTTCATAATTGAAAGTGCCTGGACACAACATTATGAAGACATTTATAAAACTTAATCACTAAGAACAGTGGTTCTTTTTATTTGTGTGTGCATATAGGAAAATTGTGAATTGTTTTATTTACAATTTACAGTATATCCATTGGTATAAGAATCTATTTTCTGTTGAAATTTATTGCATTCATTATGTTATTATCCCTGTAGTAGAATCACATTGTTTTATTCAGATTAGCTCACATGGTATTGTACAACCACTTAGGATAATCTGTTTGATTTTGGGAGTTAGGGTGAAAAAAAAGAATAGGACAAATTTGATACAGACGGCCCAAGATAAATGTACCAATCTGACAATTTGTGCACAGGTCGCATGGGCTAACAAACACTTTGGCCAATTTTCTAGTCTACATCCAGTTTGCAGTTGGCATGCTGCAGTTGGCATAGAGATGAGATATAAAGCTCTTATAGACTGCCTCCTTCTCTGATGGCTTTGCATGTAAGCAGAATAAGCTGCTGTGCTTGTGGTGTGATATGTGGAGCTTTACTGTATCATTTCTAATGAGAACACAATTGTAGCTGTGGTTCATTGTCATGACAACAACATGATGCTTGTATCTGAGAATCAATACTAATTCTTGAGTCTATTTCTCCGCTACTGAAGTTTTACAGGATTATAGAGAAAGAGCATGTAGTGCTGGGTGATGTAATAGAGTGCTATTTCCAATGCAACTATTAAAAATGCTTTTTTGATATTCTCATTTTTTTTACACAACTAGCATCTGATGCAATAAATATGCTTCAAGCTACTAGTTGACAAGGTGTGATGATAACCAAATATTAGCAGTAGAAATCTATCAGTGCCATGAGAAGCATTAGGTTACTGACTATAGCATGACATGCACAATACTACGGATATTCTGTTTTAAATCTAGTTCCAAGACTCATTTTCTCTAGCACTCCTTAGCTATTAGTTTGCCTTTTTGGTGTGCCTCTGAAAAAGACACACTGGTCAATAAATATTGCTTATGTCTTATGACAAAATTAAGAGGCATTTTCCATTATGTGACAGGTTCTTTCAATACTGTGAAATTACAGAGTGTGGATTCTTTGTTTTATCTCTATCTATTAATTTGATTTTAAACAACATCAAAATTATACAGTGTTACTTAGGCATTTTTCTTTTCTTTTTCTGAACACTGTCTGGATTGGAAATTTATAGCAATATAAGTATCAGTTCACTTCAGTTCAGGTCAGTTGCTCAATTGTGTCCAACTCTTTGCAACCCCATGAATTGCAGCATGCCAGGCCTCCCTGTCCATCACCAACTCCCGGAGTTCACTGAAACTCACGTCCATCGAGTTGGTGATGCCATCCAGCCATCTCATCCTCTGTCGTCCCCTTCTCCTTCTGCCCCCAATCCCTCCCAGAATCAGGGTCTTTTCCAATGAGTCAACTCTTTGCGTGAGGTGGCCAAAGTATTGGAGTTTCAGCTTTAGCATCAGTCCTTCCAAAGAACACTCAGGACTGATCTCCTTTAGAATGGACTGGTTAGATCTCCTTGCAGTCCAAGGGACTCTCAAGAGTCTTCTCCAACACTACAGTTCAAAAGCATCAATTCTTCGGCGCTCAGCTTTCTTCACAGTACAACTCTCACATCCATACATGACTACTGAAAAAACCATAGCCTTGACTAGATGGACCTTTGTTAGCAAAGTAATGTCTCTGCTTTTGAATATGCTATTTAGGTTGGTCGTAACTTTCCTTCAAAGGAGTAAACGTCTTTTAATTATTATTAATATAATTTTGCATACTTAAATTTTTACTTAGATTGTAGTTGAAATGTGTCAGTTGAAAACTAAGGATATTAAAAATAACACCACAAGTGATATGCTAGGAGAGTGCTCACCAGGCATTAGGCAATTGGTGTTGTTTTTACTCATTTTACTCACTTCCCTGGTGGCTTAGATGATAAAGCCTCTGCCTACAATGTGGGAGACCTGGGTTCAATATCTGGGTCAGGAAGATCTCCTGGAGAAGGAAATGCAACCCACTCCAGTATTCTTGCCTGGAAAATCCCTTGGAGGGAGGAGCCTGGTAGGCTATAGTCCATGGGGTCGCAAAGAGTAACTTTTTTTACTCACTTAGAAATATTGAAATTGCTAGAAACATAACTGCCATGTGTACCTAATCAAGTCTTTCAACCTCATGTGTTGATGTCAGAATGTAATGATAAGGATCATTAATTCTTTTTAACTCCAATTTTTAAAATACAATTGTGAAATAAATTTAATTTCCTGCTAAATTCAAAAGATATTTGTGTAAGTTTTGTTTTTTCTGGGAAGTAGATACGGAGAGAGAGAATTGGAGGCACAAGTATATTGAGGAATAACACCAGAAAAGGAATAAGTGATATACAGGAATGTATGAGGAAGCCCTCATACCACAAAGCATTCTGGAGCAAAGTTCAATCTTAGATTTAATGGCTAACTAAGCCCTGAAACAAAGGACTTGTATGGTCCTTGTCCCTTGTCTGGGGGCCACTTAAGAAAGACAGGGCTATAGTTACCACTGCTTTACTTAGTGATTGGCCAGGGTCTGTCCCAAGAAGGCACGCCACTTAGCCAAACTCCTTAGAGCTACATAAGAGAGCATCTTCTTGAAAGGGGTCCTGTGTACATATGAGTTTTATTTTTTGTTCCTTTCTTCCTTCCTTCCTCCTTCTCTCTGTCTCAATCATATCTAATTATAAGTCCTAATTATACTTTCTTATTTCTGTTTTACTTTCACTTGGTTTCATTTGAAGGAAAAAAGAAGACTTGCTACTAACTCTACTATATCTTTTCAATCAAAGCCTACACTGATTAATCATCTAAAGAGAAACTCTCCAAATGACCAAGAAAGATAAACTACCTCAGAAAGATTGTGCATTGACCAGTGAATAATGTATCATTAAGTTATAATTCTCTTGTTCTGGTTATTTGCAACATACATTTTTAATAATGTATAAATAATTTAGAGAAACCCATGAATATAGAAGCTAAATATTTGAAAAAAATTACCTGAACACATAGTATTCTATCACAAATCTCACTAGTTCTAGCTATTCAAAGTTGGGAATACAGCTCTAAAATTGAAAATAATTCATGTCTTTATTACACTGCTTCGATTAAAATCTGAGCCTCATTTTTTTCAATTCAAATGAAAATATTCTTAGAAAATAAATCAGAGAAAAGTGGTACTTGAGTTGAGACACTGATTGTAGTGGTCTCAGAAGTGAGTAATATCATCATGATACTTTTAATGCCTTCTCACAGTGAAAATAACAAAAAAGACTTACATCATGTATATTTTGTCCAACAAAATGTTGAAACTCACCAACAATTAAAAAAAAAACCTTTCATATTATTTATCTATTTGAGATAGATAATTGGAAATAGATAGCTAGAAATGTTAAAACAAATATATTTACTTCATTTAGACAAATTGTTAATGGAATTTGTATTTATTTCTGTTAGAAAATATTTCTAATATTTATAACTCAAAGTTTCTTGATTGATGTGTTCAAGTAGAATAGTATTTCCTCAAATAAGATGTGATTTCTAGGGTGTCTGAAATTTATATTTTTTCATGCTAAACCTCCAGTATCTTGAGTAGCATCTATTCCATATTATCTATTTAATGAATACTCACTATATTAATACTTTTATAAAGTCCACTTTGTATTTTGACACGTTGCTATTTTGCTTAGAATGATTAACTCAGTGTTAATGTTTTATGATTGGCCAACAACTCTGAATAACTACAGATAATACTAGACCGTGTGAAGCATTGTAATAGTGCATTCCCAAATCTCAGTATCTTAACCTAATAAAGGTTTATTTGTTACTCATGTTATATTTCAGTACAGGTCAATTAACTCATCTACAAATGGTAACACAAGGGCTCCATGTTACTTATTGTATTGTCACCTTCATCCCAAGTTGCCTCTTACCTGAACAGCAGGGACAATATATTCATGTAATATTTAGTGATTATATACCCATTCTGCTCGCATTCCTTTGCCAGAAAATTTCATTGATATTGCTCTTCTACCTTCCAACAAGAGGAATGGGAAATATAATTGAGCTGTGTGCTCAAGAAAAATAAATTGGATCTTGCTGAGGATTAATAATCACTGGACAGAAATATATTGTTCTTTGTTTTTAGAGAATTGTAATCTTTAAGTTGTTGATATTATATTTTTAAACTATAATTTCAATATAAAATATAATAAAGCTGTGTTTCCAATCCCAAACCAGCTTAATTCTAGGAGAATCAACCACCACCCTGCTGGATAGAGGATAACATACAAAAATAAACAAATTTTGTATTTACCATAAACCAATTAGAAAATGTAGTTTCATTTTAAAAACTCAGTAGAGTATAGAAACAAATATAAGGGACATAGATATGCATTTAATAAATGTTATGAGTCATATGTAAAAATTATAAAATGTATTGAGGAAATAAAAATTATTTACATATATCATAAGATGTCATAAACATACCTAATGAAATCTATAGATCTGACAATTTTAATAAATACATTTAAGCTTATTATTGAAACTTACAAGGTGACTGAAACATTTAGACAGAATATTAATGGAACTATGATTAGCAAGAAAACACTGGGACAGAATGGGAAGGGCGCTTGATCTACCAGATATTGCACTTTGCTATAAAGCTAGATAATCAAAGTAATGTGGTATGGCACAGAGATAGAACATGTCAAATCAGAATCTAGAATCTATGGATTCACATGTTTACAGGAAGTTCATATACAACTATAATAAAAGAGCAAATAAATCTGGAAAGGAAAACTTTGTAAAAGCAAGTTATCTGTGTGAGTGTAGATTCTCCAGCACCCCTCAACAGAAGAGCAATTTAATTGAATACATTTTAGGTATGTCTGAAATTTGGCATTTCATCACCTAATGAGGATTATCACTACTTTATACAATATAATTTTGTATATCTAACTACATATTATCAATTTAGTATTAGTGCTCTTTATTTACATTATCATAGCAAGTCTTGTGTCTGAAATTTGTCATGTCTTTTGTAGTGTGTCCGTAGTTTACACACTATGTTTCAATATTCCTTGAGGAATATTTTTCTCCCTTAAAAGAGACATCAGAGAGAATAGTTGAGAGGTCTGTACTGTGATATTTGACTTACATATACCTCTTGCTGTTTCTGAAAATTATTTCTTAAACAGTGAACTGAAATAACAGTGTTTTGTCATAAAGGGTAATTTCATATAAAAACTAATGTAAAATAAATGAAAACTGTAAACAATAAATATTTTTAAAAATCTATATGCCAACAGCAAGAAAAAGACATTGTTTTGTCTAAAAGTGAATTCTAATATATATGTCTACTTAGCCATTAATTCTCTATAGTTAGATCAATTAAGGATAAAAATAAAAGTTTTATTTTCAATATTCCTACTTTGAGAGCCTATCTTTATGTAGATTTCAGCTTCGAACCTCCGTTATCTTCCTTCTGTCTAAAGAACCTACCTAAATTACCCCTCTGTTCTTGCATGTTGTCTTCTTTTTCCATTAAAGTTATTAGCATATTAGTCATTAGTTTTTGTTTCTTTGTTAGTTTTGTTTCGGCTCTCCATGTGGAAAGACTCTTCAAGAAAATTAGAGATACCAAGGGAAAATTTCATAAAAGATGGGCTCAATAAAGGGCAGAAATGGTATGGACCTAACAAAAGCAGAAAATATTAAGAAGAGATGGCAAGAATACTCGGAAGAACTATACAAAAAACATCTCCACGACCCAGATAATCATGATGGTGTGATCATTCACCTAGAGCCAGACATCCTGGAATGTGAAGTCAAGTGGGCCTTAGGAAGCATCACTACGAACAAAGCTAGTGGAGGTGATGGAATTCCAGTAGAGCTGTTTCAAATCCTGAAAGATGATGCTGTGGAAGTGCTGCACTCAATATGTCAGCAAATTTGGAAAACTTAGCAGTGGCCACAAGACTGGAAAAGGTCAGTTTTCATTTCAATCTCTAAGAAAGGCAATGCCAAAGAATGCTCAAACAACTGCACAATTGCACTCATCTCACATGCTAAGTAAAGTCATGCTCAAAATTCTCCAAACCAGGCTTCAACAATATGTGAAACATGAACATCCAGATGTTCAAGCTGGTTTAGAAAAGGCAGAGGAACCAGAAATCAAATTGTCAGCATCCAATGGATCATTAAAAAGGCAAGAGAGTTCAGAAAAAACATCTATTTCTGCTTTACTGACTATCCCAAAGCCTTTGACTGTGTAGATCACAATAAACTGTGGAAAATTCTGAAAGAGATGGTAATACCAGACCACCTAACCTGCCTCTTGAGAAATCTGGATGCAGGTCAGGAAGCAACATTAGAACTGGACATGGAACAACAGACTGTTTCCAAAGAGGAAAAGGAGTATGTCAAAGCTGTATATTGTCACTCTGCTTATTTAACTTCTATGCAGAGTACATCATGAGAAACGTTGGGCTGGAAGAATTAAACGCTGGAATCAAGATTGCTGGGAGAAATATCAATAACCTCAGATGTGCAGATGACACCACTCTTATGGCAGAAAGTGAAGAAGAACTTAAGAGCCTGTTGATGAAAGTGAAAGAGGAGGGTGAAAAAGTTGGCTTAAAACTCAAATTCAGAAAACTAAGATCATGGCATCCAGTCCCATCACTTCATGGCAAATAGATGGGGAAACAGTGGAAACAGTGGCTATTTTTTTGGGCACCAAAATTAATACAAATGGTGACTGCAGCCAAGAAATTAAAAGACACTTACTCCTTGAAAGGAAAGTTATGACCAACCTAGACAGTATATTAAAAAGCAGAGACATTACTTTGCCAACAAAGCTCCTTCTAGTCAAGGCTGTAGTTTTTCCAGTAGTCATGTATGGATGTGAGAGTTGAACTATAAAGAAAGCTGAGCTCTGAAGAATTGATGCTTTGAACTGTGGTGTTGGAGAAGACTTTTGAGAGTCCCTTGGACTGCAAGGAGATCAAACTAGTCCATCTGAAAGATCAGTCCTGAGTGTTCATTGGAAAGACTGATGCTGAAGCTGAAACTCCAGTACTTTGGCCACCTGATGGGAAGAGCTGACTCATTTGAAAAGACCCTGATTCTGGGAAAGATTGAAGGCAGGAGGAGAAGGGTATAACATAGGATGAGATGGTTGGATGGCATCACCAACTCAATGGACATGAGTTTGGGTGAACTCTGGTTGTTGGTGATGGACAGGGAGTCCTGGAGTGCTGTGGTTCTTGGGGTCACGAAGAATCAGACATGACTGAATGACTGAACTCAACTGAACTGTGCTAAGTCCACCATTGTTGACACATCTGACTCTGGTTCTGATGCTTGCCCAGTTTCTTCAGACTGTTTTCTTTACCATTCATTTTGCCTTGTAATTTTTAGTTGAAAGGAGGCAAGCCATACTCTCTTGATTAAAAGAGGTTAGGACCTTATGAACTTTAGAAGGACAGAGTTTATACCATAGCACTTTTTATTTCAGTTTTTTTTTTTTTAATCCCAGCATACTTTCTCATTCAGTTCAGTTCAGTTGCTCAGTCGTGTCCAGCTCTTTGCACCCCATGAATCACAGCACGCCAGGCCTCCCTGTCCATCACCAATTCCCAGAGTTCACTCAGACTCACGTCCATCGAGTCAGTGATGCCATCCAGACATCTCATCCTCTGTCATCCCCTTCTCCTCCTGCCACCACTCCCTCTCAGCATCAGTCTTTTCCATTGAGTTAACTCTTCATATGAAGTGGCCAAAGTATTGGAGTTTCAGCTTTAGCATCAGTCCTTCCAAAGAATACCCAGGACTGATCTCCTTCAGAATGGACTGGTTGGATCTCCTTGCAGTCCAAGGGACTCTCAAGAGTCTTCTCCAACACCACAGTTCAAAAGCATCAATTCTTCAGCGTTCAGCTTTCTTCACAGTCCAACTCTCACATCCATACATGACCACTAGAAAAACCATAGCCTTGACTAGACGGACATTTGTTGGCAAAGTAATGTCTCTGCTTTTGAATATGTTATCTATTTTGGTCATAACTTTTCTTCCAAGGAGTAAGCATCTTTTAATTTCATGGCTGCAATCAGCATCTGCAGTGTTTTTGAGGCCCAAAACAATAAAGTCTGGCACTGTTGCTACTGTTTTTCCATCTATTTCCCATGAAATGATGGGACCAGATGCCGTAATCTTCATTTTCTGAATGTTGAGCTTTAAGCCAACTTTTTCACTCTCCTCTTTCACTTTCATCAAGAGGCTTTTTAGTTCCTCTTCAGTTTCTGCCAAAAGGGTGGTGTCATCTGCACATCTGAGGTTTTTTATATTTCTCCTGGCAATCTTCATTCCAGCTTGTGCTTCTTCCAGCCCAGCGTTTCTCATGATGTACTCTCCATATAAGTTAAATAAGCAGGGTGACAATATACAGCCTTGACATACTCCTTTTCCTATTTGGAATCAGTCTGTCATTCCATGTCCAGTACCATCTCTTTCAGAATTTTCCACAGTTTATTGTGATCCACACAGTCAAATGCTTTGGCATAATCAATAAAGCAGGAATAGATGTTTTTCTGGAACTCTCTTGCTTTTTCCATGATCCAGCGGATGTTGGCAATTTGATCTCTGGTTTCTCTGCCTTTTCTAAAATCAGCTTGAACATCTGGAAGTTCACAGTTCACATATTGCTGAAGCCTAGCTTGGAGATTTTTGAGCATTACTTTACTAGCATGTGAGATGAGTGCAATTGTGTGGTAGTTTGAACATTCTTTGGCATTGCTTTTCTTTGGGATTGGAATGAAAACTGACCTTTTCCAGTCCTGTGGCCACTGCTGAGTTTTCCAAATGCTGGCATATTAGTGCAGCACTTTCACAGCATCATCTTTCAGGATTTGAAACAGCTCAACTGGAATTCCATCACCTCCACTAGCTTTGCTACCCCACGCCCGAGGCCAGGGGTGCGGCCAAGAGGAGCTACCCCATGCTCGAGGCTAGGGGCGGCCAGGAGGAGCAACCCCACGTCCAAGGAGCAGTGGCTGCATGGGCACAGGATGGCCTAGAGGAGCTATTCCACATTCAAGGTCAGGAGGGGCGGCAGTGAGGAGATACTCCTCGTCCAAGGTAACGAGCAGTGGCTGCGCTTTGCTGGAGCAGCCGTGAAGAGATACCCCACGTCCAAGTTAAGAGAAACCCAAGTAAGATGGTAGGTATTGCAAGGGAGCATCAGAGGGCAGACTCACTGAAACCATAATCACAGAAAACTAGTCAATCTGATCACACTAGGACCAAAGCCTTGTCTAACTCAATGAAACTAAGCCATGGCCATGGGGCCACCCAAGATGGGTGGGTCATGGTGGAGAGGTCTGACAGAATGTGGTCCACTGGAGAAGGGAATGGCAAACCACTTCAGTATTCTTGCCTTGAGAACCCCACAAACAGTATGAAAAAGCAAAATGATAGGATACTTTCTCATTAGTCCATAAATAACTTTAGTGGGTATTATACTGCCTCCAGGATCTTACTGTATTATGGCATAAGAACCTTCACAATATTTTCTCTACCAATATCAATTTTTCTCTTACATTTTCAATTCTCCTGTTTTTCCTTTAATTTCTGTGGAGTTTTATGTGTTAACACTGATCTTTGGATATCTCTACATTTGTTAGATTCATTTTATTTCAAATTACTAACTTCACCAAAATGGGATAAAGTTGTGCTGTGCTTCATTGCGCAGTCACGTCCGACTCCTTGCAGTTCCATAGGTTATAGCCCATCAGGTCCCTCTGTCCATGTAATTTTCCAAGCAAGAATACTGGAGCTGATTGTCATTTCCTCCTCCAGGGGATCTTTCCAACTTAGGGATCAAATCCTGGTCTGTTGTACCTCCTGCTTTGGCAGGCAGATTCTTTACCATAGCACCACTTGAGAAGACCTGGTATGTGTTAACTCTGACCCTTTGATGGAACCACATTTGTTAATTTCATCATTTCAAATTCCTGATTTTTTATTTCAAATTTTTCGTTATTTCAGTTTGTTAAAGTGGAGTGAGGTTAGATTGTTTAAACAGTAGTGTAAAGTTAATTTTAGTCAGGCATTGTAATATTTAGGCAAGTAAGGGACCCTCATATTGCTAGGAATAGAGTGTCTGTTACTGTTAGTGCCTCTTAAAAGATGCTCCATCGTCCATCATACCAAGCTTTCTGTTCACTAAAATATAACAATGATGATTCTTAAAAAAAAAAAAAAAAACTATTGCATATATTTCATAAATTACTTATTTTTCACTTTTGTTAAATCTTAGCAGTTATTCCGTAGCAGTCAAATAAAAAAGTATTGATTACTTTTTTTTCTTCCTATCACAATTATTTGATGTCAAGTTGGATTTCCAACATTTGGAATATGTGTATTTTAGAAATGTAACTGACTCTCCACACCGCTGTAAGTTTGATTAACATATTCACAAAGCTTGAATTAGACTGTTTGCCAAGAATCAAAATCAAGTATATTTTGATATTTCAAACACTTTGAGAGGTACTTGCATCTTCAAATTTAGTTAAAGTATTTAGCCTGTGGTTACTTACCATATTTTAATAAACTACTGGGTATTATTTTGCAAGTAGATCACAGAGTTAGCATTTTTTTTTTTTTTTTTTGCTTATGATATATGTGAATTTAACCCTCAAGTTTCCTTTGTTTCAAGGACACTCCAGTGAACACCTTGAAGATATAAGCAATTTAAAATGAAGCTCTTCCCATAAAAAGAGAAGCTCTGAATGGGCAAATCTCAATGTCATTTCAGAGTTACCAGCAATGAAAGGGGATGTATTGAAGGCCTCTCCCTGTCTTTCAGTAGTGAAGAGAGCTGTAGGTTGGTTTACACCCTGACTGCTTCATTTACAATTCAATTAGGATGAATGTCACTGGAGGCAAATACTGTGAACCACATTTCTAGATTCTTTTATAAAGATGCCTACCAGATAATGCAGGTTCAGTTTCAGGAGTTAGGTTCCTACAGAATTATAGGTAGGCTAGGGAGAATTATAATCCCTTTGAATCATTAAAATGCATGCATGAAGTACTTCAAGCCAGCTTATTCGTCACTCTTGAAACGCTGACAAAATGCTTAAGGGTCTACTTCTTTACTAAGGTGAAGCCAAAAAAGTCACTATTCTTTAAGGTTCGGGGTAATATTGTGCCTTGGTAGGTCAATTTTTAACTGCCAGTGCTTATTATCTGTAGACAAAATCATGCATTAGTTACTGTGCTTATGCAGCATGGTGTTTTGTATGTAAACATAAAGTTACATCAGGGAGAGAAAACACACTGCTAAGCTGTTAAAACTATTAGATAGCATGCTCTTAATGTTAATTTTATAAATATCATTATTCTGAAGATTGTATCTCTCCCTGAAAATTCTATTCATACTTAAGGTTACAAATTCTGAGATAGTCACACTTGCAAAATAACAGCTATTGTTTGAAATTTATATATCCAATTTATTATTTAGTGAAATAATATATATACTACTAATACATCCATATTGTACTAATGTTAGCTTATTGTATAACGCACTTTCTTGCAGTAGCATATACTGGTATAACATATAGTAGATAATGTAAAATCATTTGCTGGCAGTTTTGATAGATCAGAATTTCTCTGAACTTCCATTGGCCTTTAGTCTGACATTACAATATTTATAATCAGTGGAACTTCACTGATTTTCCTGAAATAAATTGTGAATGTTCTGAGAGTTAGACTTTTAACAAATGCTTCAAAATATGTTTGTATGTTAAATGTATACTAGAAATAATTGAAAAATTAAACAGTATCAAATTAGTTTATTTATATAAAAACTTCAATTTTTGAAATTGGAAATCAAGTTGGAGTGATTCCAGCAACTCCAGATCTTTCTAATATCATTCCTCACCAAAGCTCAGATCACCTTTAAATGAAATGCTTATAAAAAACACTAAAGTGCTCTTAGTAATTTTCAAGTAGCATGTACAACATTGCCCAGAATTTGAACTCTTCCAGATTTCATTTCCAATAAATTTAAACTGCTTTGTATAGTGAAGTGTAATTTAAAATTATTGAAGTGCTCCCAGAGTAAAGTACCCATAAAAATGTAAAGCCTTTCAGTGATTTTAATCACTATGCACACTTTAGAATCATTTCAACACATAAAATGCTTTGATTTTTAGTTTCCATTGCTTTAATTTGAAAGTATGAAAAATGCCAAACCAAAATAGCATTTGTAATCAATGAAAATTGTAAGTAACCTGAATTTCAAAATTGACATAAAGAGTTGAATATAGGAAATATAACTATTATTGATAGGGGGAAAATTAGCAACCTTTATAACAATTATCTATAATACTAATTTAAATACCCTTGTCAGACAAGATTGAATTAACTATTATAGTATGTTTCTATAATGCACCAATAGTTTACTTTTCCTATTTTACACATTCCATGTCCATGTGGAAAATTGATGGTGACTGCTTATAGATACTCAAAAGTGTTGCTGTAAGATTTGAAAGCAATCTGAATTGATTTAAGATTGTAAAAAAATGTTATTCAATTACATTTAAAATCTTTAAAGAATGACCCATGAGGACCATAAAGCTATTTAAAAATGTTGGATACCAGAAAACTCCTATTTTGATCCTAACACAGGTAATATTTTATTGTTTTAGCTAAAAACTTAGAATTTTGCATATATGAAGAAGTAGAATTGATATGATTGATAGTACAAACAATTAAGAGTGATACAATTCTGATGTTAAAGGAGGCAAATAAATAACATGCCTCTGTATGCCCAAGTTCTGAACTAAATGAGAAACTGGATCAGAAAAAGGTAGAGGTGAGATTAAATGTGCACCTTATTAGTGATTTTCTGTAGGCAATGGGGTTTTATAATACTAGATCTGAGAATTAAATAGAGTTATAAATGTATTTAAGGGGAAGTTAAAATCAGTTATTCCTCAGGAACTGGTGCTTTCCCAATGGGCCTGAGGAAAAATCAGAATATATGGCCTTTCAGGACTTTCTAGCTTTAATAAAAGGAGGAAAAAGATTTGTATTTTTTGTGAAGAATTCTTTTCCAACTAATCAATGAATTAAAATGAACTGACACATTTTCCAGATAGAATAAAGTTAAGAGTGGATAGATGATGAAATGTTATACTACTAAGGAAACATCAGTAATGGGATATGAGCATTCACCCTTACTATGAGTGAATATATCAATGTAGAGCAACCTATAAATAAGAATTTATCTCCACAAAAATAATAGGTCAATGTAAATTATTGTAAATAAATGTAAATAATGTAAATAAATGCCAAGAAGTCCAATGTAATATTTAAAGGTGAAATAAAGTTATATATAAAATACCTCCATTATCATTAATTATGGAAAAAGGCAAATTATATAAAATAAAATAAAATATAAAAATTTGGAAAGTCTGATAAAAAATAATTTAGGTGGCAAAATTTTATCTTGGGAAAAGAATATAAATCAAATTATTGACTAAAATATCAGAAAATTTAAAACTATAGTAAATCCACTAAATATTATTATCTATAGAAAATTCAGTCTTTTCTTATACCAGCAAAATGTTTAGAGAATACATGGTAAAAGCCATCTGTTTATCAATTGTGACAAATATTAAAAATTTTTTTTCTTTTAAAAGGGGTCTATTAGATAAGACTAAAGTGTTATCAGTCAAGTCTGACTCTTTGCAACCCCATGGACTGTAGCGAGGGAGGCTCCTCTGTCCATGTGATATCCTGGCAAGAATACTGGAGTGGGTTGTCATTTCCTACTCCAGGGAATCTTTCTGACCTAGGGATCGGACCCGAGTCTCTTGCATCTCCTGCACTGATAGGCGGATTCTTTACCAATGCGGATACCATTAGATAAACATGTACCTGAATCAAACCTAATTAGCTTTGTTTTTATGTATATATTTATGTAAATATAGAATATGTCAAAACTGTATCTAAATAAAATCTGTATCTGTCTTTTATCATATGAAATTTAAGTAAACTGAACCTGTCAATTTAAAAAAAAGCTAACTTTTTATTATGTGGAATTCTGACTACATGAAGTATCAGGAAGGGGACATAACAACTTTATTTGAAATGTTCATTAATCTTATTAATGAAGACAAAGTTTCTCCCTGAAATTCTGGTTGCTCTTTAGCAGTGAAAGCCCACTGTATTTCATGCATCATTCTAATTTCAACTATAAATTCTACAATTTAATAATGAACTAAAAACAAAACTATCAAAGAATGTTGGAATGTAAGCAAATTTGTCTTATTTTAAAAGTTGGTCAGAATTTGGAGAAGTAACTGTCATGATAATGATTTTTTACTATTTTTCTTTCCTGTCCTGTTTCTCCCCCACTCGTGGTGTAGTGGAGTATAGATAGCTATCACTCAGCATAGAAACTCTGTTGACCAAAAATATTAGCAAAGACACTTGATGAACCATAGTAGAAAATGAGATTCCAGATGGAGCTGGGAAGAAGATTCTCTGATTCTGTCTATGAACTGGCACAAATCTTAACACAATCCCTGAAACATATATTTTCATGATCCAGCTAAACAAACATAAAACACTTAGAGAAAGTTAATTTAAATTTGAACTACTATCTGCAAAAGCAAGATAGAACTTGTAGTAATTGGTTGAACCTAGCTAGGCTGATTGCTGAAACAAATACATCAACGTTCTCTAGATGACTATAAAGAATATGTGTGTTTACAATATGACATTACATAGAATATATCACAGATATGACTTGACATTAAAAGAATTAGAAAAACATGACTGATTCTCAAGGGAAAATATAATTATGAGCTGTTAACACTGTGAAGACCCAGAGAATGGAATCATCGAAGACTTTAATGCAGGTGTTTAACTATGCTTCATGATGTAAAGGAAAACATACTTGAGTTGAATGAAAAGAAAATAATAATATAACTGAGATAAAGAAATGGTACAAAAGAACTGGATAAAAGTTTCATAAGTAGAAAATACAGTATCTGAAATTAAAATTTCCACTAATTAACATAATAACCATAGGGAGATGACAGTGGAAAGAAACTCTGAAACTGAAGAAAGATCAATAGAAATTATCCACAAAAAAAAATTGAGAATAAAGTGAAATTTTCCAGAAGAAAAGTAAGTGTCTCAGAAACCTGTGGGACAGTATTAAAAAGTTTAACATATGTGTAATCTGAGTACTAGATGGGAAGACCAGGACATATTTTAAAAAATAATGTATAAAAATATCCAAATGCAGTGAATGGCATACATTTATAACTTTAAACATCTCAGAAAATTTCAAGTGGATAAGTACCAAGACATCCATGTTAATATTCATAAAATCAAAATGTTGAAAGACAAATAAAAATCTTTAAAACAAGTAGATAAAAATTCATGTTGATGTATGGCAAAACCAATACAGTATTGTAAAGTAAAATAAAGAGGAAAAAAAAGAAAATGATATATAAAGACATTTTGAATGGCAGCTCAGAAGCCATAAGACTAGAAGACAGTGAAGTATCATCTTCAAAGTTTGGATGGAGAAGGAAAAAGAAAAAGAGAACAAACTCACTTTGAGAGATAGTATATGTCAAACAACGAGTTAGCATATGCAATTTAGAGTGGATATACTAAGTTCAGGAAAAAGAGACTTCAGTAAAAAGTATTACCAGAGATAAAAAGTATTATTTCATAGTGATAAAAGGGAAAATTCATCAGAAAAGCAAAAGTGATCAATTATGACCAACCTAGATAGCATATTGAAAAGCAGAGACATTACTTTGCCAACAAAGGTCCGTCTAGTCAAGGCTATGGTTTTTCCAGTGGTCATGTATGGATGTGAGAGTTGGACTGTGAAGAAAGCTGAGCGCTGAAGAATTGATGCTTTTGAACTGTAGTGTTGGAGAAGACTCTTGAGAGTCCCTTGGACTGCAAGAAGATCCAACCAGTCCATTCTGAAGGAGATCAGCCCTGGGTGTTCTTCGGAAGGACTGATGTTGAAGCTGAAACTCCAGTACTTTGGCCACCTCATATGAAGAGTTGACTCATTGGAAAAGACTGATGCTGGAAGGGATTGGGGGCAGGAGGAAAAGGGGACGACAGAGGATGAGATGTCTGGATGGCATCACTGACTCGATGGATGTGAGTTTGAGTGAACTCGGCGAGATAGTGATGGACAGGGAGGCCTGGCGTGCTGCGATTCATGGGGTCACAAAGAGTCGGACATGACTGAGCAAATGAACTGAACTGAACTGACTGATGTACCAAATAATGAATACTAATAACTGATGCTGAAGCTGAAGCTCCAGTACTTCGGCCACCTGATGCGAAGAACTGAATCATTGGAAAAGACCCTGATTTGGGGAAAGATTGAGAGCAGGAAGAGAAGGGGATGACAGAGGATGAGATGGTAGGATGGCATCACCGACTTGACGGACATGTGTTTGAGCAGGCTCTGGGAGTTGGCGATGAACAGGGAAGCCTGGCATGCTACAGTCCATGGGGTCACAAAGAGTCGGACATGACTGAGTGACTGAACTGAATAACAAAGTCAATAATAAGAACAATAAATAAATAAAGACATGTATCTGAACAATCCCTTGTTTTAATTTATATGTTTAGAACAATGCCTCTGAAGACTACAGAATACACATTCTTTTCAAGTGCATATGTATCTTTACCAAGATAGACCATTCATGGAACCAAAAATCTAATATTGATGAATTTAAAGGGATTTAAGGTATATGCTCTAACCACAAAGAAATATAATTAAAAGTCAGTAATTTAAGAAAGCCCCAAATATCTGGAAATTAAGGAAGTTACTTATAATTATCTCTCAGTTAAAGAGGGAATTTCTAAATGCAAACTCCATGAAATTAGAGTTTGGTTTACACATTGCTTTGTCTCCAGCAAGGACAAAAACATCCAGCATATAGTAACCACTCAACAGTTATTTCCACAAGAAATGCCAAAGAGGAGAGGAACAGAAAATGATTAAGTAACAAGTCACCTTTTTTTTTGAGAAATAAATGCAGAATGGGTTGTCCTAAAGGATGTAGCCAAGTGTGGCATGTGCTAGGATCTCAGTAGTCGTTGATCTCTCCCTGAGGAGAGAGACAGTCTTAATGGTTAAGAATATATTTGTGAGTGAATAACCTGGTGTCCAGCTGTTAGGACTTGGTTCTTTCACTGTTGAGAGTCCCAGTTTCAATCCCTGGTCTGGTTAGGAAACTAAGATCCTATAAACCACACAGCATAGGCCAAAATATATATATATATAAAGTTCAGCTCAGTGTCTGAGTCATGTCTGACTCTTTGCAACCCCATGAATCGCAGCACTCCGGGCCTCCCTGTCCATCACCAACTCCCAGAGTTTACTCAAACTCATGTCCATTGAGTCGGTGATGCCATCCAGTCATGTCATCCTCTGTTGTCCCCTTCTCCTCCTGCTCTCAATCCCTCCCAGCATCAGGGTCTTTTCCAATGAATCAACTCTTTGCATGAGGTGGCCAAAGTATTGGAGTTTCAGCCTCAGCATCAGTCCTTCCAATGAACACCCAGGACTGGTCTCCTTTAGGATGGACTGGTTGGATCTTCTTGCAGTCCAAGGGACTCTCAAGCGTCTTCTCCAACACTACAGTTCAAAAGCATCAATTCTCAACTCTCACGTCCATACATGACCACTGGAAAAACCATAGCCTTGACTAGACGGACCTTTGTTGACAAAGTAATATCTCTCCTTTTTAGTATGCTATCTAGGTTGGTCATAACTTTCCTTCCAAGGAGTAAGCGTCTTTTAATTTCATGGCAGCAATCACCATCTTCAGTGATTTTGGAGCCCAAAAATATACCCCTATGAAAGGCAGTACTTATAGTCTTGAAATTAAGCTCTGTTACTGACTGTACAAATCAGTATTTTCTAAAATTTCTGATTCGTTAGCTTCATAATATGAAAAACTTAATGAAAATAAAGCATAAGATTTTATTTTTGAGGTGCTTAATCTAAATGATATGTGTTAAAAATGCTCAGTACAGTGACTGGACAAAAGCAAAGAAATCAACAAATAATATGAGTGTAAGAAAAGCATTTTTTTATGCCAGAAAGGTTAGGTTTTTGATTCCTAACATCAAAATTTGTAAGAATGTGTAAATTTTATAACCTTACTTTGGTATCTCCTATATATTTAATTTCCTTAAAAGAAAAGTTTTAAAAAAGTAATTATTTCCTTCCTATGGAGGAATTTAGAAATGATCCCTAGAGAAAGAATAATATGTTATTCATATTATTATGATTTGTTGCATTAACAAAGGTTCTAGGAAAAAAGTAATCTAATTTAGAAAATAAATGCAATCTAAGGATATAATAACTTTTTTCTTTAGGAATGGAAATGGTATTATTAAGAAATAAGAATATAGAGGTCTGGACTTTGTTTTTGAAATAATTAATTCAGGAGTCACAGATACAGAGAATAGAACGGTGGTTACCAGGGACGTGAAGTGGAGGAATTGTGGAGATGTTGTCTAAGGGTAAAAACTTGAAACTCTTAGATAAATAAGTTCTGGGGATCCAATGCATAGCATAAAGCAATTGTATTCATCAGTATGGTATTATAAACTTCACAGGTGCTAAGAGATTAGATCTTGATTGTTCTCATCACAAAAAAAGAAGCTGTTAATTGACTTGATAGAGGTGTTAGCTAACACTGCGGTGATAATCACATTACAGTAACAGTTCAGTTCAGTCACTCAGTCGTGTCCGACTCTTTGGGATCCCATGAATCGTAGCATGCCAGGCCTCTGTGTCCATAACCAACTCCCGGAGTCCACCCAAACCCATGTTCATCGAGTCGGTGATGCCATCCAGCCATCTCATCCTCTGTCATCCCCTTCTCCTCCTGCCCCCAATCCCTCCCAGCATTAGGGTTTTTTCCGATAAGTCAACTCTTCACATGAGGTGGCCAAAGTACTGGAGTTTCAGCTTCAACATCAGTCCTTCCAATGAACACCCACGACTGGTCTCCTTTAGGATGGACTGGTTGGATCTTCTTGCAGTCCAAGGGACTCTCTAGAGTCTTCACCAACACCACAGTTCAAAAGCATCAATTCTTTGGTGCTCAGGTTTCTTCACCATCCAACTCTCACATCCATACATGACCACTGGAAAAACCATAGCCTTGACTAGATGGACCTTTGTTGGCAAAGTAATGTCTTTGCTTTTGAATATGCTATGTAGGTTGGTTATAACTTTTCTTCCAAGGAGTAAGCATCTTTTAATTTCATGGCTGCATTCACCATCTGCAGTGATTTTGGAGCCCCCCAAAATAAAATTTGACACTGTTTCCCCATCTTTTTGCCATGAAGTGATGGGACCAGATGCCGTGATCTTAGTTTTCTGAATGTTGAGCTTTAAGCCAACGTTTCCACTCTCCTCCTTCACTTTCATCAAGAGGCTTTTTAGTTCCTCTTCACTTTCTGCCATAAGGGTAATGTCATCTGCATATCTGAGGTTATTGATATATAAAGTAAAGTAAAGTCACTCAGTCGTGTCTGACTCTTTGCAACCCCATGGACTGTAGCCTACCAGGCTCCTCCCTCCATGGGATTCTCCAGGTAAGAGTACTGGAGTGGGTTGCCTTTTCCTTCTCCAGGGGATCTTCCCAACCCAGGGATGGAACCTGGGTCTCCCACATTCCAGGCAGACACTTAACCTCTGAGCCTATCAATGTATAAAATCAGTAAACTGTATGCTTTAAACTTATACAGTGTTACATGGCAATTATGTTTCATTTTAAAAGATGGGGAACGCATGTATACCTGTGGTGGATTCATGCTGATGTATGGCAAAACCAATACAATATTGTAAAGTAATTAACCTCCAATTAAAATAAATAAATTTATATATATATATATATATATATAAAGATTTGGTTATTGGCTAACATTCAATGAGCTATTTTCTTAGGTTGTAGCATTTTTAATATAAGGTTATGGAGAAGGGGGCAACAGAGGAGGAGATGGCTGGATGCATCATTGACTCAATGGACATGAGTTTGAGCAAACTCCAGGAGATAGTGAAGGACAGGGAAGGTTGGTGTGTTGCAGTCCATGAGGTCGCAAAGAGTCAGACACGACTGAGCGACTGAACAACAGTGATAAACAAGGTCTGATATCCAACCACAAAGAATAAAAGAATTTAACTTCTTATATCTCACTTTATGATATGATTCATCATCTCATGCTTAATTTTGAAGGGCCTAAAGTTCTCTAGGGCTTCCCTTGTGGCTCACTGGCAAAGACTCCACCTACAATGCAGGAGTCACATGTTCTATCCCTGGGTCTGGCAGATCCCCTCAAGAAGGAAATAGCAATCCACTCCAGTATTTTTGACTGGGTAATCCCAAGGACAGAGGAGCCTGATGAGCTATGGTCTATAGTGTATGAGTTGTAAAAGAGTCATACACAACTTATCAACTAAACAACAATAAAAGTTCACTAAGGTCATGCAGATATAAAATTGTATATATAGTATACAACTTTTCAGGAAGCTTGAGGAGAAGACATAAGGATATTTTATGTAGATTAATCTGAAGTAGTAATATGAAGTCTGGCACAGAATGCTTATCTTCAAGGAAAAAGGATTCACTTTCAAAACTACAATGTAAATTAGAGGTTGCTTGTGTGCCCAGTAGACTGCAAAGAACACAGTGGTTATTATCTAACTGCAGGCAGGTTCCATCTTTTATAAACTCGCATTTTCTTTCTCTTCTTTTTAAGCAGAATAAGAATATGTGAAAACAGGAGTGTGGACAGGGATAAACACTGTCTTATGCTTATTTTATTAATTTTAAAGTAGATATTTTGAAGGTACTTTAAAGATTGATATTTGTCCCCCTGATTCAGAATAGACTTCCAATGATGTCAGTGATATAAATCTACAAAATATTAATCAACTATAAAAAACATGGCCTAAAGATCCTTGAAATTGTGTTGTGATTTATTTAGTAAGATATTAAACAGTTCTGCCCATCACTCTAAGAGTCTATTGGAGAAAATAGAAAATATACTAACCTGAAATTGTTTGTAAAGTATTGTGGGAGTGGAATATATGAATAATTCAGTCTAGAAAAACCAACATCTTTTACTCAGATGCTAATAGAAGGAAGTAAAGGGAGATTTTGGTCAAAGGAAGAGCATAAGGTAAGGAATGAAACCTGAAGAAATTATTGAGCTAGGTAAAATGCAATTACACTTCAGGTTCATAAGTATGGGAAGGGGAGAGCAAGGAGTGACGCTATAAAGCCACGAGATAAGAGAGTGCAAGATAAAAACAGGCTTTAGTTGATGCACTGAGAATTTTTTTCCCCCCTCTGAGGGCAATTGGGAAGGGCTGAAAGAATGTAAGGGGGGAAAGAAGGTAATGATTTGTGTTTTGCAGAAGAGACAGTCAGTGAAATGGAGAATAGAGTGAAGTAGTAGTAAGACTTAAAATACAAAGATTAGAAAGATTAGCTGAATTTCATCAATGATTATAAAAACTATGGAAAGATGGAAATTAATATTATCAATCTAGTCTATTATTTAGAAAAATAAATGTTTCTAATTCACCAAGTGAAAGAACCAGAGAAATGGAGTTAAAAATGATTAACAATATGTATTCAGTAGTATTCCTTGATTGAACATATAGCAACTTAAGGCAAAGGAAAAATTTGAGTAGTGCTGTAAGACTTCTTGCTTATAGACTAGGAGGATAGAAATAAGTAATATAAGAAATCACTGGAAACAGTTTTTGTGTATGTCATTAAGGAGAATACCATTCAGAACAAACTGTATTTGAATACTTGTGATCAATATATGGAAAAATATCTTGATCATCTTTATCAACAGGAATATTGTTGCTTAGTGGAACAGTCTGGATTGAACAAAAAGGCTTTGGAATGATATGTTATCTTAAACTAGGTTAATACAGACAAATTCTTATTCAATTAAAAAATTATAAACTAAGATAATTTACTCATTAGAAGATAAGTAATTTTATTTTCTTACACAAAAGAAAGTGATGTATATTTGTATACACATATATGTGTTGGAGGCTTCCCTGGTGGCTCAGCGGTAAGGAATCCATTTGCAGTGCAATAGCCGCAGGAGACATGGGTTCGATCCCTGGGTTGGGAAGATCCCCTCGAGGAAGGCACAGCAACCCACTCCAGTATTCTTGCCTGGAGAGCCCCATTGACAGAGGAGCCTGGCAGGCTACTGTCCATGCGGTCACAAAGAGTCAGACTTGACTGAAGTGACTTAGCATAGATATACGTGTATGTGTGATATGCTATTTTAAAAGAATTGCTTATTTTTTTTACTTATGTCTCTGTTTTTATTCTGTGTTATTTTACTCACCAAAACCTATTTCTATAACAATATATAGGGACTCTTTCACAGGCACTTTACCTTATAATTTACTAAACTTCAGAGCCAGAGACGATTGTCTCGAAAAATCAATTATAATTCTGGCATTTTTCCTTCATATATTCCTTTGCTTTTCCCATGTTCTTTTCATATCCAAAGTAAAGTTCCTTGTAATGCACTCAGGATTTGTCATAATCTGTGCCCTCACTTCATATATGACCTTCTGTTATGACACTTTTCCAAATGCTAACTTCACTCTAGCAATGGTAATTCATTACATGATTTTACTTTGCCCTGTTCCTTCACATCTATATATTTTCACAGGCCCATGACTAGTCACATTCTATCTAGGTAGTGACAATTTAACTTACAATGCTGTTTAAGATTTACTTTAATGTCATTAATTTCTCTGCATATTCCATGCATTTTTGGCATGGCTGCCAATCCTCTTTCCTGCCAGAAATTTAAAAATATGTCTTTCGTAAAATAGAAAGAAGAGAGAATGAAAAGAAGGAGAAAGAAGAGGGAGAGAAGGAGATGAAAGTAAAAGAGGAAAGACCTGACTCTGAATTACATTGTTCATATTCAGATATGGTTTCATATTGGGATACAATAATATATATTAGTTAAATTAATGAATTACTTTTTAAAGTGATTTGATTTATAGATTTATTCTTAAGCTTTTAAATAGCATTACATTGAAGAATCTATCAATTTCAAAAATAGCCTTTGCACATAGATATGGGCCAGATTATTATATTTTATTGAAGTCTGAAGCATGAAAGATATCTAGTTCCTTCTCATTTTAACCTAGCAAAGACTATTCCACAGAATTTTTTATTATAGTATTTGTTTTATTCATCTCTCTCACCAACTGGAATTCTACTTTATTGAAAGTTGAATGTTAGAAACATCTTTATTTTGTTGCAGTTATGAGGAACCAGAGAGCCTCTTGGTGAAAGTGAAAAGGAGAGTGAAAAAGTTGGCATAAAGCTTAACACTAAAAAAACAAAGATCATGGCATCCAGTCCCATTGCTTCATGACAAATAGATGGGGAAAAAGTGGAAACAGTGACAGATTTTATTATCTTGGACTCCAAAATCACTGCAGATGGTGACTGTAGCCATGAAATTAAGACACTTGCTCCTTGGAAGAAAAGCTATGACCAACCTAGACAGCATATTAAAAAGCAGAGACATTACTTTGCTGACAAATGTCTGTCTAGTCAAAGCTATGGTTTTTCCAGTAGTCATGTATGGATGTGTGAGAGTTGGACCATAAAGAAAGTTGAGTGCCAAAGAATTGATGCCTTTGAACTGTGGTACTGGAGAACACTCTTGCAAATTCCTTGGACTGCAAGGAGAGCAAACCAGTCAATCCTAAAGAAAATCAACTCTAAATATTTGTTAGAAGGACTGATGCTGAAACTCCAATACTTTGACCACCTGAAGCAAAGAGCCCATGCATTGGAAAAGACACCAATACTGAGAAAGCTGAGAAAGATTGAGGACAAGAGGAGAAGGGAGCAACAGAGAATGAGATGATTGGATGTCATGCCTGTCTCAATTGACATGAATCTTAGCAAACTCCAGGAGATAGTGAAGGACAAGAAAGCCTGGCGTGCTACAGTCCATGGGGTCTAAATTGTCAGACAGGACTTAGTGACTGAGCAACAACAGCCACAGACAAAATGGTCAGGGAATTATTACACTGATATCAAACGCACAAAGCATAGAAATTTAAGAAAAAGTTTTTTTTTTTAAATGTGTAATTTTAAAGACTAATGCATTTTAAATATTGGACCTTCCATGATGGCTTAGTGGTAATGAATCTACCTGCATTATAGGAAGCAGGAGACACAGGTTCCATCCCTGGGTCAAGATGATCTCCTGGAGGAGGAAATGGCAACCTGCTCCAGTATTCTTGCCTGGAAAATCCCATGGACAGAGGAGCCTGGTGGGCTACAGTCCACAGGGTCTTAGAGTTGGACACAACTGAGGGACTGAGCACACAGCAGGGCATATTCAATATTATGGTAAGTAAAGAAGAGATAAACCTATCATCATTTACTATACCAAGATTTTGAATATATTAAACATTTATTTTCTGTCATATGTTATACTGTCTGATATATTAAAGTGTGATTTTAATCCAGGAAACACCACCTTAAAAATTTTTCCAGGATTTGCATCATGATGATAGCAAATCATTTTCTTTTCTGGTCTTGTAGCAGTGCTCCTAAAAGGATTATATGAGAAATGTTCTCAAATAAACCACTAAAATTATATTATTTATCAAATATAGATGGCAGATAATGTGTGACTCAGCATTCTAAATGCACATTTAAACACTTGTGTGCACACACACCAATACCAATTAAACTTAGAAATATGTAATTATTCACTTTCAAATATATCAATATTTGCCCCTATAGTTGTTTATAATGTACTGTTGCAACAGGAATCATTCTGATACTCTAGAATTGAAGTTGAATGCAGTGTTTGTCAGAAGCTCAATAGCATTAAGTGTTGTTATGCCTCAGCTTTCCTTGGCTCAGAGTAGTGACTGGGACCTAACTGCCTTTATGGAATACTGTGTTCACTGGGATTTTTAACTGGAGATAATTATAGTGTGACAAAAAAAAGAAGGACAAGGTAAAGCCACAAAAATAGAGAGAAACTCAGTGAACATCTGAAATGTAATCTGAACTTGCATGATGGAAATGAGCTATGACATACATGTCCTTTTTCTCTGTTGTAAAACTTATGACAGGTCAGTGACCTAGACCATTTTCTATGAGTGTAAAATTCAAATTTTTGGTGGCTATTTTTTATATTGATTTATTTCAAATATCTTTATTTAAACAGAATATATCACAAATTTTTCAGAATAAAATGAATTTAATCACATTGATTTTATTTACTATTTTGGATAGTTGGTAAAATGTTCTTAGAACAGGTAGCTAAAATCCATCATCAAAGTAGCACTGCAACCTCAAACATCTTCAGAATTATAGGCCTTTTTTGAAATTTCAAAATTTCACTGTGAAATTAATGTTAATATTTGCATTGGACAACTATAACTGTACAAATAAAATTAGAAAGGCTCCAGATAATAAATTTATTTAAGCCACACATATTTGTGATAGTTCCAATTAATTAAAAGGTCTGCTAATATATCATGTTCAACATCATCATCAGTGATAGTTCCAATTAATTAAAAGGTCTGCTAATATATCATGTTCAACATCATCATCAAACTATTCAAATAATAATAAACCATATTTCAGTAGAAGTTTTTGAATAGTCATATATGCATAAAATTTATAATGTATAATATACATTATACTTTATATATAATGTATTATAAATATATATTTTATGAATACATATTTAAATATATTCATAGTATAAATTATATATCTTAAATACTATATAAATATACTATTATATATGTATATATATACATATAATATCCTGTTATGTGTTAAATAACTTCTATAAAATACTTATATAGTAAAGAAGCATTGTGGTTTTTATTTGTTGGCAAAATTACCTTTTTACTAACTTATTTAGGAAAGGCTAGAAAAGTGCTTAGAGCAAAAAGTAGTTTTCTCTGTGCGCAAAGATGAAGTTAGTTATCTTTTGGAGAGTTTACAATGTTTTAGAGCTAGTGCAGTTATATTACTAGAAGAGCAAATAAAGAAACTCAGAGTCTTCATATATCGTATTACATTTGTAGTATAAATCTCTAAGATTACACTTTAGACTGAGCCACATATTCAAACTGTTGTCTATCCATTCTTCTTTGAGATTGAATGTCTCACAACTTTGACAGTCTAACTCCTTAGAAAACATTATTCTTTGGCATCAATATGTCTCACACAAAATTGAATGGCAAGTGAAAGGCTTTCCACAGTGAGATTCTGGAAAATAGTACATGAATGTGAAGGCCTTGCTCATTGCAAATCACTTGAATGGGACAGTCTTCTATAGTGACTATATTATGTATGGGAACAGAGAGGTACTGTGGAATGGGATATTATACAAGCAAGCAAGAATAAATATCCAAATATCTGGAGAAACAATTGGAAGCAATAAACATTGCAACAAATAGGAAAACAGAAAGTAGAAGAAAGACCTTATTCATTACTGAGAATAAAAAATAATAGTTTAGTTGGTGACATGAGGTAAGTTGATGCATTATGGAGGTGACTACGATTGTTTGTGTAGAGGAAATATAAACAGAATTTATGAAAGTAAAATGAAGAGCAGGGGGTTAAATCCTTTCAGTGTGGGTTTTAGGACAGAGAGTAATAAAAGTGAGTTATAAATATAAAATATCACAATAAAATGACCCATGATGCTTTTAAAAAATAAAACTAGAAAGACGTATTTTGTAGGGATATATGCACATAGAATGTGAAATCCTAAGCACATGTTAATACTGAAATCCAGAAGCCTGAAAGACTTATAATTTGAGAAAGAAAAGAGACTAAGAATGACTCAAGTTATTGCAACAGTTTGGTAAAAGGAATAGAATGAGGGAAAGGATACTAAGGGACAGACATTGTATAATAAACAGTCTTAGGAGTGCTGCTTCATGAACTTCAAGACAGATTTGGTTTAAAGAAAAATGGAGTAATCAACTATATTCAGCATAGCTGACAGATGGAGTAAAATATGAACAAAATCTTGATCATTAAATTTGACACTGAGAATGTCGTTTTCAAGCTTAGTGAAATAGTTGGCATGGGGTGGGGGCCCATTGTTGGTGAAAGCCAGATTAGAGAAAGTTAGAGAACAGTCATTGAGGGGAGACAGCAATAACTATTCTTGGAGGCATTTTCCTTCAAGAGAAGTAGAATAATGAAATGGGAATTATTGATAGGGAGGATGATAAATGTCATGACAAGAGAGGCTTTCCATTTTTTTTTTTTCTTTTCAAACAGAAAACCAGGACAAGTGTGTATGCGCTTTGAAATAATTCTATAAATAAAGGCAAACAAGGAAATAATTACATGAATCTTACTCTTTTAAAAGGTAAATCGCATGGGATCCAGAATAGTGAATTATTAAAGTCCTATTTTAATATTAAAAATGAACAAATCAACAACAACTAAACGTCTTTCTAGTTATAGGCTTCTCTGGTGGCTCAGATGGTAAAGAGTCTGCCTGCAGTGTGGGAGATCTGGGTTGGAAAGAAACCCCTGGAGAAGGAAATGGCAGCCCACTCCAGTATTCTTGCCTGGAAAATCCCATAGACAGAGGAGCCTGGCAGGCCTCATGGAGTTGCAGAGTCCGACTCAACTGAGCAACTTCACTTTTCTAGTTATATTTTTTATAAGGCATTGTGGATCATTTTACCGTGAGATTATGTATTTATAACTTAGTTTTATTACTCTCTGTCTTAAAACCCACACTAAAGGGATTTAAACATTTGGTTTTAATTTTACTTTCATAGATTCTGTTTGTTTATATTTCCTCTAAACAAACAATAGTAGCCACCTCCATAGTACATTCACTAACCTCATGTCACCAACAAAGCTATATTATTTTTTATTCTCAAAACTTCATCTCTTTATCCTACTGTCTTTCCCCTTATTTGTTGTAGTGTTTTGATGTCTTTCAGTTAGTAGATTCTAAGTATACAATATGGTTAAAGAACTGGACAAGTTAATATGACTTTTAGTTTCAGTGGCTATTTTAAACCTCCTGAACCTTTCTTTTTTAATGTTTTATTTTATTATTATTTTTTTTAATTTGATAGATTGAGCTATCTTTTTTTGACTGGGACTATCATTTTTGCCCCGTGGACATTGTATTCTGTTAGCTATCTCCATAATTATCTGTGTGTCACTTTATCCTCTCCATCCTTTGTTTCTAATATTGAATTGATAATGGTGCTCACATTGCTTTTGATGTTCAAGTGCTGCCATTTGGTCTCTATGATATGAGGAATCTGTCATTCTCATTGCCGTCACAGAACAGAATTGTGTATCAACACTTCCTACTTTCAGTCCTAAACTGCAGAAGTCAGAAACCTCTGAGATTCTCAGTGATATTCTTGTTCCATTCATGATCACATTTCTGATTATTTTCGTAAATGGAATGTCCTTTGAGGTTTACCCATGAAACTTAATCTTCCTGTAGATTTGTTGGCTTTCTGCAGTGTATCACTATAGTATATGCCCCCTTTCTCCAAGTACTTTTATTCATTTCAATTTATTCTAGATATGTAATTTACATATGACATTGTGTAAGTTTATGTCTAAGTTTAAGGTGTATGATATATTGATTTAATACATTTATATATTGCAATATGATTACTATGATTACCAGCATGCTGCTGCTGCTAAGTAGCTTCAGTCGTGTCTGACTCTATGAGACCCCATAGATGGCAGCCCACCAGGCTCCTCTGTCCATAGGATTCTCTAGGCAAGAATACTGGAGTGGCTTGCCATTTCCTTCTCCAGGTTACCAGCATAGCTTTAACTAATTTGGATATCTGTCATAAAAATTGTTTCTTTTTAGTGATTAGAACATTTAAAATTTAATCTCCTATCAATTTTGAAAATACATTGTTGTTGACTCTGATCACAGGATGTGCATTAGATCTCCAGAACTTACTCATCTTCTATTAATATTTGCAAGTTTGCATCCTTTAGCAACATCTCCAAGTATTTCAAATTGTACTCATAGTGTCTACCATAATGGTTCTGGAATTCCTACTTCATTTGCTTTCTCTGAATTTTTAAGACCAATTCTAGTAATGAGGAACACTGTCTTTCAGAGCATTAATCAACTATTAACTTTTGTGTCCTAGGATAATGCTCCTAAAATGATAAATCTTTCCTTACCAATATCTTGATGGTTTGTTCCCCTGACACAGCACTCTCAGAATCTAATCTCAACCATATCTTCTTGGTGATACGCGCGTTTATTGGCTTCTATTTGGGGAGGTAATGCCTTTTCTCCCTTAGGATACTCTGCACCTCCCAAACTGTTATATTGTACCTGTATCCTAGTTTTGTTCTGATGATCAGGGTAGAGGGGAAGTGAGGCCAGACACTGAGCAGGAAGTGTGTTTTCACATAACCAACTCTCTTCCTATAAGTTAAACTGTCTTCTGGTATTTAAATGAAAGGATTTGGCTTACTTCCACAGGCTCAGGAGGTCAGGTATATCTTTTAGATTCCTGATTTTGAATTGTTTGTAACATGTCTTCATTTAAAACCACACTTTCCCATTCTTTCCCAATGAATGCCTTTTTTTTTTTTTTTTTTGGTAGCCAGATATTTCCAGACTGAAAATTCAAACTTCTCAGGAATTTTCTAATAACTAAGCTGTGGGCATGATGCTGATCTTTTTTCCTTAAACTTCAAGAGTGTACTTACATGCTGCCAGCACTGCTTCTTATATTCACACTTTAGTGTTTAAATTAGAAGGAATGATGCTGAAGCTGAAGCTCCAATTCTTTGGCCACCTAATGTGAAGAGTGGACTCACTGGAAAAGACCCTGCTGCTGGGAAAGATGGAAGGCAAATGGAGAAGGGGTGGCAGAGGATAAGATCATTAGGTAGCATCAGCTATTCTATGTGCATGAATTTAAGCAAGCTCTGGGAGATAGTAGAAGACAGAGGAGCCTGAGATGCTGCAGTCCATGGGGTTGCAAAAAGTTGGACGCGACTTAGTGACTGAACAACAACAATCACTCTCAGTCTCTTACCATCTTTCTCCAGTGTAACAGTGGCCCGATTCTGTTGTCCTTATGATTACTACTTTCCCTATACTTCAAGACGTCTGCTACTTTTCTTGAACTAGTGCATTTTCATTCAATGGTGTACCATCTTATTTCACCACTAGTGGAAGTTTTAATAACTGCACATTTGTAACACTGCTCCTGGGCTGTGCCCCTGTATCAAGGGCTGACCACAGTCCATCCACCACCAGTGAAGGGAAGCTCTTTTCCAACTGGTCAATGGATAATTCAGGTCAGATATTCCATTTTAGCTTTTTTTTTTTTGACCACTTCTATTTCCAACTATTATTAGCTGGATTACCCATGAAATAGCTTCTGTCAGAGAGATATTTGTACGTAGAAATATTGATGGAAAAGGTTTTCAACACTAACTGCTGTGGGGAATTAAGGAAGGAAGAAAGATTGTGCAGAGGAAGAACAGTTGGTTGCTGAATCAGTGATACAATAACTTCAGCTGTGGAGCTGGCTAACCATACAGAATTGCCTGGATTGAGACAAGGAAACCAGGAACCTTTAACCATTTATGGTCCAGTCACTGGATGTGTGTTACATACAAGGAAGGGAGTTATTTACAAAGCCAACTCGCTTCAACTATGGGCAATTTTTCAAGGAAGACTCAGCTGTGAAAAGGCAATCCCCAAGACGCTCAACAGCTAGCAGAAGAATGTTTCATTCCTGAAAGCAGGAAGCTGGGAATTCTGAGAGCAAATGATAATATTCATTTCAAGGAGCAAATCATTACCACCTGATACACACAATTCCCTCTCTTCACAATCACTTTTTTTCAACATTGCCTGCTTTCATTTAATGATTCCCATAAGTGATCTTATTTTATTGGTGTTATTTATTCATTTATTTTGTCTCTCTACACTAGAGTATAATCTCCTTAAGAGGAAAGACCTTTTTGATTTGTTCAAAGCTACATCCCCATCACTTAGAAAATACTTCTTACACAGTATGCATGGATACTCAGTTGCTCAGTTGTGTCCATCTCTTCGTGACCCTGTGGGTTGCAGCCTGCCAGGCTCCTCTGTCCATGGGATTTTCTAGACAAGAATACTGAAGCAGGTTGCCACTTCCTCCTCCAGAGGATCTTCCTAACCCAGAAATTGAACGCACATCTCTTGTGTCTCCTGCATTGGCAGGCAGATTCTTTACCACCGTACCAACTGGGAAGCCTTCATTCATGGTATAATAATAACTTTTTTGTACTGATTATGACTAATAGAAACATTTATACTGGAGAATAATAGGTTCTCCAGTAATATTATGCTAAGGAAGCACTAAGAGCAGTTAGGAAATTACTCAGATTAGGTTGGTTCTTAGTCTGCTCAGACTGTGGTACAAAACAGACTTCAACTACAATTTACTTTTCACAGTTCTGCTTAATTGTCTACACTAAAGTCATTGATTATGTGGATCACAACAAACAGTGGAAAATTCTTAAAGAGATAGGAATACGAGACCACCTTACCTGCCTCCTGAGAAACCTGTATACAGTACAAGAAGCAACAGTTTGAACTGGACATAGAGCAATGGGCTGGTTCAAAATTGGGAAAGAAGTACATCAAGACATATTGTTACCTTGCTTATTTAATTTATATGCAAAGTACCTCATGCAAAAATGCCAGGCTGAAGGAATCACAAACTGGAATCAAGATAGCTGGTAGAAATATCAAGAACCTCAGATATGCAGTATTACCACTCTAATGGCAGAAAGTGAAGAGGAACAAAGGACCTCTTGATGACAGTAAAAGAGAAGAGTGAAAAAGCTGGCTTAAAAGTCAACAATCAAAAAACTAAGAGCATGGCAAACAGTCCCATCATTTCATGGCAAATAGATGGGGCAAAAGGTGGAAACAGTGACAGATTTTATTACCTTGGGCTCCAAAATCACTGTGGATGGTGACTGAAGCCAAGAAATTAAAAAGCTTTTGCTCCTTGGAGGAAAGCTATGACAAACTTATATAGTTTATTAAAAAAACAGAGACATCACTTTGCCAGCAAAGGTCCATATATTCAAGGCTATATTTTTTCCAGTAGTCATGTATGGATGTGACAGCTGGACCATAAAGAAGGCTGAGTAAGGAACTGATGCTTTCTAACTGTGGTGTTGGAGAAAACTCTTGCCAGTCCCCCGGACAGCAGAGATCAAACCAGTCAATCCTAAAGGAAATCAACCCTGGATATTCACTGGAAGGACTAGTTCTGAAGCTGAAACTCCAAAACTTTGGCCACCTAATGTGAAAAGCCAGCTCATTGGAAAAGACTCTGAAGCTGGGAAAGATTGAGGGCAAGAGGAGAAGGGGACAACAGACAATGAGATGGTTGGATGGCATCACTGACTCAGCAGACATGGGTTTGAGCAAACTCAGGAAGATAGTGAAGGACAGGGAACCTGACGTGCTGAAGTTCATGGGGTCACAAAACAGCAACCACCGTTAATGGTCTAATTTTAATCATTTCCTCTCTGACCCAATGTTCAAATACAGTCATCTTTGGGGCTAAAACCTTAACACATGAATTTTGAGGAGACACAGACATTCAGTCTACAATAGTTAGATTATCATGAAGAACTTGCTGAAAGAAGATTACGGAAAAAATCTTAGTGAACAAGGCAACTTTTGTGCAGTGGTATGATAGTTAATGTTTAAAAAGTGGCTGTCAAGGTGTAGTTCTGCCATGAATGTTGGTTTATATTTTCAAATGTCAGTGAGTAAAATAATAATAAAACAATGAAAATGTATGTCAGAACTGTGCTTGTTTTTCAAGAATATGACTAATTTATTTGCTAAGTTAAGTAATAGGTTTTGAATACTGGGGAAAAAAGCATTTCATCATTTTTATATGTATTTGTGTATATTTTAAAGTTTAATCTACTTTATTAACATTTCTTCCAACACTTTCCTAAGCCTAGATAATATGTAAAATATCAATCCAGCCCTGTCTTGTTACATTTGTTTGATACCTTTGCTATAAATATTACCACTACCTAACTCTCATTTGGACACCTCATGCGAAGAGTTGACTCATTGGAAAAGACTCTGATGCTGGGAGATATTGAGGGCAGGAAGAGAAAGGGACGACCCAGGATGAGATGGCTGGATGGCATCACTAACTTGATGGACGTGAGTCTGAGTGAACTCCGGGAGATGGTGATGGACAGGGAAGCCTGCCGTGCTGCGATTCATGGGGTCACAAGGAGTCGGACACGACTGAGAGACTGAACTGAACTGAACTCTCATTGAACACAGAGCTGGGAAGAGATGCATAGTAGTGCAACTTATGATTATTTTCCTCATATATAGAAAATAGATGTAAATTACCTCAAGAAATAGAAAATAGTAAAATAAAAGGGAAATGATGAGTTTTGAGTATGCATTTTTGCTCCTGCTAAGTCACTTCAGTCGTGTCCAACTCTGTGCGACCCCATAGGCGGCCCCCCACCAGGCTCCGCCGTCCCTGGGATTCTCCAGGCAAAAACACTGGAGTGGGTTGCCATTTCCTTCTCCAATGCATGAAAGTGAAAAGTGAAAGTGAAGTTGCTCAGTCGTGTCTGACCCTTAGTGACCCCATGGGCTGCAGCCTACCAGGCTCCTCCATCCATGGGATTCTCCAGGCAAGAGTACTGGAGTGGGGTGCCATTGCCTTCTCCATGCATTTTTAATGTACTTAAATTATAAGTTATATAATTCAGTTTTAGGCTCTTTAAAGATTGGATTATAGAGTTGCTAAAAATTTAACACCTGACCCTTATGGGTAGATATGAACTGGCTCCAGCTCAGCATTGCTTTTATGTGAGTAAGGTAATCTGGTGGGCCTGCAAAGAGTCAGTGAGGCAAGGAATGGTAAGAAGTGCATTTCAGGAGAAGGACCATGCATAAATATAATCATGCCTAGAGAAAGAAGCATGGCACATTTGTTGGACTTAACCTAGTTCTATGTACATGGAATGGTGTTCTTTTGGAAAATTACAAGTATGCATTGAGTAAATCCTTAAGGAGAATGTAACATGCAAGATTGGTGTTATGGACTGAAAGTTTGTGTCCCCACCCAGATTCAAATGTTGAAACTCAAATCCCAATGTGATGATATTTAGAGGGAGATAATTAAGTAGAGCCCTCATGGATGGGACAGGTGTCCCTATAAGAAAAAAGTCAAAGAGGTCTCTAGCTCTTTTTCTGCCATTTGAGGATACAATGAGAAGTGGAAAATCCATTACCATAAAAAGGACTAACAAAGTAACATCCTGATCTCAAACTTCCATCTTCCACAACTACAGAAATAAATTTCCATTGTTTACAAGCTACAGAGTTTATGGCATTTTGCTATAGAAGCCCAAGCTAATTAAGAGAATTGGCTAGGTTTATACTGCAGTACCAAACTGTCCCCCCAAATTAAGGGTGTTAAAACAACAAAAGTTAATTCTCACACTTTCTCCATGTTTTATGGTGGTCAACTGGGGGACTCAGCTCATTATAATCAAATAAGTGTCAAAGCTGATGCAGTCTCTACCATATCATGCTGGAGCTTTATGGTGCTAGACTTCAGTGAACTATAATGAGGGAGAATAATGTGGAGAAATGTGCAGTGGCTCTTAAATGGAGCCTGGCAGAAATGATGCACAGCACTGTCCTCATGATTAAATGGCCAAAGCCAATCATATGGGTGAATTTTATCATGGTCTTGACATTTTGAACATGTAAACTATTTATTTATGAAATGGCTATGGGAATAACTTGAATTTAACTATTCTACTGAAGTCCTGTGTTTTCAATGAGTTCATAAATAGTGAAAGAATGAATCACACCTAAATCATCTCTGGTAATTGAACTCTGCTTCAGGTATATAAGAAAAGGTGAAATAGCATCCTGATCTGTACAAAGCTATTTAGAAAGACTATGGGAGCCAGGAAAATTGCATAGTCACTTTTATACAGGATTTATCCAGAGCTTGAGAAAACTGCTTTGTATTTAAACACATAGTGTTTTTATTACTGTGGGGCATGTTGAAGCTGTAGTTGTAATTTAGACCAGGGTATTTTCACTTGACAAACATGAGATGAGTCAGAGCAATCTTCTGCAGGAAAAAATGTTTTTGATCCTTTGCCTGGGGAAGCTATGGGTAAGGAAGATGCATATTCTCTCATAAATTATTCCAGTTATTTTTTGTTCTTCCTTGTATGAAAGACATGCTACAAATTATTTGCTGGATATTTTCCTTATTTTTTTTCTTCCAGAGCCACTTACCATGCCGTTCTACCCTTCTCTTGCCCTGAGAGACTTACTCATATATGCTGGGCAAACAGATTCCTTTGTCTCTGGCTTATGGTTGGGTTTGGTCATTAACAGATAGCAAGAGATCAGAGGACAGGAGATGGGTAGGAGTGAAGTGTGAATTTTCTAGCTCACTTTCTTCCAGTTTTCCACAGATTGGCTGCATTTCTACATCAAAGGGCACAACTCCTGTGGAGATTATGTAACTTCCCTTTCCTTCTGCCTTTGAAATGATGGGGTTCCCTGGTAGCTCCACAGGTAAAGAATCCTGGTAGCTCGGCTGGTAAAGAATCCACGTGCAATGCAGGACACCCTAATTTGTTTCCTGGGTTGGGAAGATCTGCTGGAGAAGGGATAGGCTACCCACTCCAGTATTCTTGGGCTTCAGTGGCGGCTTAGCTGGTAAAGAATCCACCTGCAACATGGGAGACCTGGGTTTGATCCCTGGGTTGAGAAGATCCCCTGGAGAAGGGAAAGGCTACCCACTCCAGTGTTCTGGCCGGGAGAATTCCATGGACTACAGTCCATGGGGTTGCAAAGAGTTGGACACGACTGAGCGACTTTCACTTTCACTTTGAAACGAAAGCTCCTTGCTTTTATTAATCTGAAATAGATGCCCATATTTTTAAATTTTAGACTCTCCACAATGACATATTTTTCCAGCCAGGCCATGACTGATACATCTTCTTAAGCATATAAATGCAACTATATATCTGCCGAGGGGCTTCCCTGGTGGCTCAGTAGTAAAGAATTCACCAGCTAATGCAGGAGATACGGGTTCAGTCCCTGGGTTGGGAAGATTTTCTGGAGAAGGAAATGACAATCTACTCCAGTATTCTTGCCTGGGAAATCCCAAGGACGGAGAAGCCTGCTGGGCTACAGTCCATGGGGTCACAAAGAGTCAGACACAACTTAGAGACTAAACAACAACAATGATATCTCTGCCTAACTATATCCCTTCACACAGCCTCGAATGCATTCCCACACAATGGCGTGGCCACATGATGAAATCAACATGTAACTGAACTTACAAAATGCACGTCACAGTTTAAGCTATGTCTTTGCTTCTTTCCTTTTAATAGCAAATGAATTAATGAATGTAAAAATGTTTTATAAATTTTAAAATGTGATAAGTGTTATTTTCTGCAGATGATAGATGTAACTATGGGTTCCATTGCCTATAATACAAGCATAATTCCTGCATGAATCAAACCATTAATTCTTGATGGTGCTTAATTATTATTGAACATATTTTTCTTCACAGGAGCTGTCATTTAAATGTGCTTGCCAACTAGCTTGTTTATCAAAACATCCAGTCCCTTTCAAATTCTCATTTATGTTGCCTTGTGTTTACCACTCCCATAAATTTGTATTATCAGCATATTTAATTATCCAGGCTGTTTTGGAGATTGAAAAGATGGGAGTTGATTCATCATGTGTAGCATCTCATACATCTGTCATTTCTATTCTACTGCCATTTGGTTAGTTCAGCCTCTTATTACTACGTGTTTGGATAATTGCAATAAATTTCATACTGTTCTTGCTTCTGCACTTGCTCCCTCTATTCCAAATATAAACTCATATCTATCTTGCAAAAAGCCACAAGATTATGTTTTTTTCCCCCTCTACCTTCCAAGAATATATGTCCCCCGTATTTTCACTTGGTTTTTCCCCCAGTTATCATTTTATCCCTTTTATTAGAACACATATTATCAATTTTCTCACTAACTGTGTGCATTTACTTCTCAAAATCTGAGTGAAATCTCACATTATTGGAAATGTTTTAGCTGGAAAACCTATAAAGCAAACCTCCCAGAATATTTATAGTTTGTAACAGTTTTTAAGCACATCTTTTAAGCTCCAGTCATGTAGTTATCTCATAGTAATCTTAATTTGTGTAAACATCTTGAGATAAGTACATATCTCAAATACTTCTTTATCTACTTCAATAAGAAGACAGGTCCTGTTGATTTATGTAATAAATATTTATTAAGAACTTACTTTCTTCCAGGACAGTTTTTTTCCATCATTTTTGGCATGCACAGTAAAACTCTGTTGACTTATTTCTGATGAAATGAACTGATTAATAATTTGAGACTAGAAAACTTTTTCAAATGTGTATTTTTTTTTTTCACATCAAGCTGCTGTGTTCCTATCAGCACTATTTCTGTTAAGTGAACACCTGGATATTGTGTATCTAGTTAGCCAGTTATTTAAGGGAATAAAGTAGTCATCATGTTGAAGCAAATTAAGAGTGAGTCATGTTGATAACCATTTCACTTTGGGGAAATAAAAAGAAGAGGACAAAATTTTGTAAGTTTTTGTCATCATGTTTGTTATACATAGATGCATATACAGCACGATCCTATCAATATAAATGAATTAATATTAAAAAAATAGCCTCAATAAAGATTCTTTAATCTGCATCTAAGCACTAAAGAGATACTTCATGATTGAAAAAAAAATTCTGACAGCCATAAAATCAATGAAAATGAATCATTTAACTTTTGAAGATCTTTTGTGTGGTTAGAAATAAGGAAGCTGTTAAATGTATTTAAACAAAGATGTAAATACTATTTAAATTCATGATGAGTTGAAATTTTACATGGGTTTATGTGGCATCACAAGCTACGTCATTTAACTTCTTAGATATCTGCAAATAAACCATAACATATGAAGATATTCTTAGAGTGACTTTGAGGTTGCTTAGAAAAATGCATAAAATGTATGCACCGTGAAATAAGACCAGTGATATATGCAATTCAGAAATATGATACCAACACAGTGAAGCAGGAGTTAATGTGAACACAAAATATGAAATACTAAATACTTTTTCTTCAATTTTATCCCTGTTTCCTACTTTGCTAATATAGGTGAAGAATAGTATTTACTCTAGAGTATAAATGAAACTAGTTGATCAGGAGAAGGCTGATTATTCTTCCTGTGCATACTAATGCTTCAACGGACATGAATTTGAGCAAACTCTGGGAGATAGTGAAGGACAGAGGAGCCTGACGTGCTACAGTCCATGGGGTCACAAAGACTCAGTCACAACTTAGCTACTGAAAAACAGAACACGTACCAGTTCTTACCAATTTTAGATCTAAGGTGTTAAAACACTGCTTCCTCCAAGTAGGAAACATAAAAGAAATTTAAGGCAGCACAATGTCATCCTTATTCATAGATTTTGAATAATGATCTTTACTACCTATATGACTGGGAAATTATTTACTATCTATCCAATATTAATCTAATATGGGTAAAAATCATACTTATATCTTGAAAGTTGAAATAAAATATAGCTAATAAGTAGCCTGACAATAATTATATACAATATATATATATTGCTGAGGCAGAAAATAAGGATTACTGATGTTCTCTATCCATGATCCAGCTTGATTTTGATTCATTCCTGGCTCTTATGTGTAAAAGAGGGATGAATTTTTTAATCTACTTCTTAACACCTTTATCTGAGCCACTGATTCTCAATCATGAGTGGTTTTGATACCCATGGAACATTTAGCAGTGTCTGGCGATATTGATGTTTGCACGGGAGAGCTTTTCAAAACATTGAATTATCTGCCCCAAATGTTAATAGTGCCAAGACTGAGAAAGCCTGCAGTAAGCTTTTTTTGGTCTGGTTACTCACCTCTCTGCTCTTCCCCTTGATTTCATATATACTGAATATCCTGATTTTTCACTACCTCACTAACATTTGCCCTTTGCTCCTCCAGGAGATCTTCCTGACCCAGGGACTGAACCTGTGTCTCCTGAATTCCAGGCAGATTCTTTACCCACTGAGTCATCAAGCCCAACTCATATTTATACTCTTCTTTTGATTTGTATATATCTTCCTAGTTTTAACCCATTGCCTTTCTCTGAATGCTAGTGTATTTCTGAGACACTAAATGCCATTTCCTTGAAGATTAGTAATGATGTTTACTAAATTTCCATTTACTTCACTCTGAGGTAGATCTCATATTAAAAAAATCTAATTCATGTAAGATTTAATAGCCTAATCACTTGAATGGGTAACCATTTTCTCTTACGTGATTTTAAATTTAGTGAGCGCCTTGTAGTATTCAAGCTGGATCAGAGGGTGTTCTTGGACCAGGGGGGTTTATTTGCTAAGATATAAGGTTTTCAGCTGCCTATTTGGGTTCAAGTTTGTTACTGACTTCTTAGTGTTCCCTAACAATAGGTTAATTCTAGTTGCAGTCACCAGCCCAAGAATTTCATTGTTTTTTTATTGTACTGGCTGTATTCTTACAGTAGGGACTGGTTCATTTGTGAACTCAGCTCTTCTGCATAGGCAATATTTATTTTACCATTTTGGGCAATTAAGTTGAGAAGGTAGATCCACCAAAAAAGCAACCCACTTCCTATCTTATCAATGTCTATATTCATTTTCTTCATTGACACTTAGTTTCTGAAGTACCTTGATGCATACCTCTGACACTCATACATAGGAGAATAATTACAAAGCCTAAACCACCCTCTAATTAAATATTATTCATGCTAATAGACTTATCTCCCCCCAGAAACCTTCAGACATTTGAAAAAGAATTAGGAGAGATACACACCTGAGGGAAAAATAGACAAAGTAGTACTGACTAGCCTGGGCCTACTTGTCCTACACAAATTAGATTAAATTAATGAAAGCAAAGATTTCTATATGTTATTTTTTTTAATGCATATACTTTTTAATGAATTTAGAATTAGATTTTGAAGGATATGATTCTGGATTTTGTTGATTACATATGTTTGTCCAGGTAATTCAAAATGTTTGATTTTTCTGCAAAAGTTTACTGAAAATCCCTGTGACAAGACATATTTAAATACTGTAGAAATTACTTATTTAATAAACAGCTGCCCCACATATACTAGGACTTAGACCAGAGATAAAGCATTTTTTAAGCAAGGCAAATTCTATTATCTGGTTTTTATACTTCAGATTTTGAGAAAAAGTTGACTGGAATTTTAGCTCTGTCCAAAAAGTTTTACAATAGTGAGTAGTTGTTATAATTTTTTCTTACTTTGATTCTGTAAGACTTGTGCTTTACATTTTCATATTTTTCATATTCTAATTACTACTGTTGTACATGTTATCACAGTATACTTGAGAAATAATTTTAGACTTTAAACATAAGCTTACTTAATACATTTTAATTTTAGTCATTTTAATGGAACTGCCTGCCCATAATTCCTGCTTCTTCTATAGCAACAGTTATTGTTTTCAAAAATGGAAACTGAGGTGTTTTGCTCATATACACGAAAGTTCAAAACAGTTTTAGTCTGGAAATCAAGGATATCCAAAATAGTTTTTATACTTTATTTTCAAACCTAAGGTGCCAGTGTAACTTCATAAATATTGCAGTCTAATCATGTATTTTAAACACTTCATGTTTTCCATGTATACACCATATATGAACTATCACTTCAAATTCCATAACCTCAGTGAAGTTGTTCTTTATTCATTATGCTATTCAGTTCTTAAAAATAAATGTTAGTAAGTGATTTTTTATGTGCCAGGTACTGTAATATGTGTTTGAGGAGAAAGTGGTAGATTAAGTTGGAAGGTTTTATCCTTGATAGAGTGTGTATTTTAGCTGTTGTGGTAACATGAATGTCTCAAAGAAAATCTAAATCCATTGAAAAGGGAGAGGCATTTGTAGATGCCAGATAACCAACAACGAAGGCACAGATCATTGATTTTTTTTCTTTTTTCGGGGCCACCATTTAAATAGAGTCCATTATTTAACTTAAATGTGAGACTCTTAAATTCCTTGTTTAATAAATAATATATCAAAGTCAGAGTTTATTCTATCATTTAGGAAGGAAGAAGATGATAAATCCATTTTCTTCTCTGGTTTTACAAAGGTGTTTACAAATGTTTAAGTGTTTATAAAAAAACATAAAAGGCATTTAAAATATTATTAATATTGAAACTATAAACAAAGAAAAAGAACCAAAGAAGTACAGACATTTAGGGATTAAAGATTGCATTTTGGAAAACATTCTGACAGTCTCTGTGGAACATTTTTCTTAAAATATGTGTTTATTAAACACTAAACTGAACAGGCTTATACATATTCATACAAATCTTCACATTTAAAAGGCAAGTAAGATTGACACGTTTGTTAATATTCTCATCACTGCATCAAAACTAGCTCCTTGATGCACAGTACTCTCTGCATTTCCACAGCCACAAGAGAGAAGGAAACACTCTTTTTCTTTCTGATTTTTCTTTTGCCCTAGCAGCTTTCTCAAGCCCAAGCACTGGAATTTCATTGTTAGCTTTGAAAGAAAACCCAACCAGAAGAGCTTAGTACTAAGAATACCGAATCACAAAAGGGCAGAAAAGAATTTCAAATAAATGAGGTCTGAGGCTTGTAGGGCTTTGCTCCTCCATCTGTCACATATTTCTATATTGTTTCCAGGGTCATTTTGTGCTATTATAATTTGGTCATACTGTGAAACTGTAACAAACATAAATTATGCATGGTAGACATTATTCTATCTTCATGTTCGCTTAGTTAAGCAATTTTGAAGATTAATTTCTTATGCTACACAGAAATGAGACATTCTCCAACTCACCTATTGCTGTTCATAAATACAGTTTTACAATTTCTTTAAGCATTGCTTACCATTATGTTGGATGTTCCATAGTAGTGATTGTTCTAAAGTTCCCAAATAAAACAGTATTTTATATAGTCATGTCCCCTATAATATCACCGTATTTTATCAAAGTGAGAGTTATAGAGAATGAAGTGTTTCTACAAATATTATGATTATAGTGATGTATAAAGAACTACTTTATATTTAATAATCACTAACCTGCCTATTTAAATAATGGAAGAAGATAGGTAAATTTTTTAAACAAGGCAAAATCCTTCAGAACAGATTTCTACCCATGTGTAATGTTAATAATTATACCATTCTACTTCCTTTACTCATATTCATGATTGAAAGCAAACCTTTCCTCCAAAAGGAGAAGGGGACAGCAGAGGATGAGAGAGTTAAATAACATCACTGTGAGCAACCTCTGGGAGATAGTGAAGGACAGGAAAGCCTGATGTGCTTCCGTCTATAAGGTCACAAAGAGTGGGATACAGTTCAGCGGCTGAACAACAATGTTTATTTCTCTATATTCCAGTTCTGTAATTTTGTAAGGTAAAACAAGTGCAAGTCATTTAAAATTAATTATTAATATTGTTCCAAGTTTGCATTTTCATTAATTCCATGAAAATATACATCCATGTTAAAGTAAGTTTGGAAATTGCTGGCATAAACAATTTCCTAATCTCAGTGCATCATGGAGTCTTTTTTCTATGTGTGTCTCATGAATCTCTAAACAAGGCTATACAGCCAAAGTTTTCCAATCATATCAGAAACTCTCTTAGAATGTCATTCCGTAAACATAGACTAATAAGGTAACCAAATTATAACATGTCTACATCCCAAAGGGTCAACTAACTCTTTCTAGGAATTGATATTGCAGTCAGTTTACCAATATTCAGTATCTGCTCTTCCTCTAATCTGGTATCTGAATTTGGCTAAAGAGACTAAAGTTACTTTGGTCTCTCTGTGCCACAGTTTATTTCTTTTAATATGGGTGACTAAAAGCTTTTACCTAATATTTTAGATGCTGTTTAAATCTCAGTAATTATAACCTAGTTTTAATAGCTTTGTCTATAAACTATGTTATGCTGAAAAAACTTTACTTCTCATTTACTGCTCTTTATTACCCCTCAGTCTCACGTAGCATTTGTGGTCCCATCGAGAATTTCATTTTCTTTTTATTTTTTACTTGAAAATATCATACTCTGATATAGATATTTCCTTTACCTAAAATATAAAGTATTAATCTTAGATTTTCATATTGAATATTATTTTATATGATTGATCTATTAATTTACCAAATTTGCACGTGCAGTTAGGATACAAACATGCATAATATGGCATATAAATAAAACAGCGATTGTACGTTTTATATTCGTGAAATAATAGATGGGCAAATAATGTGAATTTCATGAAACAGCATGTACTTTTCAAGTCTTCAGTGTATTTTAAATGAATTTTATAATGAGAATATATAAATATAATTCTATGAATTTATAATAATCATAACTGTCAAAATTATTTTTGATGTCTTATTTTTGGAGTAGACATACATGCAGAAGTTCTTGAAAATGTTTTTTGACTAATATTTTCACGACTTTATTAAGATTTCCACTGTTAGAACATTATACAAACTCCTACAGCCAGTGATAGAATAAATATGAAGCTTAAGTCAGCAGAACATATTTAGTTCAGAGAACTAGCTGTAGTATTTTCTGTTGTAATTTTTACCATGCTTCTGATGAGAAATGAATTATATTAGCATTTTTAAATAAAATTGAATCCATAATTATCCAAAATACCATAATGTTAAGTGGAAAACAAACTGCACGATTGGAGATAACCATTTCCTCTTCATTCACTTCTTTCTGTAAAGTAGGAAGGTTCCAGTATAGCTATTAGGACATCATGGATTAATGTATTAGTAGGATTTCATTCCTAAAGGCAACTGCTGCTTCATCAAAAATTCTAGGATTTAATCCAAAAATAGTCTCTGGAATGTATACTTTTGAAGGCTAAAATTACACACAAATATCTTAAATTAGGCAGAGGAAATCTTTGCAATAATACTTGAAAATACAAAATATTGTTTGAAAACATGAAGAACTATATTCGTCTAATGTTTGCTTTTACTAACTATATTTTTTTGGCTCTTTGAAGAGTACCGAAAAGAACAAAAATGCACTATTTGCTGAAATATCTATCCCTGCAAAATCTTTTCCTTTCTATAGGTGATGAGATGAGAAACCTGATGAAAGTTGGGTGAAAGGAAACTGAAATATTTGTGAGTGTTAATGCTCCAGCATGGAGAGATCTTGTTCATGGGCTTAGCTGTAGATTCATGGGCTCATGTGTGCACATATACTAATATTAATTATGATATAATGTGTTTAGGTCATTCATGGCACCAGCAAAACAAAGCTTTATTTTGTGATTTAATACTGAAAAAATAACAAAAACATTTTGTAGTAAATTCATTTATCGTTCATGGAGACCAGAAACCAAATCGGAATATTATTTACAAAAACGTTAAAGCAAGGTAGAATAAACCAAACAAACCAAGCAACAAATAGCTCACCAATTTAATCCAAGAGTCTTTTATGCAAGTGGTATTAGAAAAATATCAAAATGTTGCTAAGAATGTTTTTTATATTAAATATAGGTTCGGTTTATCTTCATGTGACTGGGAAAAATAGAGCTTTCTACTTTCACAATATAATTCACCCCAAGTTCTAGGAATTCTGAAATTTAATGGTAATTTTTAGTGTAATTTAAAACTGCTATCTGCTAATTTAATTTTTATTTTCACTTTATTTGTATTTTTTTTAATTTTATTATTATTATTTTTTTTTACACTACAATACTGTATTAGTTTTGCGATATATCAACATGAATCCACCATGGGTGTACATAAGTTCCCACTCCTGAACCCCCCTCCCACCTCCCTCCCCATACCATCCCTCTGGATTATCCCAGTGCACCAGCCCCAAGCATCCTGTATCCTGCATCGAACTTAGGCTGGTGATTCATTTCTTATATGATATTATACATGTTTCAATGCCATTCTCCCAAATCCTCCCCTCCCCGCCTCTCCCACAGAGTCAAAAAGTCTGTTCTGTACATCTGCGTCTCTTTTGCTGTCTCGCATACAGGGTTATTGTTACTTTAAAATATGCTATTAAAATAGTTGCCTTATTCATGGTTCTGATTTCATAAATTTGTAGTCAGTATCTTTCTGTTAAGAACTGTTTAGCATGGCAGCCTTCTCCTTCTAATTAAGGATCACAAAAAATCTCTTATCAATCCCTACTTACTCCAAGAAATTATTGGTTACAGAGACATTCAGGCCCTAACATTGAATCATCTTTTCTCTTTTGACATGCTAGCAGACTGGCCCCCTTACAGTCTAGGGAAGACCGTCAAACATATTTGAATATCAGTTAAAAAATCTCCTCACTTGTAAATATTGCCAGAATGTTCACAAATCACAGACTGTCTCAGTAATTCCCTATTTTTACTGCATAAAATCTATTCTCTTTTCTAACATCCTTGACCTTGCTGAAAGAAAAGTGATGTAGGTGGTTTCTTCTCTTCTACTGCAGGTTTATGAATAAACAGCATTAATTTTGTCTCATACATAGCTTTGTCTATAGCACTTATATGTTATGGGGCAAATCAGTTGGATTGTAGGAGTCAACATATTGGAAATCTTTGTAGGAAATAAGAGAGATAGTCATAATTTATGGACTGAAAGAATTGTATAAAATATATAATGTTATACATGGCAAAAGCAAGAATCAGTGGGAGCCTGGGTTAAAAAAGTTTCTGATTTTCTTTTCCAGGTCAATGATTTTTTTAATAAGAAATAAATTTCCTTTAAAAGAAGTTAAATGGTGAAGATTACATATAAGATTACATGTTTTTGAATCCTCAGTCTTGACTCAACATATCTGAGTTAAATTATGCAAATTAACCACAATTTCTATACTTGGTTTTTCTCATCTCTAACATTAGGACAAAATAGCTTTTCTTGCTCCATAAAATTGTGGCCTGGATTATAGACAGTAATACTTAAGTAAATCATGTATAATTATACCAACGTATAAGAATTAATCACTATTAGCAATGATGATAATGATAATAATGATTCTATGAAAATTTGATTTTAGATATAAAGGAAGAAAGTAAGCATCATTAAGATCATCTCTATTGTTATTAATAAAAGTGATAAATTATTTATCTATGGTTCTAGATTTCATTTGATAAATCAAAATTAATTTGGATTCTATATAGAGTGAAAAGATTCTAGTTTACAATTTAGATACTCACCTATAACTTATAATCTAATTTAATTCAGTCAATAGTTAAATCATATAAATGCTTGTCTTTATAATGGTGCTATAGACTATTTTTATGATTTCTCTGTTTCTACTCATGAGAACAAATATGGAATATTATTCAGCTTTCATGTATTTTATTTGATTAAAATTAAATTGACTTCTTTGTTACTTTTTAAAAGCGTGGAATTTAATGTTAACTTTCCCAAAAATCTTGATATATGCAAGTTTTCATGTCTTCTTTCATCTTGAAATGTTCTCAGCTTAAATAATGATCTCATCCTTTTTACTAAGTTTATGACTGATTATAATTCCTTGAGGATTAAAAAAAAGGTTAACATTTTTTATATTCAATATGAAGTATGTTACTTTCACTTTACCATTAACATAAGAAATAGCTCTTTAAGTCAAGAAAGATAATAATTTTTCACTAATCTCCTTAAGGGTACCAAGTAAGATCAACAAAGAACATTATGTTTCATTTTACACTGGGGATCCTTGAAAGGTGCATAGTTAAATGTCATCCTTTTGTAAGTAAATCATTCACAGTTTGGGAAGACAGCTTAGAGCTTCTTAAGCATGATTTACTGCCAAGACCTCTACAGTTTTTAAGGAGTCAAACCAAATGCATAGTTTATTAATACATTTTATCGGTACATTCCTATACTAAAAGTTTCCAAAAAGAGTTTGGAGACATATAAAATGAAACAAATTTTTAAAATTTGTCCTAACTGTACCTCTCTGAGACACAAATCAATCTAATTATAAACCTAACAATTACAGATGAAACCAAAATGCTTTATGTTCATACAATATATAAATTCATATTCTCCATTTAAAACTCATGTAAAATGAATTGATTTGTTCTTTTGACAAATTTTATAACTTTATTGAGATGTCATTCAGTAAAATTACATCTCTTTTCAAGTATACAATTGTTTTTTAAATTTTATTCATGTAATTATACAAATATTAAAAGGGCAACCCACTTCAGTACTATTGCCTGGAAAATCTCATGGACAGAGGAGCCTAATAGACTACAGTCCATGGGGTTGCAAAGAGTCAGACACGACTGAGTGACTTCACTCACCACAATTTAATTCCAGAAATCACACCAAAAGAAAGTTGTATCAAGAAGCAATCTTGAGAGTTATAAATAAGACTGCTGTTTATAAATAAATACCAGTACAGCAGTATTAGATATTAAAATTTTGAAATGCCTTTGTACCAGGTGGTACCAATGTCTGCTCCAAGTGCCCAGAATTCTTCCTAACTTTTTCTGAGTATCCTTGTGCCTCTGCCTGGTTCAGAAACAGAAGATTGGAATCTGGTAAAAAAGGAAGCATCTAGACTATTACAAAAAACTTCTACTGCTCACAAGTGAGGCCAGTATTATTTTTACCAATTAGTAACAATGGTAAATGATATTAGTTATCTCTATCTCATCAAATAGAGAATTATATCTTCATTTAAAGGGATGATAGTCAGTAGGAAATCCATAGTCGTGAAAAAAAATAATAACAAAAAAGTAAAAGACATTAAGTTATTTAAATGAGTGAAAGAAGTGAGATTATTTTTGACCTTACAGAAATAAAAAGGAATACTACAAAAAAATGTATGCAGACAAGTTATATGCTCTGTAAAGTGGGCAGAGTCCTAGAAAGAAGTTACTGTCTATCAAAATGAATCAGAATATCTCGATAGGCCTATGACTAGGAATTACTGACCGTGAAACTTCCTATAAAGAAAAATCCAGGTAGAGATGGTTTCATTGGTGATTTCTACAATGTGTTAAGGAAAAATTAACACAGTCATTCCAAACCTCTTCCAAAATTAGTGGAGAAGGGGATATTCAAAACTCCTTCCATAAGACAACTATTATCTTACTATTTAAACAAGATAAAGAATTACAAGAAAGCTACAGACCAGTATAACTTATACCTACAGATAGAAAAATTCTTAACAAACTTTAGCAAACCCAAACAAGAAACATAAAATATATATATATATATATATATATATATATATATATATATATATAATACACTACAGTCATGTGAGATTTATTCCCCGGAATTCAAGGTTACATTAAAATAGGAAAATCAACTGATAAACTATGATATATTAGTATAATAAGGGCAAAAATGACCTGGCTATCCCAATAGATGTCTTAAAAGCATTTGACAAAATTCAGTATCTTTGCATGGTAAAAAACACTTAACAAACTAGGAGGAATAAAGAATTTCCTCAACCTGATGAATGCCATATACTAAAATCTCATTGCTGACATCATACTTAATGGTGAAAAACTGGATGGTTTCCCACTAGAATCAAGATGCCTGCTGTCACAAAAATAAAAGACTGATAAGAGAAGCACAAGTGATGGGAGGAAGGGGTTACCAGGGAAGGAATGTAGATGATCTCCAGAAAGTCAAGGAGAAAAAGAAAGGCAAGGAAACAGTTTCTCCCCTAGAGATTCCCAGAAGAACCAAGCTTGTTGCTTCCTTTATTTAGTCCAGTTAAACTGATGTGGGACTTCTGAACTCCAGACTGTAAGATATTAATGTGTTGTTTTAAACCACAAGTTTATACTAATTTGGTACAACATCACAAGAAACTAATGCATTCCATAATAGTATATCCCACCAAGTTTCAAAATATGAACCTTTTAAATGACCAGCCACAGCTGCAAGAATCTCATGGTATGAGAATGTGAGCTGGAAGAGAAGAGGAATGATAAAGGAAACCTCCATAGTCCTATTTCCAAAGAGCCTATATGTCACCACCATGTACTCCAGAACAGATTATGAGCATCGGGAGAAATTGGACAGAGGCACCACTAGTTGAGATTTACAGGGAGTGCCTGGGAAGCACAGGAAGGTCTCTTGGGGTCTGAGCCATCTTAGAATCTAATTAACAGACCTAAGTCATCATTCAAGGATGAGGCTCTACACTAAGCCAAGACTGTTGAGTGGTAGATGAAATGAAAAGGCTGGGTTCAGATGAAACAAGGAGATCTCAGGAAGCAATAAACTGTCGGTTTATGATTTTGAGAACAGAACAGAATAGGAAGCTTAAAAAAATTGACCTCATATTCAGGTAAATATGAACACCGCTTCATGATATTAAAGATTGGAAATAATGGCTTATGTGTTTTAAAATAGGGCATACATTTACTTTTAATACATATTTAGAAATATTTGACAAATATGATATCTGGAATTTGCTTCAGAATGATCTAGTGTTAAAATGGGGAAAGTGACAAATGTTTTGTATGGATGTGTTTGCGTGTGCTTGTGTGTTTGTGTAGAGGAAGTCTGGCTTTGGATTGATGGCTTTTGGGTATGTGAAAATTTCATTATACTATTCTTTCTATCTTTTAGATTATTTATTTATTTATGGGCTGCACTGGGTCCTGATTGCTGCATGGGTTTTCTCTAGTTGTGGTGACCTGGGGCTACTCTCTTGTGGTGCACGGGCTTCTCATTGTGGTGCATGGGCTTCTCACTGTGGTGCCTTCTCTTGTTGCAGTTCATGGGCTCTGGAACGTTGGCTCAGTATTTGTGGTGCATGGGCTTAGCAGCTCCCAGGCATGTGGAATCTTCCTGGATCAGGGATTGAACCAGTATCCCTTGCTTTGCAGGGTGGATTCCTAACCAAAGGACCACCAGGGAAGTCCTTTTTTTTTTTTTTTCTACTTCTTACATGTCTAAAATTTCCCAGGTAAAGAAGTTTAAAAAGAAAGGAAAACTGGAAAGTCCTACTGTGCTAGTTGGACAGTGATAGCCAGGTTGTATAAACTAAACCCTCAAATGTTTATTAGCATCTTCTACCATCAATTATTTTTAATATCTAATTGTGAACAGCAACTATAAATGATCTTTTCAAAACAGTGCATATTTTACTTCAATTGTGTAATTAAGGCAATAGATCTTTTTCTGTTTTCATATTTCTACTACATATCTGCTTTCCCTAAAAGCAACTGTGGTACTGATCACCTTATTTCTATTAAATAAGATGTCACTTTGACAAACCAATATGACATGGCAATGTTCAATCACAGAATGAATAGTAAGAAGGGTTGACCTCTCCACAGAAAAGCAATTTTAATTAATTTAAAACACTCAGATGAAAAATATGATCCTGTCTACTTGATGTCAAAGCAAGCAATACAGTTACTCACTTGATTTCCTTTTTAAGACACCAAACTTACATATACATGCTCAGCAATATTTTTTTTCCATTTCTGATATTCTGTCATTGTATGGGTCACATAAGGTAAATATTTTTAAATGTGCTCTGTGGCAAAAAAACAAACCATCAACCACCTGATGGGATACATAAGTATTTAAATATGTGCATTATTTTTGAAAATGAATACAGTAATTTTCAGATTTGTACATAAAACTAATAAAGAGGTATGTTATATACCTGTTATATACATGCTAATTTAAAAGTCACATTTGTTCTTCACAAAGCAAACTTTTCATCAGCGTCAAAATAACCTGTTCCTCTAAGCTGTTAATATGAAGGATTATGGATAACAGAAATGACTCTCTTACCTTAAAATAAATTTCCTTCCATAGTTTAACTTAAGTAAAAGTAATACATCTTTATGAGAAGGTAAAAAGAAGCCACAGACTAGGAGGCAATCTTGGCAAAAAAATGTATCTGATTCAGGACTGATATTTAAAATATACAAATAATCTTTAAAACATTAAGAAAATACACAACCCAGTTTTAAAAATGAACAAAATATGTGAAAGAGACATCTCCCTGAATATGACATATGGAAGGCAAGTAAGTATAGGAAAATAAGTTCAATATCGTATGTGAATCAGTTCAGTTCAGTTCAGTTGCTCAGTCGTGTCCGACTCTTTACCACTCCATGAATTGCAGCACGCCAGGCCTCCGTGTCCATCATCAACTCCCGGAGTTCACTCAGATTCATGTCCATCGAGTCAGAGATGCCATCCAGCCATCTCATCCTCTGTTGTCCCCTTCTCCTCCTGCCCCCAACCCCTCCCAGCATCAGAGTCTTTTCCAATGAGTCAACTCTTCTCATGAGGTGGCCAAAGTATTGGAGTTTCAGCTTTAGCATCATTCCTTCCAAAGAATACCCAGGGCTGATCTCCTTCAGAATGGACTGGTTGGATCTCCTTGCAGTCCAAGGGACTCTCAAGAGTCTTCTCCAATACCACAGTTCAAAAGCATCAATTCTTTGGCGCTCAGCCTTCTTCACAGTCCAACTCTCACATCCATACATGACTACTGGAAAAACCGTAGCGTTGACTAGACGGACTTTAGTCGGCAAAGTAATGTCTCTGCTTTTGAATATGCTCTCTAGGTTGTTCATAACTTTTGGGGATTGCAAATTAAAGCAAGACACCACTAGAGGATCTCATAAGAAATGTTGGGCTGGGGGAAGCACAAGCTGGAACCAAGATTGCTGGGAGAAATATCAATAACCTCACATTTGCAGATGACACCAGCCTTAAGGCAGAAAGTGAAGAAAAACTAAAGAGCCTCTTGATGAAAGTGAAAGAGGAGAGTGAAAAAGTTGGCTTAAAGCTCAGCATTCAGAAAACTAAGATCATGGCATCCGGTCCCATCACATCATGGCAAATAGATGGGGAAATAGTGGAAACAGTGGCTGACTTTATTTTTCTGGACTCCAAAATCACTGCAGATGGTAATTTCAGCCATGAAATTAAAAGATGCTTTCTCCTTTGAAGGAAAGATATGACCAACCTAGATAGCATATTAAAAAGCAGAGACATTACTTTGCTAACAAATGTCCCTCTAGTCAAGGCTATGGTTTTTCCAGTGGTCATGTATGGATGTGAGAGTTGGACTATAAAGAAAGCTGAGTGCTGAAGAATTGATGCTTTTGAACTGTGGTGCTGGAGAAGACTCTTGAGAGTCCCTTGGACTTCAAGGAGATCCAGCCAGTCCATCCTAAAGGAGATCAGTCCTGGGTATTCATTGGAAAGACTGATGTTGAAGCTGAAACTCCATTACTTTGGCCACGTGATATGAAGAGCTGACTCAATGGAAAAGACCCTGATGCTTTGAGAGAATGGGGGGCAGAAGGAGAAGGGGGCAACAGAGGATGAGATGGTTGGATGGCATCACCGACACAATGGACATGGGTTTGGGTGGACTCCGGGAGTTGGTGATGGACAGGGAGGCCTGGTGTACTGCAGTTCATGGGGTTGCAAAGAGTCGGACACAACTGAGTGACTGAAGTGAACTGAACACACCTATTAGTCAACTTCTTTTTTTCATTTTTTATTGCTGTTGGTGCTGCTAAGTTGCTTCAGTTGTGTCCGATTCTGTGCGACCCCATAGACGAGAGCCCACCAGGCTCCACCATCCCTGGCATTCTCCAGGCAAGAACACTGGAGTGGGTTGCCATTTCCTTCTCCAATGCATGAAAGGGAAAAATGAAAGTGAAGTCATTCAGTCATGTATGACTCTTTGTGACCCTTTGACTGGAGCCTACTAGGCTCCTCCATCCATGGGATTTCCAGGCAAGAGTACTGGAGTGGGGTGCCATTGCCTTCTCTGAAATGTAGTCAATTTACAATGTTGTGTTAATTCCAGGTGTACAGGAAAAAGATTCAGTCATACAGACACACACACATTTTCATACATATTCTCTTCCATTTCAGGCTATTATAAGATGTTGAATATAGTTCTCTGTGCTATACAGTAGGGCCTTGTTGTGTACCTATTTTATGTATAACACTGTATATCTATTAACACCAAACTCCTAATTTATTCTTCCCCCACCCCTTTCCTGTTGGTAACCATAAGTTTGATTTCTATGTCTGTGAATCTATTTTTGTTTTGTAAATAAGTTCATCTGTATCATTGTCTTTAGATTCCACATGTAACTGCTATCATGTGATATTTGTCTTTCTCTGACTATATTTAATATGATAATGTCTAGGTCCATACCTGTTGCTGCAAATGGCATTATTTCATTCTTTTTTATACCTGGGTAATATTCCATTGTATATATCTATACCACATCTTCTTTATCCATTCATTTATTAGAATGACTGAAAGCAAAACACTGACAACATTAATATTGTTGAGCTTGTAGAGCAACAGGAACTCTCATTTATTGCTGGTAGGAATGCAGAATACTACAGCTACTTGGGAAGACAGCAATACAACCCTGCAATTGCACTCATTGGTATTTACCCAAATGTATTGAGTATCCATGTCCACAGAAAAGGCCACATATGAATGTTTCACAGCAGCCTTATTCATAATTGCCAAAACTTGGAAGGAACCAAGATATTCTTCAACAGGTAAACAAATGTGGTAGTAGTATAATGGAATAATTTAGAGATAAAAAAGAAATGTTATCAAAAATCAAACCAACATGGAGTTACCTTAAATGTATATTTCTAACTGAAAGTAATTGGTTTAAAAAGGCTACATACTGTGTGATTTCAATTATATGACATTCTGAAAAGGCAAAACTATGGAGAGAGTAAAGAGAATAGGGGCTTTAGGGGCTGGGTGATCCTATGGAGGATAGGAGATCTGTAAGGTAGTGAAACTACTATCTTGTATGATACTGTAATAGTGGAGGTGTGTCATTAAACATTTATCAAAAACCATAGGATGTACAACACAAGGAGTAAAATGTAAATTGAGGGCTTTACTTAATAACAGTATATCAATATTGGCTCATCTACTGTAACAAATGTGTTACACTAGTGGGAGAAGTTAAATAATAAGGGAAGCTAAGTGGGAGGTGAAGGACATGGGAATTTCTCTGTACTTTCCACTCATTCTACTCATTTTTGCTCTAAAATGAAATGTAAAACTACTCTAAAAAATCTATTAATTAAGAAAGAATAATGAGTATTTATTGGTGCCCAAAGTGTAAGGGTCAAGGATGGGGCGAATATTAAGTAGTCTCACTTGTTTTTGTATGACACGATTACATAAAGCCACACCGTCCTTGTATTGCTTTGCACACTGACTTAACAGATATCCCTAGATTATAACATTTAATATGGAGATGTTTTTGTTTTTTTTAAATGGGATGTACAATAGTGTGAACTGAAAACAACTAAGACTTGAGTCAATTTACTCCTTTAATGGAAGTATTTTGAAGGTGAACAAAATTAAGGAGATAAAATATCTTAAATTGTTCAAGGAGATAAAGCTCTTGCTTTCTTTTCATGAAAAACATCAATCAAAATGTGGCATAGAGGGAAACTTTATAACATCAAAGTTGTTTATAAAATCAAAGGAACACTATGTTTCAATATGTTTGTACTGTTACTGAATCCCAAAATATTTCTTTGATATGGCCATCATTAATCATGGCCTTCAGTACAGCTTTATCATTGTTGAATAATAATTTAGATTTGTATTATGTGAAATGTGTTGTCAATTAAGTCAAGTACAGAAATTCAAAGACTGTCTTGATCTGCAGATATTGGAAAATTATAAGTGACATCTACCATGAAATTTTAAAGAATGCTTTCTTTGAATATTATCTAAGAAAGAAATAACAATATGCAGAGCACATTTTCTTCCAGAAAACACACTCATAAATCACACAGTATAGAATATAAGCACCTTTTCCAATTTTTCAATGCCAGTGTTAACATTTCTATAACATTTTAATCTCCAAAGAAATTATATATTGATATTTTAACAATTTAAAGCCATTATGCAGCTTTAATTACTATCTAGCCTGTGACTATCTCTCACATTTGTAGAATATTTGAGCATTTTATAGACTGTGAAGTTTTGTATTACAGAGATAAATAAAAGATATGTTGAAGAGTTAAAACTGAGATTAATCAGTATTAGTGTTTGTCTGTTAATGTTTCAACAACTATAATAAAGTTATGAATAACTCAATTTTCTTGCACTGAATACACACATTTACTACTTTTTAAAAAATATGTTAATTCTTTGTGGCAGTCTGTTCTCTGCTGTATATTGTAAGAATCCAGAGGCAGGGGGCATGTCTGTATAAATTACATTGTGTTACATCATGTGACATAGTCTGTGAATATAAAGTTATAATTAAATGTTGATTAAGTAAATAGTGTTTCATAAGATGACTCACAAACTGGAATCAAGATTTCTGGGAGAAATACCTGCAATCTCAGATATGAAGATGGTACCACTCTAATGGCAGTAATTAAAAAGAAACTAAAGAGCCTCTGGAACAGGGTGAAAGAGGAGAGTGAAAAAGCTGGCTTAAAATGCAACATTCAAAAAATTAAGATCATGGTATCTGGTCCCATCACTTCATGGCAAATAGATGAGGGCAAAGTGGAAATAGTGACAGACTTTATTTTATGGGGCTCCAAAATCACTGCAGATGGTGACTGCAGCCATGAAATTAAAAGACACTTGCTCCTTGGAAGAAAAGCTATGACCAACCTAGAGAGTGTATTAAAAAGGAGAGACATCATTTTGCTGACAAAGGTCTGTCTAGTCAAGGCTGGTTTTTCCAGTAGTCATGTATAGATGTGAGAAGTGGACCATAAAGAAGGCTGAGTGCTGAAAATGTGATGTTTTTGAATTGTGGTGCTGAAGAATACTCCCGAGAGTCCTTTGGGGTTCAAGGAGATCAAACTAGTCAGTCCTAAAAGAAATCAACCCTAAATATTCATTGGAAGGACTGATGCTCAAGCTGAAGGTCCAATACTTTGACCACCTGATATGAAGAGATGACTCATTGGGAAAAAAACCCTGATGCTTGGGAAAGATTGAGAGCAGATGGAGAAGGGAGTGACAGAGGATGAGACGGTTAGATGGCATCATCCACACAGTGGACATGAGTTTGAACAAACCCTGGGAGATAGTGAATGCCAGGTAAGTCTAGTATGCTACAGTCTATGGGATCTCAGAGTCAGACACAACATAGCAACTGAACAAGAAGAAGAACAAACTTCTTAATAACTTTCCTTTTTTTCTTTCTCACCTTGTATTCCTTCATTTTTCTTCAGTGGAAGTATTTATATTTTTCCTGAAACAATGACTTTAAAAGAAAGATGTGTTATGAGTGTAAGAATTTAAATTATTCTACTTTTTATTTCATTATAAATTTGTTTCTTGTTTATATCTCCCAGGAGAAGGTCATGGCAACCCACTCCAGTACTCTTGCCTGGAAAATCCCAGGGATGGCAGAGCCTGGTGGGGCTGCCGTCTATGGGGTCGCACAGAGTTGGACACGACTGAAGCAACTTAGCAGCAGCAGCAGCAGCAGTATATCTCCCAAAATGTTTATATTAATATACATTCTATCAAACATAATATATGAAATTATTGGCTGAAACCTTTGCAGTGAAAAATAATAAAGCTCCTAAAATATTTCAAGATATATCATAGACTTTCAGAAACCTAACACTTCCAGAAACTAGATAAATTATTATATTTTGGCAGATAATTTTCCTTATACTAGCTTATTCACTCACTTTCATGAATAACTATAAGTATTATTTTCAAAAGTCAGAATAATGAATTACTTTTTGTACAAAAACAAATTGGTATGTAATAAAGTCTCCATATCCCATTCAGTTCAGTTCATTTCACTTCATTTCAGTTGCTCAGTCGGGTCTGAATCTTTGCGACCCCATGAATCGCAGCATGCCAGGCCTCCTTGTCCATCACCAACTCCTGGAGTTTACCCAGACTCATGTCCATCAAGTCGGTGATGCCATCCAGCCATCTCATCCTCTGTCGTCCCCTTCTCCTCCTGCCCCCAATCCCTCCCAGCATCAGAGTCTTTTCCAATGAGTCAACTTTTCACATGAGGTAGCCAAAGTATTGGAGTTTCAGCTTTAGCATCAGTCCTTCCAATGAACACCCAGGACTGATCTCCTTTAGGATGGACTGGTTGGATCTCCTTACAGTCCAAGGGACTCTCAAGAGTCTTCTCCAACACCACAGTTCAAAAGCATCAATTCTTCAGCGCTCAGCTTTCTTCACAGTCCCACTCTCACATCCATACATGACCACAGGAAAAACCATAGCCTTGACTAGATGGACCTTTGTTGGCAAAGTAATATCTCTGCTTTTTAATATGCTGTCTAGGTTGGTCATAACTTTTCTTCCAAGGAGTAAGCGTCTTTTAATTTCATGGCCATATCCCATTACCTGCCATTATTATAAACCTTTGGAGAAACTCACTTTATTCAATAGTACTTTTATGCATTTATTTTTTCAATTATGTAAAAAAATATATTGTGTGCATTTCCTATGTACCAGTGGGCTTCCCCAATGACTCATTGGGTAAAGAATCCACCTGCAATGCAGGAGATACAGAAGACAGGGGTTCTATCCCTGGGTTGGAATGATCCCCTGGAGGATGAAATGGCAATTGACTCCAGCATTCTCCCCTGAAAAATCCCATGAACATAGAAGTCTGGTAGCCGATAGTCCACAGGGTGGCAAAGACTTAGACACAACTGAGCTACTAAATGTGCATATATCTCACTTTTGGAAACATGATGAGAAAGTGATTGAGTAATAGAGACTTTTTTCTAGAACTTCCAGTTCATTGGGAAACTCAAACAAATAACTTTCTTAAAATGTAGTGTGAAAATATGAAAAGAGGAAATTAACCTTTTCTTAGTAAAACAAGAGAGGTCTTCAAAGCTAACACACAAAGGGTAAATTGAAGTTGTCAGGAAAACAGTAGTCTGAGTGTGTATTTAATGTTTGTGTCAATGTATATGCGTGTATGTGTATGTGTTTGTGTTTGTGTTGTGTGTATAGGAGGGGAGATGAATTCAAAACTCAGAAACACTAGTAACAAAAGATGAGCAATTGATAGAGTTTCAGTTAAGACTGATTTAATTATTCTAAAATAAGCCTATTTTATTTTGGTTCTTGTAACTTTGCCTTTGAAGAGTCAGCTGCTACCCTGGGAAGTATTTCTTCCTTATTAATCTGAATCCACTGTAATGAATCATCTCAAGTACCTTGGTGCCCATGCAATTTCCAAAAAAAGGCCTCAAAATTACTTTTATCCCACAAATTCTTCTTCAGTATCATTCTCTCACTCTCTTACAGAGAAATGCAATCTTTTTCTTAACTCCCTTGAATTTATGCAGGTTCTGTGATTGCCTCAATTATTATTAATAATTTGGGGCAGAAGTAAGACTGTGCTGGTTTGGAGAATAGTCTTTAACAAGTCTGTCAGCTTTCACTTCCTGTACTTGTAAGCAGGCTACTGCTAAGAAGGTCAACTACTGTGATCACAGTGTTGTGAGGAGCCAGACTCATGTAGAAGATGAGTCTTCATGTGGAGAGATTTAGAGAGACTGAAAGGGCCAATTGTGAGTGTATTTCTGTTCTGAAAGTTGACTCTCTGGACCAGGCCACACCAGCTATTGCACTGTCTATAATGCACTAATGCTGGCTAAACCCTTCCTGCATTTCTGGTCCACGAAATGGTGGGAAAAAAAAATTTAAGTTGCTATTTTTTTATTATTATTATTGAATTGTAAGTGATTTACAATGTTAAAGCCTTTATGATTTGAGGGAGTTTCTTACATAAGATTATATAAAGAAAACAAGCTACTTGAAATTTAAAGAAACACTTTAAGTTTTCTATTTGGCTATTAAAAGAGAGAGGGGGACTTCCCTGGTGGTCCAGTGGATAAGACTCTGCACTGCTCTTCCTGTGCAGGGAATCAATCCTTGGTCAGGGAATTAAGATCCCACATATGCTGGAATGGAAAAAAAAGAGAGAGAGAGAGACAGTAGAGGGGTATGCATGAAATAAGTCAACATGAAAACATAAGCAGAGGTAGTCCTCTGCAAGGCAGGAGAGAGACTTTAGGAAAAGGGAACCTGCTGACTGTTTGGACTTCTAGCTTTCCCACTGTGAGAAATGAATTTCTATTGTTTAAGCGACTCACTCTGTGGTATTTTGTCATGATAGCCTTAGCAAACTAATGAAAAAGTTAATATTTGTTAAATGCTCATCTTCTGCCAGAGTGTATACAAAGCATTTAACAGAGTTAATTTCATTGATTCTGTTTTTTTTCTTTTTTTTTCTTGAAGTACGGTGGGTTTACAATATTATGTTAGTTTTATGTGTACAGCATAGTGAATCAGTATTTATGCAGATTAGACTCATTATAAGATATTATAAGATAATGGCTATAATTCCCAGTATTTTCTTTTGCTTATGGTAGGGTCATTGATATTTCATGAGGATTATGTCTCAGCTCTTTTATTGTTTATTTCAGATGAGAGGTGCTTGTATAACAAAGAATTATTGAAATCTATACAAATTTTATATAACAGCGGTCCCCAACTTTTTGGCACCAGGGACTGCTTTCATAGGACAGGGGGAGTGGGGAGGGGAAGGGTGGGCATGGTATCAGGATGACTCAAATGCATTATTTGTGTGTGCATTTTGTTTCTATTATTATTACATTGTGATATATAATGAAACAATTGTACAACTCACCATGATGCAGAATCAGTGGAAACCCAGAGCCTGTCTTCCTGTAACTAGACAGTCCCATCTGGAGGTGATGGGCGATAGTAGAGTTTGGGCTCCTATGAGAATCTAATGCGACCACTGATCTGACAGGAGGTGGAACAGTGAGTGAGTGATGGAGAGCGACTGTAAATACAGATAAAGCTTAACTTGCTGCCTGCCCTCCTGCTGTGTAGCCGAGTTCCTAATAGGCCACAGACTGGTACTGGCCCGTGGCCTAGGGTTTGGGATTCCTCGCTATATACAATATAAAACACGGAGCAAAAAATTATTTTAATGTAAAGAGGGCAAGTGTGCAAAATTCTTCTAGGCCACTTTGAGCTCTCTTCTGGATTCATCTCAAATGTTTCTGAAAGATCTTCACCAACTATAGGGCACACATTAAATCTCACACTTCACTTGAATTTTCTTTTCAGTCTTCAAGCAGGAAAAAAAAAAGCTATTTAATATTATTTGGGTACTTTCTGTTTATGAAAATACGTTCTGTTTCTTTACCAAACACTTATATTTTTGACAGTATGTCTATGCTTTTAGGCTTTGAACATATATTTTATATAAAGAAATAGAGAAGGCTTTTGGACTGAGGAAAAGAATGAATATTGGGTCTATCAAAGATGTGTAACTCCTGGGGTCACTTTCCTAGAAGTGGTTTCCATTTTTATGACGTTATCATGAATTTATAAAGTAGTAGGGTTAGATGAGAGATGAAGGGAATAATGTTTTATTGTTGATGTTTATTTTTCCCTGCCCAAGATATTCTTTAGTAGTCCTTTCTGAATATGTTATATTTTTCCTCCCTTGCTCAAATGTTATTATCAGTGAAGTTATTCTTGGAATGCAAATGGCAAAATGCTTTGAACTATTGGCATGGATCACTGTGACTTATTCTCAAGACAAAAAATAAAAAACATAACTCCCAACTGCCTCCTCAAGTTCCCTATCACAGAATCATCTTAACTGTCTCATTAGATGAACTTTGTTTCTACACCTGGAATTGCTTTGTTTTCTATGATAATGCCCCTAAGCTATTTTGTATTTATTCCTACATTTCCTTCCTTCCAATTTCAAAAGATTCTATTTCTTTATAAAGTATTGACCCATAGTGATTCCTTGTTCTTTACATTTTCAGAAGTTCTAGGGGCTGTTTTTCTGTAGCATAATAACATTATACTTTTTTTCCCATCTTAAAACAAAATGAAATCTTTCTTAAATGTGGATTCCTTTTTTTAAATAACTGGCTGTTCAAACCCACTAAAGCATTTCTACAAATCTTTGCTTCCCTTTCTTTATTCCAAACTCATTCTTTAATCCATTTGAATCTGGTTACTATTAAAATGACTTGACGACTAGTTGCTTCTAATTACTCGGATTGATTGGCTCACTTTGTTGCCATTTTACCTGATCTAGGAAGTATTTGGCATTATTAATAATTTACTTTGGGCTTCCCTGTTAGCACAGTCTGTAAAGAATCCACCTGCAATGAAGGAGACCTCTTAGGAGACACAGGTTTGATTCCTGGGTTGAGAGTATAGTTACTTTCAGTTCATTTCAGTTGCTCAGTAGTGTCCGACTCTTTGCGACCCCATGAATCGCAGCATGCCAGGCCTCCCTGTCCATCACCAACTCCCAGAGTTCACTCAGACTCACGTCCATTGAGTCAGTGATGCCATCCAGCCATCTCATCCTCTGTCGTCCCCATCTCCCCCCACCCCCAATCCCTCCCAGATTCAGTCTTTTCCAATGAGTCAACTCTTCGCATGAGGTGGCCAAACTGCTGGAGTTTCAGCTTCACCATCATTCCCTCCAAAGAAATCCCAGGGCTGATCTCCTTGAGAATGGACTTGTTTGATCTCCTTGCAGTCCAAGGGACTCTCAAGAGTCTTCTCCAACACCACAGTTCAAAAGCATCAATTTTTCGGCACTCAGCTTTCTTCACAGTCCAACTCTCACATCCATACATGACCACTGGGAAAACCATAGCCTTGACTAGACGCACTTTTGTTGGCAAAGTAATGTCTCTGCTTTTGAATATGCTATCTAGGTTGGTCATAACTTTTTTTCCAAGGAGTAAGAGTCTTTTAATTTCATGGCTGCAGTCACCATCAGTAGTGATTACTTTAAGGGCCTGTATTTATAAATTTCTTTATTTTTTCACTTACCTACCATATTTCCTATATTTTAGTCTTGTTTTACTGCTCCTTCTTTTCTGTCTCCTTTTTCATGGCCACTCTACCTGCCTACATGTTTGGCAAGATAATGTAGAACAAAAGCAATCAGTCAGTGCCTCTGTTTGCAGGATGTGGTTGAATGCAAGAAATAAAGGTAGAATTGTTTCCCCATGGGCTTCCCAAGTGGCGCTAGTGGTAAGAACCTACTTGTCAATGCAGGATATGTAAGAGAGGCAGGTTCAATCCTAGGTCTGGAAGATCCCTTGGAGGAGGAAATGGCAACCCACTCCAGTATTCTTGCCTGGAGAATCCCATGGACAGAGGAGTCAGGCAGGCTATAGTCCATGGGGTTGCAGAGTCAGACATGACTGAAGGGACACAGCACACAGCCTAAGGTAAAGAGTGGTTAACACAGCATATGAAATTCTGCTTGAACTTATCTCACAACTTGTATTTCCCCATACCTCATGTACAACTATGCATTCTATTAAAATTTTTAATAATTATTCCAAATACCTTAGTCTTTATGCCTTTTCAGTAGGTTAGAATTATTTCTCTACCTGTCTTTTGATCCTAGCTTAGCTGTATGTTTTCTATATAACTCTTTTGACCATTGCCTTTTTATGTAGAATCTGTAACTCTGTTGAATTCCCAAGGTGCAGTTTTCTCTTATGCATTATCAGGTTTCTTTGCTTCTTGAACCCTCCAGGATCATAAAAATCTTCCCCAGTAATATTCCATCTTAAGGCAACAAAAACAGGAACAGCAATGACAATAGTAACAGTAACCACTGAAACTCTAAAACACATTTACTCTCTGGATACCACAATCATTTTTATTACTTTATGATTTTATGCTTCCTCTTTATAGTAAAACTTCTCTAAAGATCTGTCAACGCATTTAATATGCATCCCTCTAAAGAATGACTCATATCCTCACCCTTCCAAAACTACTTTTTTTTTGATAAACCAAATCATTGTTATTATTAGACACAAGCATACAGTTAGTTTATTTAATTGCTATTGAAATTTGAAAATGCTTACTCACAGTTTTTTAGCTCACAATTTCTACACCTAGCTCATTGAGAAAACAGCTACTAGAGCAGTGCTCATCTGTGGATTCTTCTCCCTTGCTTCTAGCAGTCACTTTCTGTCTTCTGAACTCTTGGCTTAGTGATAGTAAAAGCTCTGCCACTGTTAGCCATGGGTTCACAGAGCATCCACTGTGGTTTTCCTAAGCCCCCCTTGCATATTTGTAATTAATCTCTATATGAACAAATGAACCCACCTTACCTGATCCTAGTGTGAGTGGGCTCTTTGTCTCCCATTGTGACTCTGACTGATCAGTGCTAAATGTCTTATCCTGGAATAAGAGGTGATTATGTGAATTTGGTGGGAGGACAGGGGCAGGGCAAAGCTCTTGTAAAGGTTGGCAGAACTCTGCCAGATCCAGGTCCAAAATACAGGGCTAAATCTGCATCTCCTTGAGCTCTCTCTGTGTTGCTTCATTCACCATTCTCCTCCCATAGATTCTGTAACAGTTTTCTGGTTTTCCTCTAGCTCAATGGCTACACCTTGTCGGTCTGCTTCTATGAGCATATCCTTTATTTTATGTATTCTGAACAGGATTTGATCCTATACTCTTTTCTTTTCTATACCTACCCCCCCCCAACCCTCATGATTGCATATATTATTCTCAGATTGTGAAGACCATGTATATGGTGATAATGCCACAGACTTACACCTGCAATCCAGATCTCTATCAAGTTCCAAACAAATCTCTAATTTATAACTGTATATAGCCACTTAGAGGGCTTCCCACATGGCGCTAGTGGTAAAGAACGCACCTGCTAATGTAGGAGATGTTAGAGACACAGGTTCTATCCCTGTGTCAGGAAGATCCCCTGGAGGATAGCATGGCAACCCACTCCAGTATTCATGCCTGGAGAATCCCAAGGACAGAATAGCCTGGCCGGCTATTATTGTCCATAGGGTCACCAAGAGTGGGACACTGAAGCAACTTAGCATGCACAGACACATAGCCACTCAGAATGGTAAAGCCATCTTGAATTTAACATGTGCAAAATAGAATTTCCCTCCAAATCTGTCCCTCACCTCAACCTCCTCAATTAGTTAAGTATCCAGTTCATGCCAAAATATTGTTCCTCCTCTTTCCTCATTGCCTATATCCAACCTTCAATACATCCTAAAAGATCTGCACCTGAAATGTACCTAAGTCATCCTATCTCTCTTTATCTCTGACATCCAAGTTAAAGTCATAGTCCTTAGTCATTTCTAATGTCATTTAATTCAATCTTTCTTGTTTCCATTTATTGCTATCAATTCATAGTCCATAGAGGAAGTCAAAGTGATATTTTTTGAACTATGACTGAAGTAAAGTCACTCCCCATTTTAAAAGTGTTAGATGGCTTTACAGTGTATTAATGCTAAAAATAATCTAACTTATCTTCAAATCTACCATCAACTACAAGACAGTTCTTAATTTTGCTTCTGACTATATCTTCATTATAATCTAATGCTAAAATTTCCTCTTGTTTACTAACTCCAGCACCAATAGCCTGTTTCTGTTACTTGAGCTTGCCTTCCTTCATCCTTTTCCCCCCTACTTAGGCATAGACATTGTGATTGAAGCCACACAAGTGCTCTTATGATAAAAAGTGAAACATATGCAGGTGACGAAGGCCCATCTGGTGAGTTTTTTGGGGAAGGAAGATGATATGTTTGGAGCCTGATGGTGCATTGGTCCTGCACTGCCTACCACTGGCCCATGCACAGAGGAGCCTGGGCGGCTACGGTGCATAGGGTCGCAAAGAGTCACTCATGACTGTAGAATGTGCACACTCCTACCACTGGACTTGTTATATGAAATAGATACCACCTGTGTGTTTCCACCAATATTATTTGTAACTGCAGTAACAATAATAGAAACAGTATATTTTGGTTTAACATACTTACACAGTTTTGACTGATAAATCTTCATTATGATGGTGTTATCTTACCTGCACTGCTGAAATTAATACAGCTTTTCAAGCTTCCTTTTGATAAGTTTCACATAGTGCCACTGTTTTCACCAGATATGAGCCTGGAAAACTAGAAAGCACAGGCATTTGGAGCATGCCCTACTGCCTAGAAGGAATAAAACTCTTCTAAAGTCTTTCCCATGATGAACAGGACTTTGTTAGGTAGAACTCTCTGGAAATCTTTCATGATGATTGCTTTCCTCTCTACTTATAGTGCCACAGAGTCTTTCCTGACTTTAACAAGTGAGAACCTGGTGGGATAGCTGCAGATAAAACCAAAGAGGAACTTCCCCACTGGACCATAAAACTGGCTCTGTGGATTTCTGAAGTTCATGTTAGTCTATATTCAGTCCCAGCAATTTCACAGTATTACCATTTAAATGGCCTTCCAGTTTATGGCTCCAGAACTTTTGTGTACAGATCTTTGTTGTCATTTTATATATTCACTTTTCTCTCCACATTTCAGGGTGGCTGTTTGTCCTGCACCTCAATTCTCTTGCAAGTCTAAATGAAGTTATAGTGTTCCAATGTACTTAGTGTTTTTAGTTGCTTGTTTTCTTTATAAGTGAAGTAATGCTGTCTAATCTCTTTGCATACCAGAGCAGAAACTGGAAGAAGACAGATTTTTGATATTTCAGCTTCAAAGAGACCCATCACTTTATTCATATTCCCTTTGCAAGAACTACTGACATGGCCTTACATAAATACAAATGGGTATGGAGCATATAGTCCCTGCTTAGGCAAATATTGGACTCGCCAAACAGTTTGTCTGATTTTTTCTATAACACCTTATGTAAAACCCAGAGCAAAGTTTTTGGCCAATCCAATGTTTTCTCTATGAGGAAGAAGTGCAGATTTGGGTGGTCAAATAGATTTTCAGTCACAGACCATATAAAGGAAAAAAGAAAAGTCTTCTCTAAATGCAGAGCCTCTTTGTTTAGATATACAGGAAAATTACTGAGATACTAAATTTTGCCCTTGTCTGTTTCAGTTCTTGTGTGGTTTTAGTGTTCTTTTTTCTAAAGATATCCTATCCTCTAATTTTTGACTTAGGTTTTATTTTTGTGCCTTCTTTTAATGTATATGATAACAATAGAGATTTTCTTTCCTTTATATCTGCATCTACTATAAAAAGCCTGACATATTTTAAGAGTTTAATGAAAATTTATTAAATAAATGAATAAAACCATACAACCATATGATATTGAGTATATTTTCTTACATGTTATAAATACATTAATATAAAATCCTGACAACTTCCTATATTATAACTGAGATCAATTCATTGCAATTCAGTATAGGAAATATTACCATTCAGTATTAAGATGATTATGTTAAGTGTTTCTCAGAATTGAACGTAATACCTATAAAGTTGGGCTTCCTAGGTGATGCTAGTTAAAGAACCCACCTGCCAAGGCAGGAGATGTAAGAGATCCAAGTTTGATCCCTGGGTTGGGAAGATCCCCTGGAGAAGGAAATGGCATCCCATTCAGTTATTCTTGCCTGGCAAATAGTATGGTCAGAGGAGCCTGGCTGGCTACAGTCCATGGGGTCACAAAGAGTCACACATGACTGAAGCCACTTAGCACACACACCTATAAGGTTAAGTTTGAAGAAATTGGAGCTATGAACCACTATTGAAAATAAATCATAAATTGTCACTGATTGGTACATGAAAATGAATCATGCATCTTCTTTTAAATTTGTTAATGCATTCCTTTAACTTAAAATATGATATTCCATAGTTGTGTCTCTCTATATATACAGATGCATGGCTACTAAGGGTAAATAGTGTATTTCAATGCAAATCACACTGATTTACTGCCAACTAATGGGCAACTTTTAGATGAATAAGGCTATAAATGTTTGTAAACATTGGATTCCACATAACGCATCTCCTCAGGGAGCTGTTTCATGTTAATGAGCTTTATACTTTTGAATCTGTAATACCCCAAAGAACACAAAGCAATAATGCTATCATCAAAGCATAATGTGGAGCAGTTCATTCTGATAACTTAGTGAAAAGGGTCTTTTCTGTATATACAAGGCTGGATAAAGCAAATGAAATAAATTAACTTGGAGCTGGCCACAAATTATGCTGGATGATACAAGCACAGTGATATAATAAAACTGAATTATTATAACACTGTTATGCATTAGAATACATTTACATTTAACAGTGCCATATAGAAAAGACAATAGATTTGAACTCCAATGATCTATTTTAGCCTCTACTTTTCTAGTTACTAAATCTGTGTTTCAAAGTACCATACATAAATTCTGAGACCCAGTTTTCTTACCTATAAGATATGCATTTACTATTTTGTTCTTCTTTCCCAGAAAATGTTGTAGATGGAAGGATTTCACATGTAGAAATAACCAGCAACTGTTGAAAATGCAGAATCTAATTAGAGAATTCAGAGTGCCAGTTGCAGAACTGGGACATGCTCATAATTGAGGAGGTTAAAATGACAGCAGTCTGTGAAGTTTTCAACCGAAAGCTCATAGACAGAAAAGAATGAAGAGATAAGGACAGAACTTGGAACATTTCTCTCATCAACCTCTGTCATGAAATTCCATTTTGTATATCCCAATACCTACTGGCCATGTCAATGCAAATATAACACAGACACACAATAGACACAAAAGAGTGAAAGTATATTAAAATCATTAGAAACTTTCTAAGCTACATTTAGAAATTAAATTTTTGTTGGTTTCTATGATCATGAGATTATGACCATTAGCAGCGCATTATCTCTAGTTAGTTCCATAACTTTAGCAATGCCTAGGTTATGCTAAAGAACCATGGACATTTATCTTGATTTTACATGTTTCATGTATTTCTCATTATTATCAAATTCTTATTATTTTTCAGTTCAGTTCAGTCGCTCAGTCGTATCCAGCTCTTTGCGTCCTCATGGACTGAAGCATGCCATGCTTCCCTGTCCATCACCAAGTCCTGTAGCTTGCTCAAACTCATGTCCATGGAATTGATGATGCCATCCAACCATCTCATCCTCTGTTGTCCCCTTCTCCTCCTGCCTTCAATCTTTCGTAGCATCAGAGTCTTTTCCAATGAGTCTGTTCTTCGCATCAGGTGGCCAAAGTATTGGGGCTTCAGCTTCAGCATCAGTCCTTCCAATGAATATTCAGGACTGATTTCCTTTAGGATTGACTGGTTTGATCTCCTTGTAGTTCAAGGGACTTTCAAGAATCTTCTCTAATACCACAGTTCAAAAGCATCAATTATTTTCAGAAAAGCTAAATAATATATGAATAAATAGAATGCAATATTCATTTATTTGATATTAAGATGTATGACTATAGGTATGTGTTATATATATTGAAATTTCATAGATTAAGCTTTTGTCATAATTACTAGTATATATAAATGCCTAATATATTCTAGATATTTTGAAAGAGTGTATATGTTTACAAAAATATTTGAATTCATTATTCTAAATTTATAGATTTAACCTAAGATTATACAGGTTAGGTTAATTATTGTTGATCACATGGTCCTAATTTAGTTAATTTTTAAATTCAGGCAGTTTTACCTCAGAGAGAGCATACTTTATATCTATACCATAAAGCTTTCTATATGTATAGTCATTCATGGAAATAGTAGAATACTAATTATTACATTCACATACACTTATATGAACACATTTTTATTTAGAAATGTTTTGATTCTCTAATGTACCTATATAAGAAAGTCAAAACACTTTTGCAGAAGCTAGTAACTGCATGCAGTCTAAAAACTTAGCTTCTCTTACTCTTTCTCCCTCATTGCTGACATTATTAGAACAACTCATAATTCTTTTAAAATAATATTCAGGAAAGAAGAGAAAATGGTCACTTTAAGAGAAGAAAAAATAGTTAGGTTTAAGGTCATATATGATGCTACATCACAATCAAATACTCTTTTAATTCCTTTCTTCCTTTATATTTTCATAAAGCTTTTAACTGACAATTCACATACTAATGAATTTTTCATATAGTGATTTTTTTTGCTTATGCCAGAATGAAAAGGAAAACCATTATCTGTTCAATTTCAAGCTATGATTAGTTATTTCCTCTACCATTTTACTCTGTACAGTAGATATTTATCTTTGATCTTACTAAAGCAAAGGATGCAGAAGAAGTAACAATGGAAAATATTTGTAGTCATAGTGACTTCTGGAAACCACTCTTTAACATAATATTTTGGTATAAGCAGTGGTGAGATTATTTGACCGAATTATGTGGTCCTCTACACTTTTATTTTTTACTCAAAAAAAGTGAAAATGAAAGTCGCTTAGTCAAGTCTGACTCTTTGCGACCCCATGGACTATATACAGTCAATGGACTATACAGTCCAGTCCAGACTATGTAGTTTGTGGAATTCTCCAGGCCAGAATAGTGGAGTGGGTGGTCTTTCCCTCCTCCAGGGTCTTTCCCAACCCAGGGATCGAATCCATGTCTCCCTCATTGCAGGAGGATTCTTCACCAGCTGAGCTACCAGGGAAGCCCCAAAGGAGCTTCTGTTTTTGAGTTAAAGGAAGATCAAGAAAGTAATAACTCTCCCTGAAGGACAGAGGCAAAAACACTAGAAAAAAAGAAACTGAAGAAGACAAAGACTATATAGAAGAGGGAACAGGATGAAGTGAAGAAAAAAATGAGAAAAAAATAAAAGGAAGAAAAGTAAGGAGTTGGAAGAAAAAGGAGGAATGGCAATAGCAATAACAACAAAATGATTTATGTTTAATAAGAAAGTCACTGAGCTTTCCCAGTTGCAGTTCCAGTTCAGTCGCTCAGTCGTGTCTGACTCTGCAACCCCGTGAACCACAGCACTCCAGGCCTCCCTGTTCATCACCAACTGCCAGAGTCTACCCAAACCCATGTCCATTGAGTCGGTGATACCATCCAAGCATCTCATCCTCTGTCATCCCCTTCTCCTCCTACCCTCAATCTTTCCCAGTATCAGGGTCTTTTCAAATGAGTCAGCTCTTTGCATCAGGTGACCAAAATATTGGAGTTTTAGCTTTAAAATCAGTCCTTCACATGTTAACAAAATGGATTACAACTATATGTTTTTTCTAAATATTTTTGTAAATATTCACTAAAATTTTTATAAATATATTTTTTTCTCCCTAACTACTGAATTCTCAATCTTCTGTCCATGCCTTCCAGTCATTAAACCTTACCTGAAGCCTGATGTAAAAGGAACCAAGTTGATGCAAGCCAGGCTTCTGTGGCATAGACCAGGTCAAACAGGTGACAAAATATGATGAATTCAGTACTTCAAAGATTTTCATTTTAATTGAAGTATTTACCTTGTACACATTAATACAACTACTTTTTCATGTGTGGGTATACCTGCTTATTTGGAGTCATCTTAAATAGGTTTTGAAAAGCACTTAATGGCCTTTAAAATTGTAAGGGCAAAAACAACAAATAATTCCAAATTGTAGAACACGTAGTACCTCAACACTGTGCCCACTGATGCAGGATAAAGATTAACGATGAGTCCACCTGAAACTTTTGTTTAAGAAATCAGTCACTGCCGAATGAGAGGCTTATACATTTTCATTTTTTCTGTTTATATTTCCTTGTCTTCCTCTTGGAAGGAATCATTCTTCTAACTTCAGTGAGAATCACTGCCTCAGTTTTCTTCATGGTTTTACTAGCGATACAGGCATTCAAATATGTAATTAATTTTTGAATGATAATTCTAGCAGGCAGAATGATGCCCCTACCATGTGCTTAACCCTGGAACCTAGAAACATGTTTCATTTCATGGCAAAGGGGACATAAGGTTGCAAGTGGAGTTAACTTGGTTAATCAACTAACCTTACAGTTAGGATTTTATTCTGCATTATCAAGGTGGGTCCCCTGAAATCATAAGGGCCATACGTGTGGAAGATGGAGGCAAAAATGGAGAAATAAAGAGATGGCAGCATAAGAGGAACGCAGCCTGATATAGCTAGCATTGGGATGGAGGAAGGGGCCCATGAGCTAAGGAATATGGGTGACCTTAAGAAGATGGAAATGTCAAAGAAAGGAATACTCCTTTAGGGCCTGCAAAAGGAATGCAGCCCTGTCAATCTTTTAGTTTTAGCCCATTGAGACCCATTTACAACTCTTGACTTGTTTCAGAACTGTAAGGTCTATTTATACTAACAAACATATTTGTTACAATAATTTGTTTTTATTTTATTTTTTTTCTCATTTTTCTTTTTCTCTTTTTTTTTAATTTTTTCTTTTTTATTTTACTTTACAATTCTGTATTGGTTTTGCCATACATTGACATGAATCCACCACGGGTGTACATGCATTCCCAAACGTGAACCCCCCCTCCCACCCGCCTCCCCACAACATCTCTCTGGGTCATCCCTGTGTACCAGCCCCAAGCATGTCGTATCCTGCATCGGACATAGACTGGCGATTCGATTCTTACATGATATTATACATGTTTCAATGCCATTCTCCCAAATCATCTCACCCTCACGCTCTCCCTCTGAGTCCAAAAGTCCACTATACACATCTGTGTCTTTTTTGCTGTCCTGCATACAGGGTCATCATTGCCATCTTTCTAAATTCCATATATATGTGTTAGTATACTGTATTGGTGTTTTTCTTTCTGGCTTACTTCACTCTGTATAATCAGCTCCAGTTTCATCCATCTCATCAGAACTGATTCAAATGTATTCTTTTTAACGGCTGAGTAATACTCCATTGTGTATATGTACCACAGCTTTCTTATCCATTCATCTGCTGATGGACATCTAGGTTGTTTCCATGTCCTGGCTATTATAAACAGTGCTGCGATGAACATTGGGGTACATGTGTCTCTTTCAATTCTGGTTTCCTCAGTGTGTATGCCCAGCAGTGGGATTGATGGGCCATAAGGCAGTTCTATTTCCAGTTTTTTAAGGAATCTCCACACTGTTCTCCATAGTGGCTGTACTAGTTTGCATTCCCACCAACAGTATAGGAGGGTTCCCTTCTCTCCACACCCTCTCCAGCATTTATTGCTTCCAGATCTTTGGATCGCAGCCATTCTGACTGGTGTGAAGTGGTACCTCATTGTGGTTTTGATTTGCATTTCTCTGATAATGAGTGATGTTGAGCATCTTTTCATGTGTTTGTTAGCCATCCGTATGTCTTCTTTGGAGAAATGTCTATTTAGTTCTTTGGCCCATTTTTTGATTGGGTAGTTTATTTTTCTGGAATTGAGCTGAAGGAGTTGCTTGTATATTTTTGAGATTAGTTGTTTGTCAGTTGCTTCATTTGCTATTATTTTCTCCCATTCAGAAGGCTGTCTTTTCACTTTGCTTATATTTTCCTTTGTTGTGCAGAAGCTTTTAATTTTAATTAGGTCCCATTTGTTTATTTTTGCTTTTATTTCCAGAATTCTGGGAGGTGGATCACAGAGGATCCTGCTGTGGTTTATGTCGGAGAAACTGTAATCAGAAATCTTCCAGGAAACAAAAGCCCAGGTCCAGATGGCTTCACAGCTGAATTCTAACAAAAATTTAGAGAAGAGTTAACACCTATCCTACTCAAACTCTTCCAGAAAATTGCAGAGGAAGGCAAACTTCCAAACTCATTCTATGAGGCCACCATCACCCTAATACCAAAACCTGACAAAGATACTACAAAAAAGAAAACTACAGGCCAATATCACTGATGAACATAGATGCAAAAATCCTCAACAAAATTCTAGCAATCAGAATCCAACCACACATTAAAAAGATCGTATACCATGACCAAGTGGGCTTTATCCCAGGGATGCAAGGATTCTTCAATATCCGCAAATCAATCAATGTAATTCACCACATTAACAAATTGAAAAATAAAAGCCATATGAGTATCTCAATAGATGCAGAGGCCTTTGACAAAATTTACCATCCATTTATGATAAAAACTCTCCAGAAAGCAGGCATAGAAGGAACATATCTCAACATAATAAAAGCTATATATGACAAACCCACAGCAAACATTATCCTCAATGGTGAAAAATTGAAAGCATTTCCCCTAAAGTCAGGAACAAGACAAGGGTGCCCACTTTCACCACTACTATTCAACATAGTTCTGGAAGTTTTAGCCACAGCAATCAGAGCAGAAAAAGAAATAAAAGGAATCCAAATTGGAAAAGAAGAAATGAAACTCTCACTGTTTGCAGATGACATGATCCTCTACATAGAAAACCCTAAAGACTCTACCAGAAAATTACTAGAGCTAATTAATGAATATAATAAAGTTGCAGGATATAAAATCAACACACAGAAATCCCTTGCATTCCTATACACTAATAATGAGAAAGTAGAAAAAGAAATTAAGGAAACAATTCCATTCACCATTGCAACAAAAAGAATAAAATACTTAGGAATATATCTACCTAAAGAAACTAAAGACCTATATATAGAAAACTATAAAACACTGATGAAAGAAATCAAAGAGGACACTAATAGATGGAGAAGTATACCATGTTCATGGATCGGAAGAATCAATATAGTGAAAATGAGTATATTACCCAAAGCAATTTACAAATTCAATGCAATCCCTATCAAGCTACCAGCAATATTTTTCACAGAACTAGAACAAATAATTTCAAGATTTGTATGGAAATACAAAAAACCTCGAATAGCCAAAGAAATCTTGAAAAAGAAGAATGGAACTAGAGGAATCAACTTGCCTGACTTCAGGCTCTACTACAAAGCCACAGTCATCAAGACAGTATGGTATTGGCACAAAGACAGAAATATAGATCAATGGAACAAAATAGAAAGCCCAGAGATAAATCCACACACATATGGACACCTTATCTTTGACAAAGGAGGCAAGAATATACAATGGAGTAAAGACAATCTCTTTAACAAGTGGTGCTGGGAAAACTGGTCAACCACTTGTAAAAGAATGAAACTAGATCACTTTCTAATACTGCACACAAAGATAAACTCAAAATGGATTAAAGATCTAAATGTAATACCAGAAACTATAAAACTCCTAGAGGAGAACATAGGCAAAACACTCTCCGACTGTTACAATAATTAGTAATTTGTTATGATAGCAATAGAAATATAACTGAATGACCTCTTATAAGGAAGTATGCATGATTCTATTATAAATAGAATCACATTATATCCATGCTAGTGTAATTTGAAACTTAAGCTCAGCATTTTTGTGAGATTCATCCATATGGATCCTTGAGTGAAAGTGAAGTCACTCAGTCGTGTCCGCTCTTTGCTACCCTGTGGACTGTAGCCTACCAAGCTCCTCTGTCCATGGGATTCTCCAGGCAAGAGTACTGGAGTGGGTTGCCATTTCCTTCTCCAGGGGATCTTCCCGACCCAGGGATCGAACCCAGGTCTCCCGCATTGCAGGCAGACACTTTAACCTCTGAGCCACCAGAGGCTATAGATTATTCATATTCATTTGACTGTGTGGATCACAATAAACTGTGGAAAATTCTGAAAGAGATGGGAATACCAGACCACCTAACCTGCCTCTTGAGAAATCTTTATGCAGGTCAGGAAGCAACAGTTAGAACTGGACATGGAACAACAGACTGGTTCCAAATAGGAAAAGGAGTATGTCAAGGCTGTATATTGTCACCCTACTTATTTAACTTGTATGCAGAGTACATCATGAGAAACGCTGGACTGGAAGAAACACAAGCTGGAATCAAGATTGCCGGGAGAAATATCCATAACCTCAGATATGCAGATGACACCACCCTTATGGCAGAAAGTGAAGAGGAGCTAAAAACCTCTTGATGAAAGTGAAAGTGGAGAGTGAAAAACTTGGCTTAAAGCTCAACATTCAGAAAACGAAGATCATGGCATCTGGTCCGATCACTTCATGGGAAATAGATGGGGAAACAGTAGAGACAGTGTCAGACTTTATTTTGGGGGGCTCCAAAATCACTGCGGATGGTGATTGCAGCCATGAAATTAAAAGGCACTTACTCCTTGGAAGAAAAGTTATGACCAACCTAGATAGTATATTCAAAAGCAGAGACATTACTTTGTCGACTAAGGTCCGTCTAGTCAAGGCTATGGTTTTTCCTGTGGTCATGTATGGATGTAAGAGTTGGACTGTGAAGAATACTGAGCGCTGAAGAATTGATGCTTTTGAACTGTGGTGTTGGAGAAGACTCTTGAGAGTCCCTTGGACTGCAAGGAGATCCAACCAGTCCATTCTGAAGGAGATCAGCCCTGGGATTTCTTTGGAAGGAATGATGCTAAAACTGAAGCTCCAGTACTTTGAACATCTCATGCAAAGAGTTGACTCATTGGAAAAGACTTTGATGCTGGGAGGGATTGGGGGCAGGAGGAGAAGGGGACGATCCAGGATGAGATGGCTGGATGGCATCATGGACTCGATGAACATGAGTCTGGGTGAACTCCAGGAGATGGTGATGGACAGGGAGGCCTGGCGTCCTGCGATTCATGGGGTCGCAAAGAGTTGGACACGACTGAGCAACTGAACTGAACTGTATAATTTCCCATTGTGTGAATACTCCGCAATATATTTACTCATTCTGATATTAATAAAGCTTTGGGATTTTTCCACTTTTGGACTTTACAAAAATATCTGACAAACCATTCTGCGAAAAAAGGAAAAAAAAAGAGCTCAAGGATTCCTTAGAGAAATGGTGATTCTAGAACCAAGGCAGGAAGTAGACAAGATGATACTGCAGTAACTTGTAGTTCCAGTATGGATTTATTTAAAAAATAATTATAACAATGATGAGGTATAGCAAAGGAACTCATAAACTAAATGAAAGAGCTCCCCATGGCTAATTCTGAAACAATCTGATTCTGATACAAACAAATAATTTTTTAAAATATATTGAATGCAGAAGAATTAGAAATAACCTATGGGGATATTCTGTCCTTTAAGAAGTAGGATTTAACTCCTTGCTCCTTGTGTCAGCTGTGCATGTTGAGTTTCTCCTTTTGAGTACAGTATGGAAAGGATATAATATCACCTAATGGAAAAACCTGAAAAATACTACTTTGTCCAGGTGATTAAGTTCAAGAAGTCAGCTACAGCAGTGATGCCATGTTGATAGCATGTATCCTTGATATGTTGTAATAAAACTTCACCTTCATCTATGATCCTCTGCTCCAAAACCAAAACCATGAGAAAAGTATAACAATGAGAGAAATAAACAAGTTTAATTTGAGAGACCTTCCACAAACACATGATCATTACTTCCCAAAATTGTCAAGATCACTAAAACAGGAAAGTTTAAGAAATTCTCAAAACCAAGGGGGGAATAAGGAGATATGCTGACTAAGGTTATGTGATATCTTGGGGGGAGGTGTGACTCCTGAACCAGAAAAACAAATTTAGGTTAACACTATGTGAATAGAAAGAAAATATAGATGCTATCTAAAAGTAATGTATAAGTATTTATCTATATGTTATTTATTATTCAATAACAAATGTACCTTAAGCAATAAAAACATACACCTTTCTAATATAAGGCATTAATAATAGGGAAAAGTGGGTATGAGCTGCAAGGAAACTATATTTTTTTGTAAATTTACAACTCTTCTAAAACAGTACAATTTGTTTATAAATCAGTCATCTTACCCCCATCTGCATTTTCATCCGTGTAATATGTCAAATTTTTCATATATTTGTGTATTTGCTTCTGAGGTCACTATGTTAAATTGATCATATGTTCATAAGAAAGCCAAAATCATAACCTCCTAATTACTATAAATTATAAGTGATGCTTGGTATTGGGTCTGACAAATTTTCTCACTTTGTAATTCTTATACATAGGGACTTGTGTATTCTTGCCCTTTGTATAGTCATATAAATTTTGAGACCCTCTTATACCAGGGTCCATAAAAAATCATGTTTCAATTTTGATTTGAATTTTGTTGAATCTATAGTTCAGTTAGCAGAGAATTTACATCTTACCAGTATTATTTCCTTCTAAGAACTTGTAAGATGTTCTCTTGTTTGTTTAGGAGGTATTTTGTCTCATAGAGTTCTTATTTATGTTTTTATCAGTTTATTTCATATGCACTTCCTATGGGTATGCTGTTGTAAAATGGCATCCTTTTAAACTAATTTTTAAAATATGTTTCATTGTTTGCATAAATGGACCTTGTATACTGGTTTTATATCCAACAAATTTGCTATGCTCATTTTAAAATATCTAATGAATATATGTTTTCCTCTTTATTATGTTTATTTGATGAACTGCACTTAATGATTTTTTTCTAATGTTTAAGCAGCCATGCATTCTTGGAATAACTAACATGGTAGTTCTATTACCCATTTTATACTTTGTTGATACTGCTTTGCTAAGAATAAGATTTTCCCATGCACTTCATTAAGAACTTAACCTATAAGTAAGTTTATTTTCATACTGTGTTTCTTATGTTTTGGTATTAAGGTTATAAGCATAAAGTATGAGTTGGGTAGAATCTCCACTTTGCCTTTACTCTGGAATAGTGTGTTTATGTTTATGTGTGTGTGTTTGCATGTATGTATTTTAATATTCTCAGATTTGTTTTTTGTACCCTCTTATGCTGCAATTCTTGGGGTCAGAAAGAGTCGGACACAACTGAGTGACTGAACTGAACTGAACTGATTTGACCTTAAAATATAGAATTATTTAACAATTCATGTTCTTATTATATTCAAATCATTGGCATAAATAAGGATATTTACATTTATATTTGGTTTTTATTTCAGAAATTAACATCCTTAGTGACTCTAGCTGACTATGCTTAAAATAAGTATCACCATGCCATTTTTCTAACATTCATTTCATCATGGTATGAGCTTATGATTAGCCCATTTTAAATGAATTCTGTGCTTCACTGCATTATTGATGTATCTTCAAGAAAAGGCTTTTGATGAATTTCAAATGATTAAAATTTGTCCTTCTGAAATTACCAAAAATAAGCTGCATGAATGGGTCCATCTGGTAATTTTTCAGTTATAATGCAAACTTAAATATCTTGCCTGTCAAGTTAACAGATAGTCATAGAAAGGAATCTGAGTACAAGAAAAAAAAAAATATATATATATATATATGTATGTGTGTGTGTATAACAATTACATATTATTTGGGAGGACATAATGTTTTTAAATGTCATGTAATGTTTGCCTGAAAAAGACAAGGTTAGAAAGTTTACATTTAAAAAAATAAAAATACATATATATTTTGTCATCCCCCAAATTCTCAGTGAAAGAAAATATGACTAAGGCCAATTGAGTACCTCTCATATAAGTGATTCTGACTTTTACATGCAGTCACTGTCTTTATTTTATTGACCATGTTGCAAACACTTACATTATAAAATAGATATAACCACAATTACAAAATGTAGCAAAAGTGAATTTCATTAAACTTTAATTCATTAAATAATTGTATTATTGGATCTCATGTTTCCCCAAGGCTATTTAATAAACCTAAATTAAATCAATATTTCCTTTTGGTTTCACTTTACATTAATGCATTTTTTAACATACTCATAGTATTTAATATTTCAAAGTAGGCAGATGCATTGAAGCATATGATATCAACATTTAAACAACAAACATTTCTTCATTGTATTGATTTAGAATAAAAACATATATTTTTGTGTGAATATATTGATTTACAAAACTAACTCAAGAAGATATGATGAGTAACTATAAACAAAATAATGCTTTTTATTATCTTCCATATCCTGAAATATTCTTCACTTAATAGGAATAGTGAATGTGACCAACATAATTTGTTCCTATGAATTTATATTAATCAGTTCTTAAAGTACATGTGAAAATAACTCATTATTCCAAGAAAGTGGAGTTATTTTCTTAGTCTGTTCTGTGATTGTCTCTTAAACCATTCAAAGGAAAAGCAGATGGTGAGTGAGATTACAGTCTCCATTGTCATAGTTTATCCTTGCTCGAATAATTGTTAAGTGGTATCTGGAAAAAGTACATTATTTCTCCAGATTATTAGCAACTCTATAGACTCTGTAGTTAAAAAGTGTGTGGTAGCCTTGGATGTTGAGCTAATGGAAATGGTCGTTGGATAATGAGAACAAGAGATAGAGAGGAGTGATTAAGTTAGCAATTGCTTCCAATGAGAGGGAAAAACAAAATCTTATCCATTCTAAAGAGAAACACACTCAAGAAATATGAATTTCATTCTGTTTGAAGTTTACCCTACAACATATTTAAAATGTTAATTGTGTTCACTGGTGCATATGAGTCCATTACGAAACAGAAAAACCCTACCCATTTATTTAGACAGCTAATCTATTTATCTATGCTCATCAAGGTAACTCATTGTAGTGCTTATTAACTGCTATGTCCCTGTAAGAATATTAAGATCATAATATTTCAGTGTATTTGCTAGAGAGAAATGAACTTTTAAGCTGTTGATATTTTTCTCATTGTCTTAAAGTACCTAATAAATAGTATTTTGCACCTTAATTGCAGATGTCTCAGTTTGGTTCAGTTCAGTCATCTCAGTCACTCAGTCCTGTCTGACTCTTGGTGACCCCATGGACTGCAGCGTGCCAGGCTTTAATTCTAGCTCTAGGGGTCCTCTTTCAGATTCTTAGATCCCTTCACCCCTGGACCCTTCTACATAATGCTCTCTGTTCAGATCAATTCAGTTGCTCAGTCCTGTCCAACTCTTTGTGACCCCATGAACTGCAGCACACCAGACTTTCCTGTCCATCAGCAACTCCTGGAGCCTACTCAAACTCATGCCCATTGAGTCAGTGATGCAATCCAACCATCTCATCCTCTGTCATCCCCTTTCCTCCTGCCTTAAATCTATCCCAGTATCAGGGTATTTCAAATGAGTTAGTTCTTCACATCAGGTGGCCAAAGTATTGAAGTTTCAGCTTCAGCATCATTCCTTACAATGAATATTCAGGACTGATTTCCTTCAGGTTAGACTGGTTGGATCTCCTTGCTGTCCAAGGGACTCTCAAGAGTCTTCTACAACACCATAGTTCAAAAGCATCAATTCTTCAGCACTCAGCTTTCTTTATAGTCCAACTCTCACATCCATAAATGACTACTACTGGAAAAACCATAGCTTTGACTATATGGACCTTTGTTGGCAAAGTAATGTTTTTGCTTTTTAATATGCTATCTAGGTTGGTCATGACTTTTCTTCCAAGGAGCAGACATCTTTTTTAATTTCATGGCTTCAGTCACCATCTGCAGTGATTTTGGAGCCCCCCCAAAATAAAGTCTCTCACCGTTTTCATTTTTTCCCATCTATTTGACATAAAGTGATAGGACCAGATGCGATGATATTGGTTTTTTGAATGTTGGGTTTTAAGCCAACTTTTTCACTTTCCTCTTTCACTTTCATCAAGAGGCTCTTTAGTTCTTCGTTGCTTTCTGCCATAAGGGTGGTGTCATTTGTGTATCTGAGGTTACTGATATTTCTTCCGGAAATCTTGATTCTACCTTGTGCTTCTTCCAGCCAGCATTTCACATGATGTACTCTGCATATAAGTTAAATAAGCAGGGTGACAATATACAACCTTGACCTACTCCTTTCCCAATTTGAACCAGTCTGTTATTCCATGTCCAGTTCTAACTGTTGCTTCCTGACCTGCATATAGGTTTCTCAAGAGGCAGGTCAAGTGGTCTGATATTCCCATCTCTTTAAGATTTTCCCAGTTTGTTGTGATCCACCCTGTCAAAGGCCTTGGCATAGTCAATAAAGTAGAAGTAGATGTTTTTCTGAAACTCTCTTGCTTTTTTGATGATCCAAGGGATGTTGGCAATTTGATCTCTGGTTCCTATAAATATTCAAATAGACATGAATGAAGATATTAAGATAGATCATTTCTATGCCACTAATAACCAAGAAATTCTACTAATCAAAAAGGCAACAATTAATACTATGTGTGTTCCTATTGAAACTTAGATAACATTTTTTATAGCTAATGTACGTTTAAAATATGTAAATGTTAGTTTTTCTTTCCTAGTATATAAATATACTGTGTTTAAAAAAAATTCATATCTCTCAACAAAATGGTAGTTACTAGGACTTGTTTAGCATATACAATATTGTTGCTTAATTGCCAAGTTGTGTCTGACTTTGTGACCTCATGAGCTGAAGATGGCCAGGCTCCTCTGTCCATGTGATTTCCCAGATAAGAAAACTGGAGTGGATTGCCATTTCCTTTTCCATGGGGCACATAAAAGATTTGCATTAATTATGACAGAGTGAATTTGAAATTATAGATATAATGATAAGGAGAACATTCTTGAGATAAGGAAAACAGATTACAATATTAAACATTATTTGGCAAAGAAATAAATCTATTATTGTAAGTGAGTCTAAATTATATTCTTGTGCAAGAGCAAATGCTGATACAGTTAGACTGAACTCTGATTTTTATCCTCAGGGAAACACTGACTCATGTTTTAATCAACAACTTTACTAGTAGATTTTAAAATCCAATCTATAGGCAAGTTGTAGTTGGCATACAGAGATGCACACACGAAGTTACAAATTCCTGCATGAAATAAATGTTTGATATAACTATTTGCCACTTTGAGGTCTTTCAGGTTCTATTTAAGTGAACTATCTTGGAACTGGTCTTTCCTGTTGGCTCAGATGGTAAAAAATCTGCCTGCAATGCTGGAGACCTGGGTTCAATCCCTTAGTCAGGAAAATCCCCTGGAGAAAGTAATGGCTACCTACTCTTCTGATGGCTCAGACAGTAAAGAATCCATCTGCAATGCGGGAGACCTGGGTTCTATCCCTGGGTTGGGAAGATTCCCCTGGAGAAGGGCATGGCAATCCACTCCAGTATTCTTGCCTGGAGAATCCCCATGGACCAAGTAGCCTGGTGGGCTACAGTCTATGACCATCACAAAGAGTCCAACATGACTGAGCAACTAAACACACCTACTATTCCAGTACTTTTGCCTGGAGAATTCCATGAACAGAGGAGCCTGGCAGGCTACAGTCCATGAGGTTGCAAAGAATCAGACACACCTGAATGATTAGCATTGTTTTATTGTGAAGCTGTAGCTTGTCCTCTGAATCCAAAACAGTTTTTTACTCTGAATATGGATAAAATTTTTAACAATTTCATTTATCACATAATATTGTTGACCACAATCCATTTTCAATCAGGATATATTATTAACCTGTTGTTCAGTTGCTAAGTGTGTTCAACTCTTTGCAAACACATGGACTGCAACATACCAGCCTTCTCTGTTCTTCACTGTCTCCAGGAGTTGGCTCAAACTCATTTCCATTGAGTAGGTGATGCCATCCAACTATCTCATCCTTTGCTGCCCCCTTATTAGGGTGGTGTCATTTGCATATCTGAGGTTGTTGATATTTTTCCCAGCAATCTTGATTCCAGCTTGTGAGTCATCCAGCCCAGCATTTTGCATGATGTACTCTGAATATAAGTTAAGTAAGTAGGGTGACAATATTCAGCCTTGATGTACTCCTTTCCCAATTTTGAACTAGTGCATTGTTCTATGTCTGGTTCTGTCACTTCTTGACCTGCATAAGGTTTCGCAGGAAGCAGGTAAGGTGGTCTGGTATGCCCATCTCTTTAGGAATTTTCCATAGTTTGTTGTGATCCACATAGTCAAAGGCTTTAGCATAGCCAATGAAGCAGAAGTAGATGTTTTTCTGGAATTCTGTTGTCTTATCTATGATCCAAGGGATGTTGACAATTTGTTCTCTGCTTTGCTTCCTCTGCCTTTTCTAAATACAGCTTGTGCATCTGGAAGTTCTTGGTTCATGTACTATCAAAGCCTGCTTTGAGTGATTTTGAGCATACCTTGATATCATGTGAAATAAGCACAATTTTACTATAGTTTGAATATTCCTCAGCATTGCCTTTCTTTGGGTTTAAAATGAAAACTGACCTTTTCTAGTCCTGTGGCCATTGCTGAATTTTCCAAATTTGCTGACTTAATGAGTGCAGCACTTTAGTAACGTCATCTTTTAGGATTTTAAATAGCTCAGCTACAATTCCATCATCTCCACTAGCTTTATTTGTAGTGATGCTTCCTAAGGCCCACTTGATTTCACACTCCAGGATTTATGGCTCTAGGTGAGTGACCATGCCATCGTGGTTATCCAGATAATTAAGACCTTCTTTTGGATAGTTTTTCTACGTATTCATGCCAGCTGTTTTTAATCTCTTCTGCTTCTATTAGGCCCTTGCTGTTTCTGCCCTTTATTGTGCCCATCTCCGTATGAAGTGTTCCCTTAATAGTATCTCGAATTTTCTTGAGATTGCTAGTCTGTCCCATTATATTGTTTTCCTCTATTTCTTTTTGTTTTTCACTGAAGAAGGCCTTCTTATCTCTCCTTTATTAACCTAGCCTGCCATAATACAATGCTTATTTTAGAAAATATTAAAGTGAATTCATTAAGTTCTCATTTATTTTGAATTTTTTTTGAATTATGAAATTCTCCAAATTTCATAATAAAACCCCAATTGTCACATAAATTTTTAATTTCTGTCATCTGATGTACTTTACTCAACAGTGTACTTAATTTTAAGAAGCTATTCTTATTTATAAAGACTATATTACTAGAAAAGCAAAATACAGAAATGCTGGAAGTTGAAAGCAAAGTAAACTCATCAGCCTGGTGTGCTGCCGTCCATGGTGTCTCAGAGTCGGACACGACTGAACTGAACTGAACTATAAGAGGCAATTTATGATTAAAATGTTTCTGACACATTATATGAATAACTCTAAAGTTCAATTTTCATTCCAATAAATTGCTAACAAAAATACCTGATTTCTGACATTCAGGTTTTTTTGTGAAGAGCAAAAACAAGATGTGTAAATCAGGTTGCAAAGCATTTTGTAACAAGAATATTCAATATAAAAATAATTGAAATGAATCGACTTCTCTGTCCTGTTTTAGATTCCTGTTTTGTTCTGCTCTGTTTTGTTTTCTGGGCTTTTAGCTGCATTATAAATCACTGTAAAATGAATCATTCTTTCTTTTTCTAATGGCTTGTCTGTGGAGTTGTCCTTGGTGCTTATATTCTATTTTAGTGCCAAGGTAAAGCTATGAAAAAGGAAAAATTCACCATGAAGCTGTTGGGAAAAGCAGTCCCATCATTGTCTTTGGACTTTTTCTCATTCACATAAGAATGGGTGTTGCTTCCAGAACACTTTCTTACCATGCCTGACTTATCATTTTGTGGGGTAAGTCTTTCCCTGTTTCACACTCACTGTGCACTCATTTCTTTGCCTAAGTGTCATATGGCATCTGGTCAGCCCACTGCTGTATCTGTCTCCTACAGAGAGGGGATAAAGGCCTTCTGCTGCAGCACAAGAGGTGTGAGTGCAGGTCAGCTGCCTGGGGTTGGCAGGCTGCCTAGAGGCTGCCTCTTTCCATGGGAGACTGAAGCCCACTATTGAAGCTGATCTTACTCCTCTCTTCTCCATGAGAGTAAAGCAATGTTCCTTCCAGTGTTGACATTTCCCCTGATGACTCAGATACCAAGATGCAGTAGGCAGAAGTGCTTGTCTTCCATTGCTAATAACAGGCAACTGATGCCACTTGCTCATCAGAAAGCAAGCACATGAATTAAAGTATAACTGATTTCACATATTCAAAACTAAAGTACTGATATTTATGGACATAAAATTTCTGGAAGATATTCTGTATGCTCCGTATAATTCCATAGAAGGGTGAATTAGCTCAAGTTATTTCCTCTAATCTGTAACAACTTACAGGCACTGTTTGAGTTTCTTTAGCAGAGGGGACATAGTTAACTGATTATTGGTATCAAAGAATTCTATATTTTCCTTTTTATTTTTGTGTTTGACTTCTACACACAGTCATTTTAGGCACATTTCTGTAATTCTTAAATATTTTCCCTTTTTTGTTGTCTTTATATTGCATCCTGATATCATTTTGTCCTTTAAAGATTTGATTGGATTAATAGAATTTATGTGGCTTCCCTGGTGGCTTAGTGGCTCCTGCCAATGCAGAAGACTTAAGTTTGATCCCTGGTTCAGGAAGATACCCTGGAGAAGGAAATGGCAACCCACTCCAGTATCCTTGCCTGGAAATCCCATGGACAGTGGAGTCTGGTGGGCTATAGTCCATGGGGTTGCAATTTTTGCAACAGGGCTTTGTGAGTAAAGAACAACAACAAGCAGAATTAAATATGGGTAAGGATGCTTGCATGGGGAATAATTTCATATGTAGAAGGCTTATTATTAATTACTTAGTCTTTCTTTTCTAAAGAACCTTGTTATTCTGAACTGAAATAATGCTTTGTAAGATAGAAAAGGAATTGAAATAACCCTTTATATGATTGATAATGTATCCAAAATAGGTGGGTAAAAATGTTTTTCAAAATAAGGTTAATAAATAAGAAATTAGTTAAATCTGAATAGCATACAAAATAACAAAATAAATCTCATGTGGATTTAGGAATTTATCATCATCATCATAAAATATTGAATACACACACACACACACACATTATATATATATATATATATATATATATATATATATATATATATAACATACACAGGGCTTCCCTGAAGGCTGCTAAAGAATCTGCCTGAAATGTGGGAATCCTGGGTTCAATCCTTGGGTTGGAAAGATCCCCTGGAGAAGGGAATGGCTACCCACTCCACTATTCTGGCCTAGAGAATTCCATGGACTGTATAGTCCATGGAACTGCAAAGAGTCAGACATGACTGAGTGACTTTCATTTTTACTTTCAAAACATGAAAGTATATATTATATTATTTTATATGTTATTTATATATAACACATACATATATATTTACAGTGCAAAAAAAGACCTGTAAAATTTTAGGGAAATTTATTCTAGTTTATGAAAAGTATCATAGACATTTTGATAGGGATCACATTCAATATGTAGATTTCTTTGAGTATTATGGACATTTTAACATTAATTCTTCCAATCAAGGACATGAGATTATTTCTTCACATCATCTTCAATTACTTTGATCAATGTTTTATAGTTTTCAGCATATAGGTCTTTCAAAGTAATCTGAAAAAAAATCAACTGAATTATTTTGCTATATGGCTGAAACTAACACAATGTTGTAAATCAATTGTATTTCAATAAAGAAACCCACAGAGTGTGATATCAAAATAAGATACATAAGGAAAGTTATAGATATATGACACCATAAAATTCCAACATTTTAAAATAATAAAATAAGCTCATTAACATAAATGCAACAAACACTCATTTTAGCTACTCTGATTTCTTTGCCTTTACATATAAATTTTATAATAAGCTTATTTATATCTATAAAAATTTTGATATGATTTTGATAGGAATTGTGATACATCTGTGTATCAGTTGGGAAAAAAATTAACATCATTACTATATTAAGTTGTCTGGACAACAGTATAACATATCCCAACATTTATTTAGATCTTTATTTTATTTCATCACTATTTTGTAATTTTTGGCATGCAAGTCTTGTATATGTCTTTTTCAATTTACTTTGAGACTTTTATTTTGAGAAATTATACAAATTAGTGATTGGTGTTTTTTTCTAAGTGTTAATGCTAATATCCCCTTCATGGATCACAGCCTCGTTCTCACAAAAGGGCTTGCGTAACTCAATGAAGCTATGACCCATGATGTGCAGGACCACACAAGATGGATGGGTCAAAGTTGAAAGTTCTGATTAAGCATGGTCCACTGGAGGAAGGAATGGCAAAGAACTCCGGTATTCTTGCCAAAATGTGAAAAATTCTTTTACAGATGGGAATACCAGAGCACTTTATCTGTCTCCTGATTTCCTGTATACAGGTGAAGATGCAACAGTTAGAACAATACATGGAACAACTTACTGGTTCGAAATTGGGAAAGGAGTATAACAAGGCCATATATTTTTACCCTGTTTATTTAATATACATGCAGAGTATATCATGTGATATGACAGGCTGGATGCAGCACAAGCTAAAGTCAAGTTTGCCGGGGAGAAATATCAATAACTTCAGCTACACAGATGACACCACACTTATGGCAGAAAGGGAAGAACTAAAGAGTCTCTTGATGAAAATGAAAGAGGAGAGTGAGAAAATTGCTTAAAACTCAACATTCAGGAAACTATGATCATGGCATCTGGTCCCATCACTTCATGGCAAATAGATGGGCAAACAGTGGAGACAGTGAGAGATTATTTTGGGGGGCTCCAAAATTACTGCAGATGGCGACTGCAGCTATGAAATTAAAAGATGCCCACTCCTTGGAAGAAAAGCTATGACCAACCTAGACAGCATATTAAAAAGTAGAGATAAAACTTTGATGACAAAGGTCCATCTAATGGTTTTTCAAGTAGTCATGTATGGATGTTAGAGTTGGACATAAAGAAGGCTGAGTGTCAAAGAATCAATGTTTTTGAATTGTGGTGCTGTATAAGACTCTTGAGAGCCCTTTGGACAGCAAGGAGATCAAACCAGTCAGTCCTAAAGAAAATCAACCCTGAATATTCACTGGAGGGACTGATGCTGAAGCTGAATCTCCGATATGTTGGCCACCTGATGTGAAGAACTGACTCACTGAAAAAGAGCCTGATGCTTGGAAAGATTGAAGGCAGGAGGAGAAAGGGTGACAGAGGATGAGATGGTTGGATAACGTCATCAACTCAGTGGACATGAGTTTGAGCAAACTCCGAGAAATATTGAAAGACAGGGAAGTCTGTTGTGCTGCAGTCCATGAGCTACGAAGAGTCAGCCAAGACTGAGCAACTGAGCAAATGAACAATAGCAAATTCCTGTAAATGGGTACATTAACAGAAGTTTGCAGACCCATGGAGACTATTCAGTTGTCTAAGATCTTGAGTTATAAACAGATCAAAGCAGACAAGCAAAAGTTTTATTCACATTAAGGTGCAAAATTGATCACTTATTTAAATTGTGTTCCCAGTCCACAAACCACAGTACGTTAACAGTAGTCAGGAATAGAATTGCCAATAGATAACTTTGATATTTCCTATTGTTTAATACTTTCATAGGTAGCACAAAATATAAGCTTAAACTAATTCATTTCAAAATCATGGTAATAATTAGATCTATTTCTAAATGTAAAATGAATATATCAATTAAAAAGTGTACATATTATTGATAATATATCTCACTTTAAAAAATTTTGATAAATGCTTTGGTATATAAGATAGATATAACTTTTTCATTTAACAAGAGGGCCTTTGTATAGTGTATAAAAAGTTCTAAGTAAAACTTAGTTAGATTTGCTAAGTAAACACTAAGTGAAAAAAAATGAAAAGTTTTAGAACAGTTGTATATTGTGCTAAAACCTTTGTGAAAAGAACAGTGGGGAAATGAATATATATATAAGCAAATATATGTACTTTAAGTATCTCTTAAAGATTGCCCAGTAAACTCATTGGGATATTCCAAAAGAGGTAGGAGTGTGAAAGAGGTAAGCAGGAGAAATCCCTTTGTAACTTTTGAGCTGTGAGCCAGGTGTTTATTAACTTTAAAACAATAATAATAAAAATAAAATTATAAAACATAAGGAAAATAATAGTTTACCCAGGGATAATAAGCATACAAACAATTGTTTATATATTTAAACACAATTAAATTCCATGTCTTTTATGTTTATATTTTAACTTAATTTGGGAGACTATTAACCTGTTTTATGTAAGAAAGAACTCAATCATTATGAGTCATAAACTGTAAGAGTACTAGCTTGAAATGTTCTTTTCACGTGTGGTATTGAAATCATCAAAGGGAGCATTCCATTCTCATATGATTTACATTCCATTCAAAGTGTCCAGATTTCTATTAATGCAAAGCAATTTTAGAACACTACTAACAACTCTGACTTAATTTTATCTCATCAACTAGGCATGAACAGTTCTAAATAGTATTATCCATTCTCTCTGCCATCGCATGGTTTTACTGTATCAGAATTAAATGACTTTAATGACTTGTCATGATTTATCATCCAGAGAGTGGATAAATCTATACTTTCTATTATTAATCTCATTACTCTCATGCATGACTTGATATTATAAATTATCTTGAAAAGAAACATGTTTTGCTCATTTTTTGTTAGCATAATGTATTAAAATATAATTCACATGCTGAGGGAATGTGTACACATGATTAGCAATAAAAATGTGTATTTTACATTCATTTAAATTGTACTTGAAAATATGTTCATCTCATGCATCAGGTTTTAATTGATCCATGATTCACTTTAGTCACATGTTTATGTGTATAGCACAGTATATTTTGTGGCCTAGAGATAATACATAAGTGATGGATCAGTTTATTTATATATGTAATAAGCACATAGTTTATAGTATCAGTTCAGTTCAGTTCAGTCACTCAGTCGTGTCCGACTCTTTGCGACCCCATGAATCGCAGGACGCCAGGCCTCCCTGTCCATCACCATCTCCAGGAGTTCACTCAGACTCACGTCCATCGAGTCTGTGATGCCATCCAGTCATCTCATCCTCGGTCGTCCCCTTCTCCTCCTGCCCCCAATCCCTCCCAGCATCAAAGCCTTTTCCAATGAGTCAACTCTTCGCATGAGGTGGCTAAAGTACTGGAGTTTCAGCTTTAGCATCATTCCTTCCAAAGAAATCCCAGGGCTGATCTCCTTCAGAATGGACTGGTTGGATCTCCTTGCAGTCCAAGGGACTCTCAAGTCTTCTCCAACACCACAGTTCAAAAGCATCAATTAAAAAAAAAAAAAAAAAGCATCAATTCTTCGGCGCTCAGCCCTCTTCACAGTCCAACTCTCACATCCATACATGACCACAGGAAAAACCATAGCCTTGACTAGACGGACCTTAGTCGGCAAAGTAATGTCTCTGCTTTTGAATATGCTATCTAGGTTGGTCATAACTTTCCTTCCAAGGAGTAAGCGTCTTTTAATTTCATGGCTGCAGTCACCATCTGCAGTGATTCTGGAGCCCAAAAAATAAAGTCTGACACTGTTTCCTCTGTTTCCCCATCTATTTCCCATGATGCCATGATCTTCGTTTTCTGAATGTTGAGCTTTAAGCCAACTTTTTCGCTCTCCTCTTTCACTTTCCTTAAGAGGCTTTTTAGCTCCTCTTCACTTTCTGCTATCATCTGCATATCTGAGGTTATTGATATTTCTCCCAGCAATCTTGATTCCAGCTTGTGTTTCTTCCAGTCCAGTGTTTTTCATGATGTACTCTGCATAGAAGTTAAATAAGCAGGGTGACAATAGAAAGTGCTAATTAATAATACCATAGGCTAAAAGGGACATATGCTTTTTGCTTTTTATTAAAGTACAGTTGATTTACAACATCATGTTACTTTCAGACATATAGCACAGTAAATTTAGTTATACACAAACGTATATACTCTTTTTCAGTTTTTTAAAAAAAGATAAATGCTTTAATATATATTGTTAGGTTAATTTTAGTTTTGGCTGTGTGGTTAAAGCAATCTTTACATGGGTATTGTTAGTTCAATAATTATTTTTCCAACTTACCTGCTATCTGCCATCAGTTTTTAGTATAAGCACTGTGTATAGTTTGTCTATAGTTGCTTCCAAGAAGAACACTATTTAATTAGCATCAAAAGCAAATGCTTGAATTGTTAATTGTGAAATTTAGATTTGTATTACACCTAAGTTGCAATGGACTTCCCTGGTGGTAAAGCATCTGCCTACAATGAAGGAGACCCGGATTTGATCCCTGCGTGCAGAATATCTGAAGGAAATGGCAACCCACTCCAATATTCTTGCCTGGAAATCACATGGATGGAGGAACCTGGTAGGCTACAGTCCACGGGGTTGCAAAAAGTTGGACATGACCGAGCGACTTCACTCACTTTCACTAAAGTTGCAATAATGGATATCCCTTATTGTATATATTCTTGTGTTAATTTAAATAAACTATTCATTTATAAATTATAGTTGAATAAAAATAAGACTAGAGGCTGAACAATGTGCAAAAACAATGAGCCTTTGTCCTAGTCCAAGATATACACTGTAAAGCCCTATGATCATAGAAGATTAATTAAGCTCCAAAGAGGTTGAGCAGGTTTCTCGTCTATAAGTTTACATTATACAGATCCCTTGGATAGTACACATTCTATCTCTATTAGTCCTAAAATATTTTAATATTCATGCCAAAAGTAAATCTTACCTTTTTATATGCATTTTCCATCCTTTCCCCAGCTACAAGTAAAACATTATATTTCACCTGCTCACTGTAGGACAGAGAAGCCTGGCATGCTGCAGTCCAGGTTCACAAAGACTCAGACACCACTGAGTGACTGAACAAAAACAAAAGTTCTCAGATAACAGCCTGAGAGAATCAACTGCTCATCACTTAGTATAATTAGGTGGAAGCATGGTGTTACGGTTAAGAACAGGTCCTATAGCCACATTCCCAGGCTTTGATTGCAGTTCTCTGACTTACTAGCTCTATGATCATGAGCAAGTTTCCTTAATCTCACTCTATTTCAATTCTCATTTATAGAATAGGATGAAATCAAAGTACCTATTTCATAGTTTTTATGGAAACACTATTTTATATATTTATATGCATATGTTAATCACTCAGTCATGTCTAACTCTTTGTGACTCCATGTACTGTAGCTCACCAGGCTCTTCCATCCATGGAATTCTCCAGGCAAGAATACTGGAATGAGAAGCCATTGCCTTCTCCAGGAAAAATCTTACCAATCCAGGGACTGAACTTGGTCTCAGGTATTGCAGGCCAATTCTATCTGAGCCACCAGGGAAGCCCATATATATGTGTATATGAAAGTAATTACTTGGTATATATTAAGCATTATCAGAGAAGGTGATGGCACCCCACTCCAGTACTCTTGCCTGGAAAATCCCATGGACAGAGGAGCCTGGTAGGCTGCTGTCCATGGGATCGCAAAGAGTCAGACACAACTGAGTGACTTCCCTTTCATTTTTCACTTTCATGCACTGGAGAAGGAAATGGCAACCCAATCCAGTGTTCTTGCCTGGAGAATCCCAGGGACAAGGGAGCCTGGTGGGCTGCCGTCTATGGGGTCACACAGAGTCAGACATGACTGAAGTGACTTAGCAGCAGTAGCAGCATTAAGCATTATGAAATTATCTGTTTTTATAATCATCATCATCACTATCATCATCACAAAAGCTTGTAAACTCACTTTGTGTACTAATATGTTAGAAGCACATAGAACAATGATTTGTGTGTAGTAGTTAATAAATTTTTGTTTAGCAGGTGAATTTAGAAGTGGATGTATGACATTGTCCTTTTTCAATACCCAGAAACTTATGAGTTGACATTATCCTAATACAGAGATGACAGTGTAGTTGAGAAAGGAAAACCTGACCAAGAGGTATATAGATGTAGTATTTATAAATGATTTAATCTTAGTTCAATGATTCATACACTAATTCATATACAGTTAATTGAGTGCCTTCAAACTCTTAAGACTAGTACATCTGATATTTCCTCCTAAAACAAAGATTAACAATATACATAGGGAGAATTTAGCATGAAAAGAGTATCCAGTTATTTTAAACTACCGAGAGTCACCTTTGGACTATACTTTCTAACATGATTTACTTAAAATAATTTTCCTCAGGTTTAAAATCACATCCCTTAAGATCCTGCCTTTTCTCTTCCAAAAATCTTTGTAAATGTCAGAGTAATTATAGAGTTTCTCTGCATTTGAAACACTGTAATTACATTCTCTAATAGGTAAGAGCTTGTGATTTTTCAATTTCTCCTACTTGAGTTGCTTCCTCCGCTTAGCCTTGTTGTTGTTATTCAGTGGCCAAGTCATGTCTGACTCTTTGCTTATTGCATTCCAAATATACCCTGGCCCTTAGCAATCATCATTTGCATAGGAGTGGGTCAAAACATGCTTAAAATACTAACTTGGAGAGGCAACATTTGCACATGAAGTATGGTCAAACTAAATATTACTTAAATGGATAAAATAATACCATTACATTTAAGTAGGAAGAATCACCTCACTGAACTGTACTGCCTTAAATAACATGACTCCTAACCACCATTTTGGGTAGAACAAACCTCAGACTTTAAATGTTAGAGAGGTAGGTCAAACATCCTGAGTTTTCCCTATTGACCTAATTATGGAATTTTGGAGAATAACTTCTCTAGCTGATGAAAATAAAGGGATCCAAAATGTGAGGAGACAGTAAGTCAGGTATCAGCTACCATATGCAATGGGTACTCATCATTATTTATTTTTTTAAAATAAGTCTCTGAAATATCCAAGTGATTAGGTAAACAACTATTGACTACAGTTTTTGATATGTTGATTCCATTAGACATTAGCAGACAAACTTGAGTGAAGTGAACATTGAGAAATAATGTGTTGAACACAGTAAATATCAGACTGCAGATGTGAGGGTGTGATTTCATTTGATCAGAATAGCCTTCATTTGCTATTATTTTCTCCCATTCTGAAGGTTGTCTTTTCACCTTGCTTATAGTTTCCTTTGTCGTGCAGAAGCTTTTAAAATAAAAAATAGTAATACACTTAAAAAAAAAAGAATAGCCTTGTGACATAGACATAAATATTAAATAAACTTCACTCAGAGACATTAAGTAAATTGTCATTGTTCAATTCTGAAGTGATAATTTTAGGATTGAATGCTTTGTCCCTATAACACCACCTATCCTTTCCCAATAAGTCCCATGAACAAAGTATTGGCAAAACCATGTATTTAATTTTGAAAATAGAAATAGTTTTGACTTAGTGCATATTTAATACTTTAGAAGAGGATATTGGCTAGTGTATGTGAACAGTAAAAGATTAAATTATGCTTTATTGAAAAAGGATTTTTTTTTTTTTTGGCTGCACAAATATCTTTCTTCATTGTGTGGATGATAGATGAAAGTGAAAGTCCCTCATTTGTGTATGACTCTTGGAGACCCCATGAACTATACAGTCCATGGAGTTCTCTAGGCCAGAATACTGGAGTGGGTAGCCTTTCCCATCTTCAGGGGATCTCCCAACCCAGGGAGCAAACCCAGGTCTCCTGCATTGCAGGAGGATTCTTTACCAACTGAGCTAGCTAACTAGATAGATCAATAGATAGATGAGTGCATTAACCAGTCAAATAAATGAACATGTACCTTAGTTGCATAAAAAAGAGTTCAACCTCTTAAGGAGGTTAAAGAAACTTATTAATAAAAAATTCAGTCTTTATTTCTTGATAATCTATATGCCACATATAATTTAGAATCTAGATATGTTTGCCTCAATACATATTTGTCAAAATGTAGAGCATGCTTTCATTTATTTCATATTTCCTAGGTTAAAGTGATTTCAAACAATGAAATTCATTGTCACATTTATTTAATAATCACTGTGACCAGAATTTTACTATACTCTAAAGGGTTTTAAAATGAATAGGGCAAATCTCTCTCCCTAAATCACACAATCATCAAGAATACAATCAAACAATTTCAACCAACCCTCCTTATTCCAAGATATGAAAATTGTGACAGAAACTAAGGGGATATTTTGAAAAATTTCATGAGCCGAAACACAGAAAAATATATAAAACGTTTTCCATATTTGTTTCAATCCACTAAGTTAAATATTCATTACACATTTATTTTGTCAGTACACTTGGAGAACAAAGTTGCAGTGGAGTCTTTATTCTTCAAAATTTAGAATTTTATTGTGGGGTAAATGTTATGCCTTATGACAGAGAACATGGGTCTATATATGTTCTAATTATAAAAATGGATATTTAGAGGCTAAATCAAAAGTTCATTACCCAATATAATTCTGGTATAATTTTAGATCATGTTCCCAATATTTCATTTAATTTTTAAAATTAATAACATAATTTGATAGGTTTCAATTGCTATTAAAGTAAAATAAATGTATTCATTAAATGAGAAATTAAGCAGAGATATTTCTCATCAATATATTTTGTGTATCTATCAATCAAAAATTAGCAGTATTAGTAGGTGGATATGTTTGAATTCAAAGTAGAATTTTTTGAAATGGAGGGAGTGTTCACTTTGTGCTTAATTTTTTCTTCTGACACAGTAAAATTGAAGCTTCCTTCCAGTATCTGCTAGTACCAAGGCTGTCAAAACCAGTTAATGTCGTACTTAAGAATGTTTCTATATATAATGTAAAGTAATATAAATTGGCATAATCTACCAGTTCAATCATTTAAATACTTTTACTGCTCCAAACTAAAAATAAATATTTTGTGTTTCATTACTTTAACATTTATTACATAATTAGATTATTCAGAGGTTAGCCAGGTACAGGACTTAACCTCTCGTAAAATGTTGAGAGAGAGAGAAAAAAGAAAAAGCATTGAAGAATTATCCTACAAACCCTGCATTTGTTATAGGCAAAAGAAATGTAATGAAAAATATATATATCTACACAAAAATTGAAAGAAAGTATTTAACCTGCTATGCTTCTATATCCTTTAGTCTTAATCTTGTTTCTCAGTGACTAAAGAAGTTGGCTAATAGTTTTCCTAGGTTATGTGTGAGTATTCCATTCTATTGGTTTTCTATGAAGTCACTGTCATGACAACCTCCCTATGGATCCACCAACCTTTCCTTCCATTAAAATCATGTCCCAGAGAAGGCATGAAATAGGTTTATGGCCGACAGCTCATTAAACCGATAACTTTTAGGTGAGGTGTGCATTGGGATGTCTGAGGGAACACAGTTCTCTACTATTTCAAAATGCTTGAGGCTTAATCAAAAAAGAGTAAGAAGTGTTCCACATACTCATCTGCTAGATGATATCTAATGCATAGAAATTATTTCTAACTTAAAATGTGATTTTCTTGCATTTAACCTAAAAATTAGAAGTTAGATAAGACCAGGACTGAGAGATTCACATAGCATCAAAAGCATGTTTCTGTGACTTCTCAGAGAATTTATTTTAAAACATTGAATTCAAGGAACTGAATGTTACTGCAGACTCAGGAAACATCAAGGGTCACTTAAGCAAGATATCATTTTAAGAAAACTTTATTCAGTTAGAGTCAAGTTTTTTCACTTTATGAAAATCAGTTTGTCTCTTTGGACCTTGCTTTTCTCATCATTAAGTTGAGGGCACTGATTGAGACAGTCTTTTAAGACAGGTTCTAGTTCTAATAGCTTTGATTTTATATAATTTATAAAAGAGTCAGATTTTCTATTTCTATTTTAAAATGAACTATCTCTAACAATAATTTAAATAAACACTATAAATCTGCTCTAAAATAATGATTCCCATAGTTTAAGAGTTTTCAAGTTTTCTAAGCTGTCTTATTGAAGTGCTGAAATGGAAAAGAAATACTTTCAAATGTATTATGGGAAAATGATTCAGTATATTGTATTAGATGATGAGATAGCTATATCTTTAGAAAGCTTTATTAAGAAATTTAAATAAATGAAGATATTAAAGGAAGGAAATATCCATTCTAAAATAAGCTCATTCTGCACAACAATTTCCTGAATTTTAGTTGTTATAATTTCTTAATGAGTTAAGTTAGAGAAAATAACTCAATGGTATAAAATGTGCAGTATTATATATACAATACATATTGTACTATATAAAATAGCATATTTCATATGTATAATGTCAGTATACATGTGAGGATGACTATACATTTAATATAAATTAATTATTTGTATTATATTTTTTTAATTCAATAAGAAAATATTGATATGATGATACATTATCAGAGATATTAATAAAGTTAGATGACCCCAATACAAATAAATTTAAACTATAAAATTGCAGCCATTACTAACTTATCCTTAGTAGTAATAGAAATAATGTCTTGATTTTCATTATTCCCAGGGTAATTTGTGTGCTTTCTTATGTACAATTTTTCTGTTTAGATGTATTATGCATTATAACACAGGTGTATGAGTGCATGCTTGTCTCAGTCAAGTCCAGCTTTTTGCGACTCCACAGACTTCAGCCTTCCAGGTTCCTCTGTCCATGAAATTTTCCAGGCAAGAATATTGGAGTGGGTTGCCATTTCCTACTCCAGGGGATCTTCATGACCCAGGGATTGAACCCACATCTCCTGCGTCTCCAGCATTGGCAGGCAGATTCTTACTAGTGAGATACTTGAGAAACTCATAACAAAGATGCAAAGAAATGCATGAAAAACCATTCAGTGAATAAGCATGGTGCTGTCACCCATGTCATTCCCCAATTCATTAATTAGAAAAATCCTGTCATCCACAAAAGCTCCATTGTGCTAGACCTTCACCCTTAAAATTAACAGAATCTTGATTTTTATGAATTATCATGCTTATTCCATTATTGGTTTATGATCTGTATAACCAATAATTTTGTTTTTCCTGATGCTAAACTACTTATGTAAAATACAGTTTTGATGTAAGTTATGGTGTCATTTACTATGCATCCCAGCAGTATAAAACAGTAGTTTTCATTATGCAAATTTTGAAAGATATTTCAAGGGCATTTTCCTGGAATTTTTTCCTTACAAACAGACTGCCTGCCTACTAGAATTCAGTAGGAATATCTAAGTTTGTATACTGAACTATGAACCAATATACATAAAAGTTTAGATGAAGAGACATTCACAGGTACTAATTTATAAAGTTATGTAATAGGAGACAAAACCAAGCAAGTTTCTTGGTAGATCAAGATTTACACTACAGTGTAGTGACTAATCAATACTAACCAGCAAACACATTAAATTATATAGTAACTGAGTTCCTTATAAAATGCATCAGCCAAAAGCATAAATAGTAATACAAAACAAGTTCAGAAAAATCAACAGAATAAAATAAACTGGCATAAACCCCTGTCTATACAAGTAGCCACCATAGAACTAGACCATTTTTTAAAGAAAGTCCAAGAAAGAAAAAAAAAAATCTAAATTTGAAGAAATCTTTTGCCAGAATAATAAAACTGTTTCACTGAATATCAGTAAATTATAATGAACAGAAAAATAAATCAATCCAAATAAAATAGTTTTCAATGTCATAAATGTATAGGTGGACAATATATTCTTGTAAATGCATCTTCATACAGTGTTACACCCATATTCTCAATGCTTCAAAACTCATTTTCACTGTCCTAATCTAAGTGAATCTCTTTATGATGCAGTTATCCTTGATAAAATCACAAATACACTAATCATCTCCCCAAAAGATGAAACAATGTCCCTAAGGTCAATTTATTCTTACACTGATACTTATTTTGCTGATAAAAGGGACATCCTTATCTTTGGATTGTTGAAACAAATATTAGTTAGCTTTTGTTGTTGTTATTCAGTTGCTCAGTCATGTTCAACTCTTTGAGACCCCATGGATTGTATGTAGCACATCGGACTTCCCTGTCCTTCACTGTCTCCCGGATTTTGCTCAGACTAATGTCCATGAATTAGTGATGCTGTCTAATCATCTCAAGTTAACTACTATGAACTTATTTTTCGTGTAGATGGTAAAGGTATGAATGAGGACAAAGGAAAAAAGGAAAGGACTGGTTAATATATTTATAATTATATCAATATGAAAATAAGGCAGAAGTACAACTAATAAAATCCTAATTTCTGCCATCAGTAACATGGTTATCACTTATTTATGATATGTATGATCATACCTGCTCATTACTACACCCTTTGTCTTGAATTGTGAACTCTGTTGGTCCTGTTTTGTTGCCTAATTAGGTGACCTAAGTATTCTTTCTTGATGAATCTTAGTCATGGCAACCCACTCCAGTATGCTTGCCTGGAGAATCACATGGACAGAGGAGCCTGGCAGGCTACAGTCCATGGGGTTGCAAAGAGTCGGACATGACTGAGCAACTTCACTTTCCATTAATGATTACACCCAGTGCATGCAAATAATAGGTGTACCCTTCATGCCAAACAAAATTTCCTCTTATCACTGATGGGTAGTAGAAATATAATTTCCTCTTGATAGTCAGATGTTTACCTTGGTATAACACTCTCTTTGTCTGTTGGTTGACCAACATGAGGCATTCAGAGTGGACAAGTAGTCAAGCAGATATTGTGTGTGTGTGTGTGTGTGCACACGCACATGCGCGTGCGTTCAGTCTGAGTCTTTCCAACCCCATGGACTGCCAGGCTGGGTTTCCATTTCTTATTCCAGGGCATCTTACTGACCCAGTAATCGAACCTGTGTCTCTTGCATCTTCTACATTGGCAGACGGATTCTTTACCACCTGTGCTACCTGGTGTATGATAAAGGATAATAGTAAGAGGAGTCATCTCATTTCCACCCTTTGGTTTTTAGTCCTGTGAATCCTGGCTTTGGTAGAGACAATGCTAAATGTTGGTCTTTGATTCTGAGCATATTGAAAAGGATTTTTCTCAGTAGGATAAAACATTACCCCATTTTGATTCCATCACTGAATCATTAAAGACTATCCCACCATTCCTTTGTATCAGCTGCTTCATCTTGATTAGGAATACAGTAAAATCATTAAATTTCGTGACAAGAAGCACAATTCTGACCTTAATTTATGGTAAAATGAATTCTTCAGTTAGAAGCGATGCTGTGTGACAGAAGTCTTACTGGCAGAAAAAGCAAATGCATATCCAGGCAAAATGTCTATTTCAGTGGGAAAAACATACTACCCCTTCATGATTGAAGTTCTCCAATGTAATCCATGTAAAACTTCGTATCTAGTTGATGTCCTAGGAAGTGAGCCACAGCGTGTTTAGTGTCAGTCTTTGCTCTGGACATGGTCATGCTCAACAGCAGCTCTAGCGACATCAGCCTTGGTCAAGGAAAGTTCATTTTACTGAGTTCATTAATAACCACCATCCTTGACAACATCATCACTTTGTTCATAGTTCAGTCACTCAGTCTTGTCCGAATCTTTGGGGACCCATGGACTGCAGCATGCCAAGCTTCCCTGTCCATCACCAAATCGCTGAGCTTGCTCAAACTCATGCCCATTGAGTCGCTGATGCCATCCAACCATCTCATCCTCTGTCCTCCCCTTCTTCTCCTGCCTTCAATCTTTCCCATCATCAGAGGCTTTTCCAATGAGTCAGTTCTTCACATCAGGTGGCCAGAGTATTGGAGCTTCAGCTTCAACATCAGTCGTGCCAATGAATATTTAGGAAGCTCAATGGAAAGTGGCTAAATATGACATGGGTGGAAATGGGTGACTGGGGAAAGAGACTGCCTGACAGCCACACAGTGGATTATCTTATATCTGATTATTAAGCTCTACTTCTGCTGTCAGTTTCAGTCATATTAACCTAAATTGTCCCAGATGATAAAACTTGGTCTCTGTAAGAGCTCACTACACACATAAAAATAGTCAGTACATTCACACAAAAATTGTTTTCCCCTCTATTCAGCCTTGCAAATAGACCAGTATATAAATTCCATGTGGATTTTCTTTCTTTATTAAAAACTAAGCAGTTTGGCAACTGTGACGTTAACACAATTTACTAACACTGGTGCATTGTGTATTACCTAATGGTCATGCGTTTTAATTTAGAGTAACTATAGATTTTATTTTAATTTTAGGTTGTACCTTGATTTTTAGGTACTTTAGATTTTTACCTTGGTGTTTAGACTTTAAATATAATCTTGGTGTTTACTGGTGCATATAGTTGGGCAATTTTGATTAAGTTTACTATCTGTGAAAGACCAGAAGTACTTATATTCTAGAATCTATCAACTCTTTGAAAATTGATAGCTGTATCTTCAAATATATTTATTTGAATTAATATTTTATCATATTTTGTATGATTTAAAAAATATTTTGTAATATTTTGATCACAACTATGCATAGGCATTTTCTTTTTATTAATTTGGAGTATCATGTAATTAATCTTTAGAAATAATTAGCATTTCTCTTTATTGCTATCAAGTGATATTAGTGAATTGTTTCACTAAGTTGCCTGTTTTTACTGATTTTCTTTTGGGAAGGGGGTAATATCAAAATTTTATACGCTGCTTCTAAAGCAAAAGTTTCAATAAGTTGCTGAATTTTAAATCCTTTCTAAATGTGAAGACCATAGCTAAAACTAAAAAAAAATATGAGAGTCATCAAAATTGCTAAAATACATAGAGGAACTATAAAATCATTGATAAAAGGCCCTTGTATTTATTGCTATCAAGCAACTTTGCAAAAATTTTAGTTTGAAAGCAAAGATGTACATGTTCAGAGACACTAATCCTCAGCTAATTTTTATTTCATCAGTTTTCCTTTTTTCCAACAGTATTATTTCTCAGGATATTACTTTCAATTTTAAAAGTAATTCATTTTTCCAAACGTTTCTGAGAAAAGTTAACAACTGAAAATATATAAATAAATCGAGCTTCTCTGTGAAAATTCTCATCCTCATTCCTTAAATTAGCAAAATAAATAAATAAAAAAGATCACCATGTCTTAAAGTCTGCAACCATGTTACTTTTACATTTTTACCAAGCAGCTGAGTGTCAGCTCTAAAGAAAGAATTGCCTTCTCTTATAATATTACATATGCCATGGTGGACAGTATAATTGCCCCACTCTTACCCCAAAGAAGACCTTGGTGTTATGTCTGGATGTGTTATAGTATTTGACGAAAGGAAGTTGGAGATGCAACTAAGCATAAGGACTTCAAACTAGAGATAATATCCTTGTTTGGAGTGTATATATAATCACAGTTCAGTTCAGTTCAGTCACTCAGTCGTGTCTCTTTGCGACCCCATGAATCGCAGCACGCCAGGCCTCCCTGTCCATCACCAACTCCCGGAGTTCACTCAGAATCGCGTCCATCGAGTCAGTAATGCCAGCCAGCCATCTCATCCTCGGTCGTCCCCTTCTCCTCCTGCCCCGAATCCCTCCCAGCATCAGAGTCTTTTCTAATGAGTCAACTCTTCACATGAGGTAGCCCAAGTACTGGAGTTTCAGCTTTAGCATCATTCCTTCCAAAGAAATCCCAGGGCTGATCTCCTTCAGAATGGACTGGTTGGATCTCCTTGCAGTCCAAGGGACTCTCAAGAGTCTTCTCCAACACCACAGTTCAAAAGCATCAATTCTTTGGCGCTCAGCCTTCTTTACAGTCCAACTCTCACATCCATACATGACCACTGGAAAAACCATAGCCTTGACTAGACGGACCTTAGTCAGCAAAGTAATGTCTTTGCTTTTGAATATGCTATCTAGGTTGGTCATAACTTTTCTTTCAAGGAGTAAGTGTCTTTTAATTTCATGGTTGCAGTCACCATCTGCAGTGATTTTGGAGCCCAAAAGATTAAAGTCTGACACTGTTTCCACTGTTTCCCCATCTATTTCCCATAGAGTGATGGGACTGGATGCCATGATCTTCATTTTCTGAATGCTGAGCCTTAAGGCAACTTTTTCACTCTCCACTTTCACTTTCATCAAGAGGCTTTTTAGCTCCTCTTCACTTTCTGCAATAAGGGTGGTTATCTGAGGTTATCTGAGGTTATCTCTGCATATCTGAGGTTATTGAGATTTCTTCCAGCAATCTTGATTCCAGCTTGTGTTTCTTCCAGTCCAGGGGTCCTTAAAAGTGGAAGAGGAAGGTAGAAGAGTGGAAGAGAGAAATAGAAAAAGAGATTTGAAATAAGGAGCTTGCTTTGTGATGAGAAAGCCATCTTTGAGCTGCAGTCTAGGCATTTTACAACAGGATAGCTCTGCTTGCACCCAGAGACTGGATATTTAGATATGGACCCCGCTATAGGATTCCCACATTTTTTTTTTCCTCATGACTCCTTTAAAAACAACCACTCAGAAATGAACCCGTGAAAAATTAGTGACCTCTGCCCCAACCACTGTATAAGTCCAGTCACAGATGTTTGCTTTCCTGCTGTCTCCTGATTGCCTGTGACATGGGACAGAGGACTACCCTTCCCCCTGCTCATTGTATCTTGTCCAGGGATTGGTAAGTGATAAATCTTATGACTTTACTTCCTTTGGGAAAGTGTACTGAAACTGTTCCTTCACTCAAACTGGCCAAGATTTTCACTTCCATATTGGAAGCTTGGATATTTAGGGAGCACTGCAGAGCCCGCTGGGTGGCTTGCACATCGTCAGCATTGTTGACACATCAGCCCGGGAGGTTCCGACACAAGATGTGTTTGCTGAATTCAAAGGTGCAGGAAAGAAACCATGAGTCAAGAAGTTTGAGCAGCTTCTAGAAGCTGGGAATAGCCCTAAGTTGGCAGATGGCAAGAAAATATCTGCCAGCTTACAAACTTAAGGAAATAAATTTTACCAACAAAGTGAAAAATCAGGTAAAAAATAATTATCTCTCAGAGCTTCCAGAAAAGACATCTTGATTTTAGCTTCAGAGAACTATGTCAAGACTTCAGACCTACAAATCTATAAGTTAATAAATGGGTGTTTCTTTTTTGTCACTAACAAATTTGATATAGCAGTGACAGAAAATTAATACATATATTTTATACCATTTTCACTTTGATGGGAGACACATCTTACTCTGTTACTTTTATTTTCTGTGTATTTCTTGCCTCTTCTCTGATAAATAATATACAGTTCTGCTCACAGTACGACTGGTGGCATGGAGGAATTCTGTTCCTCTGTTTTCAATCTAAGTGTTTTAGATGTCATCAAAATCACATTTAAACTATTAACCAAAGCAAATTTCTTTTTTAAAAGACAGTTTTTGAAAGATCTTTGTTGTCAAACATTACAGAAACCATGCCCAAAAAAAGAGAAATATTTAAATATTCAAAAACATAAAAAATAAATAAATGACAAATAAAACCTCAACTCCCGACTTTCTAAAAGCGGAATTTAGGTTTAAAATAACTGCCTGCCCCCAAGAGAGCATATTTTCTTATCCAGAAGTGGCAAAGGAGGTTATGGAAAAGAACGAGAAGGTAGAGGCAAGAGTGTGGAGGGCACTGGACATGGGAGTTAGTTCCCAGGACTAATGTTGAATCTAAGATAGAAATAGTATCTATGCTTAATTAGAGGAACATGGTAAACATTGACCTAATGAGATTTAAGAATTGCTATGAATCAGTAAATACTGTACATCATATATTTTTTTTTCCTTTTTTTTTTTAAAGATAAGGTTGTCTATTATTATCATGTCTCTGTACCATCAGTGTCCTATGTGTAAATGTCTGTGAGTGTTTGGGAGGGAAGCAGAAAATTCATGTATCAATCTATATAAGATCAAGAGAATCCACATTCACCCTGACATATTGAATTGGCCCAAAAGTTCATTTGAGTTTTTTCATAAGCTCTTATAGAAAACCCCAAACTATCTTTTTGGCCAACCCAATATATAACATCATACTTTTTAAGCCTAATGTTGTAAATGAAGAAATTTGGGTGTTCTGGACGAAGGTGAGATTGTTTTCATATGGCAAAGTTGTGAACATTTGTGGATTTGAGGGTACTGTGTGGTTATTAGGTATTATGAAGCAGATATTTACTCTTTTCTTCTTACATCATCATCAAAGTGTTAACATTCTCCTCCCACTGGCAATAGACTCAGCTTTATCATTTTCTTTTGGCAATAGCATGATAGAACATGTACTGCAAGCAAGGATTTGCATTGTACTCATACAAATAATCTTGCCAATTTGATTTCCTGCTAAGATTGTGAGAAAGGCTTTACATGAAACAGACCAGAATGCAAGCCACAGTCTGCAGTGGAATCTCAGCTGAGCCGCAGCAATGACAATGAGAAATAAATGCTTCTATTACAAGCCACTAGATTTTGTAGTGTTTTTCTTTGCTCAATTATTGTGGCAGTAGATAATGAATACAAACATAGTGTCTCATCTCCACATTATTTATTTGAGTTTATTGTGTTCATTGCTTGAATATGTTGCCCAAGTAACTTGTCCAAAGTTAGAAATGTAAAGCCTAGATTAAAACCTGGAGAACTTGACATTTGAGCCACAAAATTAGTTAATACACTGTACTAATTCATTCCATTATCTCAAATATTTTGTGTATCTACTCTGATAAGCATTGGGATAAAATGAGAACTGGTTTGTACCCAAAGTTGCATTTGAAGGAATTAAAGTATGACTTAAAGAAATATGTACTAGAATAAAATAGAGGCCATTAATGTAAGTTTTCTTAAAGAGATAGTCTTACATGCAGTCGATTTTCTTGAAAACTTAAAATATTGCATCTCCCCTAAGTTTCATATTTATTGATGCAGTTGTGTTTCTCTAGTACTGTTAGGTCTATTTTTTCCGTAGTACTTGCAGTCCTTGTTCAATTCCTTCTTCATTATATCAAGCAGTGACCATAATGGCTTTTCAGATCTTATTTCCAAACTATTGGCCATAGACACTCATATTTGATTGCTCGAAATGAACACAGTTCTAGGCCTGTTTGCTCTCTCAAAAAAAGCTATTAAATTCCTAGGACATGGGTTTTCTTTTCTTGCTCTGAACCCTTTTCTATGACCAAATAACAATGAGAACTTCTGAATAAAATATTCTACAGCCAGTTATACTATTTTATTCTTACATTTTAAATTCATGTATAAAATTAAATTCTTTACTGATCTCTACCATCCTCAATTCTTACTGCACAGGTAAGAGATGTCATCAGTAATATCTATGGCCTCCTAAATGCTTTATCTATATCTTCATTTATATACATACCATAGCAATACCTCGGATAAGGCATGGCACCCAACTCCAGTACTTTTGCCTGGAAAATCGCATGGACGGAGGAGCCTGGTAGGCTGCAGTCCATGGGGTCGCTAAGAGTCGGACACGACTGAGCAACTTCACTTTCACGCATTAGAGAAGGAAATGGCAACCCACTCCAGTGTTCTTGCCTGGAGAATCCCAGGGACGGTGGAGCCTGATGGGCTGCCATCTATGGGGTCCCACAGAGTCGACACAACTGAAGCGACTTAGCAGTAGCAGCATAGCAATACCTGTTAGAGTTTTGGAATGTGTATGTGTGTGTGTGAGTTTGCACATAACTGGACTAATACCATTGTACTATTTTCAAATATGCTTTTGACTCCTAAAAATAAGCTTAAAATTTTTAATGGCTAAGTATATCTAACCCCAGTCCCTTGTTTATAACAGTAGCAAGATATTCCATAGAATGGATATATAATAATTTATGTAAAGTTACTCATATAACTTTGAAATTTTTATTAGAAACATTGATTGGACTAATATCTTTTTATATCACCTAGAGATATTATTTCATGGCTAAAATATGTGAACTACAAAAGATTATGTTAATTTATACCCACATGAGGTCTGGTGGCTCAGACAATAAAGAATCTGCCTATGATCCAGGAGATCCAAGTTCACTTCCAGGGTTGGGAAGATTCCCTTAAGAAGGGAATGGCTATCCACTCCAGTATTCTTGCTTGGAGAATTCCATGGACAGAGCAGCCTGGTGGGCTCAAAGAGTTGGACATGACTGAGTGACTAACACAGTACTCAAAGTCCATTTATACTTCCAGATGGCCCAGAGGACAATGGTCGGAATGTTCACATAGATTTATTTTCCAAGAATAAGGTTTAATTTGCCAAGCCCAAACAATCTAAATCTTTGAAGAAGACAGTAAATGTCTTCCTAAGTATTCCATAATTTTCAGGACCCCTCTTCCACAAAAGTGCTAACATTTCACAGCATAGTAAAGAGTAGCACTAGTTTCATTTCTTTATAAAAATACATTTTTCTTCTTTTTTTAATTAATTTATTTTTTATTGAAGAATAATTGCTTTACATAATTTTGCTGTTTTCTGTCAAACCTCAACATGAATCAGCCATAGGTATACATTTTTCAAAAGTCCTTTTTGAAATGCTTTATATCTTAACAGTCATGATATCATTAAAGCAGAGACCTGTGAAAGTATTAGTTGTAAGGACTTGAATTCATTTTTATCTTTTATTCATTTCCCAATTGTTTAAGTGAATAGAGTTTCTGTTGGTATTACTGTCATATTTTTTCTTTAAAATAATTAACTATACTACCAAATTGCCTCGTATCATATCATAGTTTTTAAGTATTTGTTGTTAAATACACACACATACACATTCACACACACACACACACACACCCATATGAACACCCATGATGAAAAATCACAGCAAAATGATTCTTTGTTTTCATAGGTCCTCTTATTGTTTTTCATTACAAATGACTAAAGTGAGGCGAAGAGATTAATTCAACTTTCCCAAGGTCATTCATTTAAATGGTAAGCCCTGCATCTGATTTCTGAACTTAAATTCTCAAACAGCAAGTTAAACACACCATATATACTGTGTTGTGGTTTTCAATGGATATATCAAATATTTAATTTCTGAAAGACATCTTGATATGTATTAGTTCATCTAGTATTTGACATTAAAATCAGGAGCAGTGGGAGATGATAAGAAACTAGAAATCACAGGTTAACAGAAGAATTGTGTAGAATATATTTGTTTCTTAGACATTAAATTAAATATTAAATCCTTGTTCATTTATGTTAATAAGTTCTCCCAAATAAGAAAGGAGCAAACTCTTATTTTACAATTTTTGTGCAAGCAAATTAAACTGCATTCACTATAAAGTTAAAAGAATTTGTAAAATATACGTAATTTGCAAGTTATTGCTGTCATGCTATATATTTCCTTTTCTCAATTTGGAAAAATAAAAATGTAATTTGAAAAATACTAGATTAAAAATAGGGAGATTGCTTTCAAAATCATTAAGACTCTGATTTTCTGTGATCCTAGAATAGTTCTATTCCAGATCTTGCATTAGTTCCAGTTTTATTGTAAAAACAGACAAACATAAACCATGATATTATATTACCATATGCCTCATATTTTTTTAACCTCAAAGCTATTTGTGATTAATTTAGGTGTTTTTTTTTTTTTTTGTAAAGTGTAATAAAAAGCAATCCTATGATTATTTCCTAATCTATATTTCTTTCACAGGATAATGGTAGCTGGCAATATCAGATTCATTGGTATATTGACAGTAAGCCACTAAAATGCTTTAAAGTAGAAAAAAATTCAATAAATCTTGATTAAGATATAATGCTAGGAAATGATTCTGCTCAGCATTCACCTTTTAAAGTAGATTCAGGACACGTATACAGTATATTAAAACCCATGTCTGAATTGACTCTATTTATACATAGAAGCTTTCTGTAAGAAAGGAGATGGTGGTACTTGGCTCATTTTACTCATGAATATCAAAATACTCATGAATGTCTCATTTGCAGGCAGCCACAAAACAGGATGTGCACATTCCCATTGTCCCAGATCATTACACTGAGTGAACCATGCATATCCTTGAAACACTTCTGAGGAAATGAAAGAGGTGGCATTAAACCTTGATGCCCTTAGGAGATATAACAACCCATCTCAAATGACCCAGCTACAAGAACTATTCCTATCAAGCAGAAATTTGGAAAGAAACCTCTACTGAATTCATGTATGAGAAAATGTAATAATCAAGACATTTTCTCAATATAATCAGTTTCCGATTATCAAGTCTGGATCTTACTATCTATGCATATTAGAATTATGTGTAATATTTATTCATAAACATTGACTTTACATTTAATTAAGAAATGCTTGATTGATTTTAATATACTTTTATTGTTGTAAAAATATATGTATATATAACATTCAGTTCAGTTCAGTTGCTCAGTCGTGACCAAATCTTTGTGACCCCATGAATCGCAGCACGCCAGGCCTCCCTGTCCATCACTAACACCTGGAATTCATTCAAACTCACGTTCATTGAGTTGGTGATGCCATCCAGCCATCTCATCTAATGTCGTCCCCTTTTCCTCCTGCCCCCAATCCCTCCCAGTATCAGAGTCTTTTTCAATGAGTCAACTCTTCGTATGAGGTGGCCAAAGTACTGGAATTTCAGCTTTAGCATCAGTCCTTCCAAAGAAATTCCAGGGCTGATCTCCTTCAGAATGGACTGGTTGGATCTCCTTGCAGTCCAAGGGACTCTCAAGAGTCTTCTCCAACACCACAGTTCAAAAGCATCAATTCTTTTGCACTCAGCTTTCTTCACAGTCCAACTCTCACATCCATACATGACTACTGGATAAAACATAGCCTTGACTAAATGGACCTTTGTTGGCAAAGTAATGTCTCTACTTTTGAATATGCTATCTAGGTTGGTCATAACTTTCCTTCCAAGCAGTAAGCATCTTTTAATTTCATGGCTGCAGTCACCATCTGCAGTGATTTTGGAGCCCCCCAAAATAAAGTCTGACACTGTTTCCCCATCTATTTGCCACGAAGTGATGGGACCAGATGCCATGATCTTCGTTTTCTGAATGTTGAGCTTTAAGCCAACTTTTTCACTCTCCTCTTTCGCTTTCATCAAGAGACTTTTTAGTTCCTCTTCACTTTCTGCCATAAGGGTGGTGTCATCTGCATATCTGAGGTTATTGACATTTCTTCCGGAAATCTTGATCCCAGCTTGTGCTTCTTCCAGCCAAGTTTCTCATGATGTACTCTGCATGTAAATTAAATATAAGGGTGACAATACACAGCCTTGACATAGTCCTTTTCCTATTTGGAAAGAGTCTGTTATGTCCAGTTCTAACTAATGCTTCCTGACCAGCATATAGGTTGCTCAAGAGGCAGGTCAGGTGGACTAGTATTCCCATCTCTTTCAGAATTTTCCACAGTTTATTGTGATCCACACAGTCAAATGCTTTGACATAGTCAATAAAGCAGAAATATATATTTTTCTGGAACTCTCCACTGGAGAAGGGAATGGCAAACCACTTCATTATTCTTGCCTTGAGCACCCCATGAACAGTATGTAAAGGCAAAATGATAGGATACTGAAAGAGGAACTCCCCAGGTCGATAGGTGCCCAATATGATAGTGGAGATCAGTGGAGAAATAACTCTAGAAAGAATGAACAGATGGAGCCAAAGCAAAAACAATAGCCAGTGTGGATGTGATGTGATAGAAGCAAGGTCCGATGCTGTAAAGAGCAGTATTGCATAGGAATCTGGAATGTTAGGTCCATGAATCAAAGCAAATTGGAAGTGGTCAAACAGGAGATGGCAAGAGTGAATGTCGACATTCTAGGAATCAGCAAACTAAAATGGACTGGAATGGGTGAATTTAACTCAGATGACCATTATATCTACTACTGTGGGCAAGAATCCCTTAGAAGAAATGGAGTAGCCATCACGGTCAACAAAAGAGTCCGAAATGCAGTACTTGGATGCAGTCTCAAAAACAACAGAATGATCTTTGTTCGTTTCCAAGGCAAACCATTCAGTATTACAATAATCCAAGTCTATGCCCCAACCAGTAACGGTGAAGAAGCTGAAGTTGAAAGGTTCTATGAAGACCTACAAGACTTTTTAGAAGTAACACCCAAAAAAGATGTTCTTTTCATTATAGGGGACTGGAATGCAAAAGTAGGAAGTCAAGAAACACCTGGGGTAATAGGCAAATTTGGCCTTGGAATGCGGAATGAAGCAGGGCAAAGGCTAATAGACTTTTGCCAAGAGAACGCACTGGTCATATATAACATTACATTTATCATTTTTAGCATTTTAACCAAACAATATAGTGGTATCAATTACATTCACAATGTTCACCATTCTTTATTTCCAAATTGTTTTATCAACCTAAATGGAAATTATATGCCCATTAAGACACATGGAGCACCATTTTTGAAACATTCTATGAGGCTAATGACAAGAAACAGATCATGGAAAAAGAAGTAAATTTTTTTAGCAAACACAGAGGAGAAATAGAGGAAAATAAAATACTTGTTGATTGTCTTATGGTAATGGGATTTTGACAATTTTTCTCATCTTTACTGAGACATAATTGACATATAACATTGTGTAAGTTTAAAATTTAAGCATGCTGATTTGAAACACATAAGTTGTAAAATGATTACTCCTATAGTACTAGCTACAATATACATCTTGTCACTTAATAAGCATTTCCTTTCTAAAATAAGAAAATTTAAGATATACTCTAAGCAACTTTTAAGTACAGTTGTCCCTTGACCAGCACAAAGTTGGGGGCACTGAAGCCCCACACAGTTGAAAGTCCATATAAAACTTTACTTCTGTGTCAGCAATTCTGCATCTATGCATTCAACCAAACTCAGATTATATAGAACTGTAATATGTGTATGTGTTTTAGGAACCCAAGTATAAATGCACCCATGCAGTCAATCAAGTTGTCAAGGGTCAACTGTATAAATCACAGCATCATTAATTATGAACACAATTAGATGCTCAGAACTCATTTATGTTATATCTGAAACTTTGTACCATTTAACCAACATCTCACCATTTTCCCCAAGCCTTTGATCTCTGGTAACCACAACTCTGATATTTGTTTCTATAAGTTCACCTTTTACAGATTCCATATAGTAGTGACCTCATGCAGTATTTGTATTTCTCTGACTTATTTCACCTCACATAATATCCCCAAGGTTCATTCACATTGTTGCAAATGACAGGATTTCTTTCTTTCTTATTGCTCAATAATATTCCATCATATGTATATATAGCAAATTTTCTTTATTCATTCACCCATTGACAGGTGGTTTCCATATGGCTATTGTGAATAATGTTGGGTGCACATATATTTACAGTTATTATATGTCTTGATGTATTGACACTCTGATAATCATATAATGACTTTTGTCTTATTACTCTTTTTGCCTTAAAATCTGTTTTGACTGATTTAAGTATAGTTATACCTGCTCAAAAGTCAGCTGATTGTCTTATGTGGGGACACTTGTATGTAACTACTTGCTTTTTTCTTGCTACTTTTAAGATTTTCTCTTTAATTTTTGCCAATTTAATTATAAAGTGCTTTAGTGTGGGCTTCTTTGTGTTCATCTTATTTAAGATTCCCTGTATTTCCTGGACTTGGATACGTGTTTCCTTCCCCAAGTTAGGGAAATTTTCAGTCATTATTTCTTCAAATATTTTTTTCTGTCACTTTCTCTTTTCTCCTTCAAGGATTCCTATAATGTTAATATAACTATGATTTATCTTAATCTAGGAATCCCTTAAACTATCCTCATTTTTGTTTTGTTTTATTTTAATATTTTGCTGTTGTAATTAGGTCAACTTTGCTACCTTGTTTTCCAGATTGCTGATCCATTCTTTTGTATCATGCAATCTGCTGTTAATATCCCTCTAGGATATTCTAAAATTTCGGTTACTGTATTTTTCAGTCTGATTTTCTTTTCTTTAATTCTGTCTTTTTGTTGATATTCTCACTGAGTTCATCCTTTCTTCTCCCTGAGTTCACTGAGCACTTTTATGTCTGTTACTTTGATCTCTTTATGACGTAAATGACTTGTTTCCATTTAGTTTAGTTCTTTTTCTGGGAGGTTTTTGTCTTCTAATTTCATCTGGAAGTTATTCCTTTGTTTCCTCATTTTTCTAAGTCTCTGTTTTTGTTTCTACATACTCGGTATATTAGCTATATATACAGTTCTTGAAACAGTGTCCTTATGTAGAAGGTGTCCATGGGGTCCAAAGCCAGGTACCCCAGGAGTATTTCACGTGTGTGCAGTCCTGTTGTGGTTGAGCTTTGTTTGCTCTGGGCTCACTGCTAGGTGGGACTTGTCCCTGGTCTATCTGTCTATGACCCTGGCTGCAACTGCTGTGGGGGGTGCTGACGTCTGGGGCTGGCCCCAAGTGTGACTGGCCACAGGCCCAACCATGGCTTTGGAGGAAGGTGTGCTAGTATGTGGACTGGCTCCAGGGACAGGAGCACCTGTTTGGAGGAGCACCAGTTTCAGCTGGGGCCACCCACTGGTTGGGTAATATACAGTTGGACTGAATAAGTGGTTTGGGTGGTTCTAGTGACAAAGCAAAATGGCAAGGAAGGGCACATAGTGTTAGCTAGGTTGATGGAGAATGAAATAAATTCCTACTGCCAGTGCCAGACGTAGCAGGTGGAAGAAAAGTCAAAAAAATAAAAAAAGGCTCCATTAGTCCTTTCATTCCATGTGCTCTCTTCCCTTCTGGTATATACTCTAAAATTAGTCAAGGGATCTTCTTGTTGTATGACCTGGGTGCATTTTAAGTTGCTGCCTCTTCCCTAGAGGTTAGAGAGAGTGAGTTTTCATATGAGCCCTTTAAGAACAGAGTCTCAGTGTCTCAGTTTAGAATAGCTCTCTCACCCAAACATGAGCTCTGCTGGTTCTCAAAGTCAGATGTTATGAGGGTTCATCGTTGCAATGTAGGTCTCCTGGGATGGAGAGCTCAACACGGGCTTGAAATGTCACTCCTCAGGTAGTACACCTCTCTGCTTCTTCTACCCATTTCGGTGTGGCCTTTTCTTTATAGCCTTAGTTGTAAAAGATCAGTTCTTCTGGTCTTCAGTTGGTTCTCAGAAATAGTGGTTCAATATGTAGTTGTAGATTGGTGTGCCTGTGGGAAGAAGTGCCTCTTCATGGATTACACCCATCTTGTGGTAAAGAGGCTTGCATAACTCAATGAAGCTATGAGCCAGGCTATGCAGGGCAACCCAAAATGGATGGATCATAGTGAAGAGTTCTGACAAATTGTGGTCCACTGGAGGAGGGAATGGCAAACGACTCCAATATTCTTACCACATGAACATGAACAGTATGAAAAAGACGAAAAGATATTACACTGAAAGATGAGCCCCCCAGGTTAGAAGATGTCCAGTACGCCAATGGGGGAGAGTGGAGGGCAATTATTAATAGCTCCAGAAAGAATGAAGTGGCTGGGTTCAGTTTAGGGTACATCTCATGGTGAAAGTAAAGTCTGATGCTGTAAAGAATGATATTATATAAGAACCTAGAATATTATGTCCCTCAATCAAGGTAAATTTGACATGGTCAAGCAGGAGATGTCAAGAGTGAACATTGACATATGATAAATCAGTGAACTAAAATGGACTGGAACACAGCTGCAAAATTATAAGATGCTTGCTCCTTAGAAGAAAAGCCATGACAAACCTAGACAGCATATTAAAAACAAAAGACATTGCTTTGCCAACAAAGGTCTGTATAGTCAAAGCTATGGATTTTCCTGTAGTTATGTATGGATGCGAGACTTGGACCATAAAGAAGACTGAGTGCTGAAAAATTGATGGTTTCAAATTGTGATGCTGGGGAAGACTCTTTAGAGTCCCTTGGAGAGCAAGGAGATCAAATCAGTCTATCCTAAAGGAAATCAATCCTGAATATTCATTGGCAGGACTGATGCTGAAAATGAAGCTCCAATACTTTTAGCTACCTGATGAAAAGAGTGGTCTCATTGGAAAAGACCCTGATGCTGGGCAAGATTGAAGGCAGGAGGAGAAGGGGGTGGCAGAGGATGAGATGGTTAGATAGCATCACTGACTCAAGAGACAAGATTTTAACCAACTCTGGGAGTTGGTGAAGCACAGGGAAGCCTAGGGTGCTACAGTCCATGGTGTCACAAAGAGTCAGATGTGACTTACTGAGTGATCAACAATAATAATGGAAGGAAGTGAGCTCAGGATCTTCCTACTCTGCCATCTTCAACCGTCCTTACACATATGATTTAAATGAAAAAATATCATATTCCTTCCTTATATTTTGCCCCCAGAACCTCTGTCATAAGAACATCTCTGCTTTGAAAATAAAATACCAAACTTCAGAAAACAATTAAAAGGGGGATAAGTACTCCAGTGGCTATATTATTTGTATTCATCTACTAGATTTATATTTTTCCTAAATATTACCACCTGAAATAGATCTTCTCTGAAGTACAATAAAAATAATTGAATTTAAGTGCTCTTATTTTTTTTCCTAGTGTTATATAGGCTGTATTATGTACTATTTTTAACACCTTCCCACTTTCTGAGATAGAATAGAATAATATTTTTTAAACATAACAATGTTTCTATTTCCTTTTGTTCAGGATGAGAAAAAGATAATTACAATGAAATTTACTACATTGAAAAGGCTTCTCAGTGGCTCAGTGAGAATCCACCTGCCAGTGCAGGAGATGGAGGAGATCTGGGTTTGATCCCTGGGTCATGAAGATCCCCTGGAAGAGGAAGTTGCAACCCCCTCCAGTATTCTTGCCTGGGAAATTCCATGGACAGAGGAGGCTAGCAGGCTACAGTCCATGGGGTCACAGAGTCAGACACGACAGAGTGAGCATGCAGGCACTAAATTTAGCTGATAAATTTAAATTACCCCAGCTCTGCCCTTAAATCAATTGCTTGTGTCTTTCTTCAAGAGTGAGCTCAAGAAAAGAACATATATATCACCTAGAATAAGATATCATTGATTGGTTGTGACTTTTTTGATCACTTTACAAGACAATGTTCCTGAAAGAAGAAGGAAAGCTCTTTTTGTAAATCCAGATCAGAGACTAATGTGTTGCTCTGTGAACAAAAGGAACAAATATAGACGTTAAGATTAAACATTGGTTTAATACTGTAAGAGGGAGCAGTAAATAACTTAGACCAAATCCTTGCAAGATGTGAAGGAGTTGAAAATGTCTACCATTTATATGAAAAATATTGTTTAAACTAAAAGGATACATTTTTTAAACTGAAAAGACTTCAGACATAGTTAATTGCTAATTGTAGAAGTTCTACCACTGCCAGCAAGGAGTTGTCTGGAGTGGTGGTGTCACAAAAAATTATTTGCAGCATAGGAAAAAAAAAAAAAAAGCAAACTCTTAATGTTTTTGGATATTGAAGTGCAGTGTGAATAATTTTTAAACTTTATTATAGTGGAACAATAGCACACGTTCATATAGGGCAATAGGTGTGGCTTTCTTAGAGTAACAATACCTCATTTCCATATATATATGTATATGTTTATATACACATATATATATATATGAAGGACTGTTTTAACATATCTTAATTATTCTGTAGAAAACTAGCAAAAGAATGAGAAACTATTTCATGACCTTTTCCATGATGCTTAAAGCCTTAATACTCCATTATTCAAATTTAGCCTAACATAACCCTAATTATATAGACATTGTTTAGTTATTCTTAAGGACTACAAATTATAGAACCTTGAAAATTTGTCATTTTTTCTTCCAAATTACTTATTCTTCTCCCCTGAATGTTTCTAGGCTTGCTTCACATGAAAGATGTTTTAATAATATTTATTTCAACACGGTCAACTGCTCTTTCTCTTCTGGCAGAGATCTAACAGAGTTTAAATACCCTGATGGCATCCTGCCAGGAATTAGCTGCAGGTAGAAAGATGGAAAGAATCAAAAAAGTAAACAAAGTTTCAACCCACTGAGAGTGCTGCTCCAAGCTAGGCAATAAAGACAACAGGTTTATATGCTGGTTTCTCTTTAGGGAGAGAATGTTGGACAGTTTCCTGTTGATTGATTCTCTAAATCTTTCCCTTTCATGTTCAATCTTTCCACAGTTTTTGCCACTATTTCTACTGTTCTTTCAAGTAGGGAGTTTGATTCCCAGCAGTTCTAATATTGGTTTCTTCCTAGACAAGAAACCTATGAAAATCTTAAAGCCAATGAAATGGAATTTTTACATCATCCATTCATGTGACAAGTTTGTTACGGTCTTTGAAAATTGTATTACGGAGTTCCATTGTAGTCAACCTGTAGTAGTAGATAATGAAAAAATAGCTTAACAATTCAATTTTTATAATAAAAAGACATATGAGTAATATTTATGTGGGTTCTCTCATTTATGCCAAAGAGAAAAGCTCATGGGAAAAACTGATGAAAACCTGGGTTCAGCTTTCTTAGAGTGACTCTTTTTCCATTTTCTGTAATATGGTATATAAGCCGGGAGTATCATGGACAAAAAGATTTGTCTAAGCCTAAAACAGTAGCTCCTATCACTTTGATTCATATAATCCACATTCTTTTCATTCTCTCCAGCTTCCCAGAAAGGCTTTTCCCTACAAATTAAGAACTTTTTCTGTTAATGAAAATGTGAAAATTGCTTGACAATTTCCAATGGTGCTTTCATTCATATGGCTCTGCTTCAAGGAGACAACGATGGTTTTGATTTTCCAACTCCTCCTTCAGTAAGTCTGTGTTGTCCCTGAAGACACCTGACAATTTTTAGTATCCCATCTCTGAACCTAGGGAAAGCCCCTGGAGTAGATATTCTTGTTTTTGTTAACTAGAGGAAGGGCTTGCAGAATAAGATGCCAGAGAGAGAACGGGGTTTCATATTAGTGTTTCCCTGCCAGTGTACAGTGGCAGCATCTACGCCTAGCCTGTGTAGCCACTGAGAAAACTAAGACGAATACAAAAAAAAAAAGGAATCAGATAGCTATATCCAATTTAATTTTAGCTTTAAAATACACAAAAATCCATATTAATATAATGAAGTTAAATGCAGATATACAAATACATATATTATATATATATGCTGCTAAGTCGCTTCAGTCATGTCTGACTCTGTGCGACCCCACAGACAGTAGCCCACCAGACTCCCCCATCCCTGGCATTCTCCTGGCAAGAACACTGGAGTGGGTTGCCATTTCCTTCTCCAATGCATGAAAGTGAAAAGTGAAAGGGAAGTCGCTAAGTTGTGTCTGACTCTTCGCAACCCCATGGACTGCAGCTTACCAGGCTCCTCTGTCTATGGGATTTTCCAGGCAAGAGTACTGGAGTGGGTGCCATTGCCTTCTCCATTATATATATATATATATATATACACACACTTCCTAGGTGGCTCAGGGATAAAGAATCCATCTACAAATGCAGAAGATGAAGGAGACACAGGTTAGATCCCTGGGTTGGGAAGATCCCCTGGGAGAACTCAAGTATTCTTGCCTGGAAAATCCCATGGACAGAGGAACCTGGCAGGTTATATATGGCCCACGGGGTCACAAAGAGTCAGACATAGCTTAGCAAATAAACAACAACTATATATATATATATATAGTTTGAGAAAAATGGGCACTGAATATAAAGATAAAGGTGTTTCTAAGTTAATATAAGATGCAAATTCATATTAGTGAGCAGTACCCACTCTAACTCCCTGAAACTAGCCTACATAAGAGTAGAGTTTTTCAGGAAAGGGAAGCATGGATTTTGTAAGTCTATAAGAGCTACCCATCTTGACATTTCTTTTATCCACCCTCTTCCTCACCTTTATGTGACACCAACTATTCCCATGTGGAAAAGCAAGAGTTCATCACTGGAGCTCAGGCAGCCTCTCTACCCCTGGTTTGTGAAGGGCTGAGCAGTTCAGAATTGCCTGTAGATAACATGGCTTTATTAGGAAATACCCAGGTTCAAGTAATTTTGATAAGAGTTCTCAAGAAAGAGGCCAACAAGGGTGAGGGTCCCCATAAATCCAGTATACTACTCTGGAATGAGTCGAAGGATTATGGTCAAGAAGTTTCTGCCTAATACTGCAGCATGTTAGGGAGCTCTGAAGCCCAGACCACCACTGAGGACTCTGAAAACTCACAAATGCATCCCCAGGCAATTCAGAATTTGGATGCACGCTGTACAGAGAATTATAAAGAGCATTAGCTATATTCATTATCCTTTGTTTTCTATTGCTGCTATAACAATTATTTCATATTCACATATGATATGTGAATATATCATATCATATCATAAATATCACATATTTATGATCCTACAGTTATCCAGATCAGAAATCCTTATGAATATCACCAGATTGAAATTGAGGTGTCAACAGACTATCCTGGAGGCTAGAAGAGAATCTATCTTCTTGGTCATTCACACATTAGCATAATTCAGTTCTGTTCGGCAATCTGAAGTCTCTGATTTCTTACCTGCAGTCAGTGGGAGGCAGCCCATTTCTCCTAGAAGCCTTTGTGCAGCCTTCTCACATAATCCCTTGCATCTCAGAACCAGGAACTGGGCATAAAATCGTCATATTGTTTCTCTGACCTTGTTCTTTCAGGGCATTTCTGATCACAGATGGGAAAGTTTCTCTGCTTATTTCACTCACTTGATCAGATTGGGTCCACTCAGACAATCCAGGACAATCTCATTTCAAAGTCTGTCACCTTAGTTATATCTGCAAAATACCTTTTGTCATGTAAGGCTTACTGTTTTAAGATCTGAGAATTTGGGTGTGGGCATCTTTGGGAGACTGCTATTCTGTGTATCAGGAAAGTGTTAATTGCTCAGTTCTGTTTGACTCTTTGTGACCCCACAGAGTCCGCCAGTCTCCTCTGTCCATGAGATTCTCCAGGCAAGAATACTGGAGTGGGTCGTCATTCCCTTCTCCAGGGATCTTTCCGACACTGGGATGGAACTTGGTCTCCTGCATTGCAGGCAGATTCTTTACTATTTGAGCCTCCAGAGAAACCATACCTGTTTTATTGTTTCCCTTCCTCTCAATGAACTCTGTAAAAGCCAGCAGATGGAGAGAATTATAGTGAATATATACCTATTCAGGTACTGCCAGTATCAAATTTGTTATCTGACTTGAGGAGGGAAAAATATAAATCAGGGTGAGACTAGAGTTTAACTTTGTGCTAGAAAAACTTTTGCAATACCTCAGACTAGCCATAAAACTTTAAGATCTGCCCAAGGTGACATCACAGGGGTGGAAAAGGGTGATTTGAGATAACCAACTGAAAGGAAGAGCTATTTATATATCCACAATAAATTCAACCCATTTAATTAACCCATTGCACATATTTTAATATTTTTGTTTTGTGTTACATTATTGGCAGCAAAGCTGTTTAGAAATGACAGAGACTTTATACTCATTGTAAAAGACTGTTTTTCCCTTGTGCTGGGGAAAGGAGAATCTGAGCTCTTGTTCAATTGACAGCTAGTTTCAATTACATATTTTTATGAAAATTTAAAAATTTCATAAACTATAATCATAATAATCATTAATTGCCCAAATTAACAAATTCTCTTAAATTACACAGGCATTAAATGACAGAAGGCAAGTTGAATCTGCATTAGCTTTACTTCAAATTAAGGGTCTTAACAGATAGAACACTTATTATTTTCTCTTATATTTTAATAAATATATATTTTTTGGATACTCAAACAGCAGGAAAAAGTTTTATGGCAGAGTATTCTGAAAGATGACCTTATTACTTTACAGAAGTGTGAGTACAGGGAAATCTCAACAACTATGCTCTGTATTTGTAAAAGAGATTAGATATAATTTTCAGACAGATGGAATTATCAAGGAATGAAGAATATAGTGAAGACATTTTTTGAAATATCTTATAAGCCTCACTTATTTTTTTTACATTTGTAAGAAATTTTTAAAACAGAATAATAATTATACTATATGTAAACAGAAGTTAGAAGCAATATTCAACACAAGACCACAGTATTTGCACCTCACACCACTTTAAAATACCACTATTATATGGAGTAGTTGTGAAAACATTGTTTCAAAATGATTAGCTTACTTGAAAATTTTAAAAATTCAACTTTGCATTACATTTAAGGAAATAAATTAAAAACACACCTTGACGTAAATTTTGAAGACAAAGAGGAAATAGGCCTTTGGGCAGATGGGAGAAGGTGTAAGCTAGATGGGAATAGTAAAGGAACACTTTAGGTTCACCACAAAGAGAATAATATTTTTAAAGTAAGTGGGTTAATAATGCGGTTAGTAACGTGCTGGGGAAAATAATACTGCTGTTATAAGAACAAACCCCAAGGCTCAGCGGCTTCACATTCACTCAAAGGATTCTTATTCACACAAATTCCAATGCAGTTGTTTCTTGATTTGGTGACCTTCTTTCTAGTGGTAACTCCATTGAGAGACCTTTTCTAGTTCTGTTGTTAAAATGTGGAAAGGCCTCTGTTGGAACCTCCTCATAGAGTAGAAAGGTGAGGAGACAACACTGGTGGAAGTAGTGAAGGTCTAAGGGACTAAGCATTGCATTATTTTTCCATTCAAAAAAAAAAAAAAAAAAAAAACAAAAACAAAAAAAAGATGAGGTTACCAGAACAAAAAGAATATAGCAATAGTTAAAATTTGGATAAAACCATATCAATAATTACATGTATGTCAAATACCATGGTAGAAGAGATGGAAATTGATTCAGTTCAATTTAGTCACTCAGTTGTGTCCGACTCTTTGTGACCCCATAGATTGCAGCACGCCAGGCCTCCCTGTCCATCACCAACTCCTGAAGTCCACCCAAACCCATGTCCAACTCTAACATCCATACATGACCACTGGAAAAACCATAGCCTTGACTAGATGGACCTTTGTTGGCAAGTAATGTCTCTGCTTTTGAATATGCTGTCAAAGTTGGTCATAACTTTCCTTCCAAGGAGTAAGCGTCCTTTAATTTCATGGCTGCAATCACCATCTGCAGTGATTTTGAAGCCCAGAAAATTAAAGTCAGCCACTGTTTCCACTGTTTCCCCATCTATTTGCCATGAAGTGATGGGACTGGATGCCATGATCTTTGTTTTCTGAATGTTGAGCTTTAAGCCAAGTTTTTCACTCTCTTCTTTCACTTTCATCAAGAGGCTCTTTCATTCTTCTTCAATTTCTGCATATCTGAGGGTGGTGTCATCTGCATATCTGAGGTTATTGATATTTCTCCCGGCAATCTTGATTCCAGCTTGTGATACCTCCAGCCCAGCGTTTCTCATGATGTACTCGGCATATAAGTTAAATAAGCAGGGTGACAATATACAGCCTTCATGTGTTCCTTTTCCTATTTGGAACCAGTCTGTTGTTCCATGTCCAGTTCTAACTGTTGCTTCCTCACCTGCATACAGATTTCTCAAGAGGCAGGTCAGGTGCTCTGGAATACCCATCTCTCAGAATTTTCCAGTTTATTGTGATCCACACAGTCAAAGGCTTTGGCATAGTCAATAAAGCAGAAATGGATGTTTTTCTGGAACTCTCTTGCTTTTTCCATGATCCAGCAGATGTTGGCAATTTGATCTCTGGTTCCTCTGCCTTTTCTAAAACCAGCTTGAACATCTGGAAGTTCATGGTTCACGAGTTGCTGAAGCCCGGCTTGGAGAATTTTGAGCAATACCTTACTAGCGTGTGAGATGAGTGCAATTGTGTGGTAGTTTGAGCATTCTTTGGCATTGCCTTTCTTTGGGATTGTGTGGGGAACAAAGTATAAAGAAGGTTGGGAAGTACTTGCAAACAAGACTCTCAACCAGGGCTGAATATTCTTGCAAAGGAGATGTTCTGCCCAGAATTCTCTGATCCCGTGGGAAAAGAACATTTCTTGCATACAAGGATGTTTCTCTGATTCCTCAAAAGGAACAGACCCGGGGACAAAATGGATTCTAAGTTGATAAGGAAGTTCTCAAAACAAAGTCTTAGCTGCAGTAAATAAGTTAAGGTAAAGGTTATCTCTCCCCGCGCCTGCGCACTGTATGGCAACTTGCCCCACAGATTGTTGTGCAAAAGATATAAAATAAAGCAGCTGCAAGAAGCAGCAGAAAGATTCTAATCACTCTGCAGTGTTGGTGTTTCATTCCGTCGCTAGCAGATTGGAATGAAAACTGAACTTTTCCAGTCCTGTGGCCACTGCTGAGTTTTCCAAATTTGTTGGCATATTGAGTGCAGCACTTTCACAGCATCATCTTTCAGGATTTGAAATAGCTCACCTGGAATTCCATCACCTCCACTAGCTTTGTTCAGAGTGATGCTTTCTAAGGCCCACTTGACTTCACATTCCAGGATATCTGGCTCTACGTGAGTGATCATACCATCGTGATTATCTTGGTAGTGAAGATCTTTTTTGTACAGTTCTTTGTGTATTCTTGCCACCTCTTCTTAATATCTTCTGCTTCTGTTAGGTCCACACCATTTCTGTCCTTTATCAAGCCCATCTTTGCATGAAATTTTCCCTTGGTATTTCTAATTTTCTTGAAGAGATCTCTAGTCTTTCCCATTCTGTTATTTTCCTCTATTTCTTTGCATTGATCGCTGAGGAAGGCTTTCTTCTCTCTTTGCTATTCTTTGGAAATCTGCATTCAGATGCTTATATCTTTGCTTTTCTCCTTTGCTTTTCGTCTCTCTTCTTTTCACAGCTATTTGTAAGGCCTCCCCAGGCAGCCATTTTGTTTTTTTGCATTTCTTTTCCATGGGGATGGTCCTTATCCCTTTCTTCTGTACAGTCTCATGAACCTCCGTCCATAGTTCATCAGGCACTCTATCTATCAGATCTAGTCCCTTAAATCTATTTTCACTTCCACTGCATAATCATAAGGGATTTGATTTAAGTCATACCTGAATGGTCTAGTGGTTTTCCCTACTTTCTTCAACTTAAGTCTGAATTTCTCAATAAGGAGCTCATGATCTGAGCCACAGTCAGCTCCTGGTCTTGGTTTTGCTTACTGTATAGAGCTTCTCCATCTTTGGCTGCAAAGAATATAATCAGTCTGATTTTGGTGTTGACCATCTGGTGATGTGCATGTGTAGAGTCTTCTCTTGTGTTGTTGGAAGAGTGTGTTTGCTATGACCAGTGCAATTTCTTGGCAAAACTCTGTTAGCCTTTGCCCTGCTTCATTCTGTATTCCAAAGTCAAATTTGCCTGTTACTCCAGGTGTTTCTTGACTTCCTACTTTTGCATTCCAGTCCCCTATAATGAAAAGGATATATTTTTGGGGTGTTAGTTCTAAAAGGTCTTGTAGGTCTTCATACAACCATTCAACTTCAGCTTCTTCAGCATTACTGGTTTGGGGCATAGACTTGGATTACTGTGATATTGAATGGTTTGCCTTGGAAATGAATAGAGATCATTCTGTCATTTTTGCTAAAAATACAAAAAGCAAATCTAACAGATTTGACTCATATTAGCAATTGGAGACTTCATCATTCTTCTAGGTAAGTGGCAAAACATGTAGATAAAAAGTTAAAATATATATTTAATGTTTAATTTGAACTAATTGACAGTTTTTATCACTGCAGCTGAAACTACAGAAAATATACTGTAAATGTAATGTGCTACTGCAAATGTAATGTTCTCCTCAAAAGTATATGATAGACTTTGAAACAATTATTCATTAAATTTAAAAATGTAGTATTTAACCACAGCAGAATTAAATTAGAAATCATTGACATGAAGAAATCTGTGGGGAAAATAAACAAATTAGAAAAATCTGAATAATAAATGGTCAAAGAGGAAATCACAGGGGAAATTAAAAATCTTTCAAATTGAATGACAATGGAAAGAAAAATTCAAACAGTGCAATTTAACCCAGTGTTAAGGTGGATACTATACCTTTAACTGCTCATATAAAAATATTTTTTCAAAGTAAATGAATAAGTTTCTATCTATAGAGAGTTGGAAAAACAAAGTAAACTAAGCCCAAAGTAATTAGACGGGAAGGTATACTAATTGACATAAAAAATTATAATAAATGAAATTAAAATTAATAAATATATAGAGAAATTAGGTCAAAACTGATTATTTGAAAACTAATACAATCTGTAAGCATATAGAGAGGCTGAAAAATTTTTAAGAAGTAAAGCAAGTATGAGTAATACCAGAAATGTGAAAAAGGACATACTTCTACGTGTTTTATAAACTCTTTAAGGAAAGTAGAATAAAAATAGACCAAATCAACACACAAAGCACTAAATAATCTGAGTTGCTCAAATCTACTTTAAGAAAAGATTCTGTATTCATAAATTTTGAATTGGAATATCAGTAAATAAAAAAAACCATTAGACCTGTATAGCTTCACTGATGATTCCATTAAACATTTAAGAAAGAAAAAAATATCAATACTACAGAAACTCTTTTAAAAATAAAGACCAAACTCTTCTCACCTCATTTTACAAGGTTTAACCCAGGATAATGATATCAAGAGTTGACTCATTGGAAAAGACTCTGATGCTGGGAGGGATTGGGGGCAGGAGGAGAAGGGGACGACAGAGGATGAGATGGCTGGATGGCATCACTGACTCGATGGACATGAGTCTGAGTGAACTCCAGGAGTTGGTGATGGGCAGGGAGGCCTGGCGTGCTGTGATTCATGGGGTTGCAAAGAGTCAGACATGACTGAGCAACTGAACTGAACTGAACTGAATATCAAAATCTGAAGAAGAAATTTTAAGACCAGAAAATTACATGCAAAAAAGATTATATAACTCCTTGGAAAAATTCTTAACAAAATATTAGAAAATTTAATACAGAAATATATTAAAAGTATAATGCACCACAAGCAAATGGAGTTTATATCAGGAAATCAAATTGCTTTAATGCTTGACACTAATAAAGATAACATTATAAATAGAATAAAAATGAAAAATTATATGATTATTTCAATAGTTTAAGAAAAATTGTTTGAGAAAATTCAACATCTGTACATGCTTGAAAAATTCAAAATATGAATAGAAAAAATGTTATTTATAAGGCATATTAAAAGTATCTCATGTTAATAAATCACTAGGAAAGAACAGAAAGTTTTGAAATATATCTACATGAGTAGTCAATTTATTTGCAACAAAAGTACCAAGAAGATTGGGTAAAAGGAAAGTATTTTCAACAGGTAGACTTTGGCCACCTTATGCAAAGAGCTGACTCATTTGAAAAAACCCTGATGCTGGAAAGAATTGAAGGTGGGAGGAGTAGGGTATGACGTAGGATGAGATGGTTGGATGGCATCACCGACTCAATGGACATGAGTTTGAGTAAACTCCGGGGGTTGGTGATGGACAGGGTGGCCTGGTGTGCTGCAGTCCATGGGGTTGTAGAGTCAGACACGACTGAGCGACTGAACTGAATTCAGTGTTGGACTAAATGGATAAACACAATAGAAAAAGAGTGAGCTTTGAACCCTATCTCACACAATCCTCAAAAATTAAAGACAAATACAAAGCTTGAGATTTTAGCTTTAGTATATAGGAAAGGGCTTTTCAGGTAGAGCTCGTGGTAAAGAACCCTGCCTGCCAATGCAGGAGACATAAGACACTCGAGTTCAATCCCTGAATGTGGAAGATCCTCTGGAAGAGGGTATGGCAACCCACTCTAGTGTTCTTACTTGAACAATTCCATGGACAGAGGAGCCAGAGGGGGCTATAGTCCATAGGGTTGCCAAGAGTTGGACACTACTGAAGTGACTTAGCAAACACAAATATGGGAGAAAGCCTGCACAGCTTTGGGGTAAGCAAAGATTTCATAGACAAAACTAACTGAATAAGCAGTTGTAAATTAGAATTATTTAAATAAATGTTCGCTCATGAAAATACACCACTAAGAACTTGATAAAGGTAAATATAAATAGTGAAAACATATTTTCTATGTATATAATATATTAATTTTTAGAATATATGAAATTAATTAAAAGTCAGTAATAGATAATCCAATGTAAAATGTTTATTTGAACTGATATTTTTGTAGTCATTAAGAATATGAAAAAGAACTCAGCAGCATCATTATCCATTAAATGTAAATTAAAACCATAATGAGATGGTTTCATATCCACTAGCCTGTGTTTAACAATATCAAATATTGTGAAGCATATATATGGAACTCTTCTACTTTACTAGGGACAGTGTAAAATGATACATTTTTTTGTAAAATTACTCAGAAATTTTGTATAAATTTAAAAATCCAACTACCCTATGACCCAAAATTTCCACTTCTATATATCTGCAGAAAACATAAAAACATTCCTACAATAATTCTTGTACAAAAATGTTCTTTTTTAATAAGCACCTCAAACCGTATATAACCCAAACACCTATCCATTTCAATTAAATTGTATTCATACAATTGTATATTTCTTAGCAATAAAAACAAAAGAAGCTAATAAATACAGCACACGGATGGATCTCAAAAACATTGTTTCAGATTCTATGTACAGGTAAGCTCATAGTGTATTTGTCTTCGACTCATTCCACTTAGCATAATGCCTTCAAGTTTCATCTATGTTGTTGCAAAAGGCAAGATTTCTTTCTTTTTTAAGGCTGAATAATATTCTGTTCTATTTTCTATTTTCTTAATCCATTTATCCAACAAAGGACATATGTTGCTTCTATGTCTTACCTACTGTAAATAATGCTGCAAGAAAAATGAGGGTATATTTCATGTGACTGTTTTTGTTTCCTTCAGATACATACCCAGGTGTAGAATTGTTGGATCATATGGTAGATCTAGTTTTTAATTTTTAGAGGATACTCTACCCTGTATTCCAGTACCAATTTACATTCACACCCATAGTTCATAAGGGTTCCATTTTTCCCCTATCCTCACCAACACTTGTTAGTTTTTTGTTTTGCTTACATTGATAACAATTTAATTAACAATAAAGTTAAGAAAAGAAATTTTATTGATATTTGAGCCTAACTGAGGGTTATGACCTGGGAAGCAGATTCTGAGAAAGTTCTGAGAACTGTTCCACCTGTTAGAAGTCTTAAGCACAGTCATATACATTTTTGAGACCAAGGACTGTACATCAGAATGGCAAAACAGTATTTTACAGTAAATTCACCAAGGCTGAGTAGTCTAGGTAAGACGTGTGAAGAGCCAGCAGCAAGACACCATGACAACGTACAGAACTGTGAAAGAATTTTATTTGTTTGAGAAGTTACATTGCTATCATCAAAAGAAAGAAAAAAAAAAGATGATGTTTATGTTGAGCAGGCACTCCCATCTTCAGGAGCTCTGGTTAATGTGTAATGCAGATGTGCACTGCACATTACAGAGGGAAGGAGGAGACCCAAACAAACACACCAAAAGGACTTAATGTTTGATTTTTTGCCTTGTCTTAAAATATAAAATCTGTTTAATCACCTATATGTGAAATCTAAAACACTAAAACCTCTGAACTCATAGATACAGAGAACAGGTTGGTGGGAGGAGGAGAATGGACAACATTGGTGAAGGCAGTAAAATGGTACAAGCTTCCAGTCATAAAATAAATAAGTCCTGGGACTGCAATATACAGCATATAGACTATAGTTAATAATGAGTGTGCATACATATATGTTCAGTTCAGTTCAGTTCAGTCACTCAGTCGTGTCCGAATCTTTGCAAGCCCATGAATTGCAGAACGCCAGGCCTCCCTGTCCATCACCAACTCCCGGAGTTCACTCAGACTCATATCCATCGAGTCAGTGATGCCATCCAGCCATCTCATCCTGTTGTCTCCTTCTCCTCCTGCCCCCAATCCCTCCCAGCATCAGAGTCTTTTCCAATGAGTCAACTCTTCACATGAGGTGGCCAAAGTACTGGAGTTTCAGCTTTAGCATCATTCCTTCCAAAGAAATCCCAGGGCTGATCTCCTTCAGAATGGACTGGGTGGATAATGATTGTGCATGCATATATGTTCAGTCATATTCGATTCTTTGAGACCCCATGAACTGTAGCCTGCTCGGCTTCTCTATCCATGGAATTTTCCAGGCATGAATACTGGTGTAGTTTGCCATATCTTATGCCAGGGGATCTTCCTGACCCAGCGACTGAACCCACATCTCTTGCATCTCCTTCATTGGTAGTCAGATTATTTATCACTGCACCACCTGGGGAGCCCACAGAGTTACTAATACTATATTGTATAATTGAAGGTTCCTATAAGAGTAGATCTTGTAAGTTCTTGTTATGGTGGGAAAAATGCAACTATGTGTAGTGATGAATGTTAACTAAACATATTGTGATGATCATTTTGTAACACATACAAATATCAAATCATTAGCTGTACATCTGAAAACAATATAATGTTTGATGTTACTTATACCTCAATTTAAAAAACATGATTTGGGCAAAAGAATCTAGTTAAAAATGAGTTTATATTTATGACTGTACTTATATGAAGCTAAAGAACAGACAAAAGAATTATATGGTGAATGAAATCAGAGCATTTTATTTCATATATGATGAGAATTGAATAGAAAGAGGTTTATTTTCAGGAGTAAATGAACCATGGTTAGAAATACAGGGAAAAGGGAGGGCAGGAGAGAGGTAATAAAGTATATTGTTCAAGCAGAATCATGTCAGTGTAACAGCACAACCCTATGATCCTTGTCCCCCATGTCCTCTGCCTGCCTTTTGGCTGTGGAAAAGCTTTAGCCAAAGAAGTTTAAACAGAGAAGTGAGAACATGTGAAAACAAAGGAAAACAGTCAAAGGAGACAAAATAATAATAGTTTAGTCATTAAGCATAGTCAGAGACCCTTAGTTCCTTCTCAGGGGCTATAGATAATATTCTGAGCCATATCCTGTGAGCTGTCTTAAGCTACTGAAACTCCCACCAGGTGGAGAAGTTAACTATGTGATGAGCAGACTATAACCATGGAATCCACAATTCTAAGAATTGGCCTCAAGAAATGGAAACCAACTGACCCTGGAACTGAAGATGTTGTCATTGTTGTTTGGTCACTAAGCAGTATCTGACGCTTTTCTGCAACTCCATGGACTGTAGCCCACCAGACTTCTCTGTCTGTGGGACTCCCCAGGCAAGAATACTGAAGTGGGCTGCCATTTCCTTTTCTAGCGGATTTTCCCAACCTAGCAATTGAATCTGCATCTCCTGCATTGGCAGGCAGATTCTTTAAAACTGAGCCACCAGGGAAACCCAGGAACTGAAGATTAATTGTACTTAAAAGAATCAGAATGATGCTAGTCAGACCATCGATGACCAATGTCAAAATGACTGTCGAAGCCAACTGTACAATTCCTACAGGTAGGCCCTTCCTTCAACCTATAAAATCTCTAGCTCCTTAATTTTCACAGGGGAGGAGTTGGCTTTTGGACAGGAGTCTGCCCTACCTCCTGGTTGCCAACATCCAAAATAAAACAAACTTTTCTTTGCACCAAGCTGGCCTCTTTATTGGCTTTTGAGTGGTGAGCAGCAGGACCCCACTTACAGTTACAACACTATCAACACCTACTCCCCAAGCCCCAGACACTGATATCCAGCACTGAAGGTTATGTCTACTAGAAAGCAAAGACATGACTTACTTATTACTCCCTGTTTATTAATTTATTGATTTGTTTGTAAAAATAATTCATAATAGAGAAAAGATGTATTGAAACTGATACATTGCTCAGCCAAAAGATATCATGAATGACTATTGGTGTATCAAACTTAGAAAACAACCAGCAGAGACTGAGGCAGAATAAGGGAGTGTTTGAAGACTTTTATCTTCTGGAGGAGTGCTTAGTCACTCAGTCATGTACAACTCTTTGTGACCCCATGGACTGTAGCCCAACAGGTTCCTCTGTCCATGGGGATTCTCCAGGCTAGAATACGGGAGTGGGTTACCATGCTCTCCTCCAGGGGATCTTCCCGACCCAGAGATTGAAACCAGGTCTCCTGCACTGCACACAGATTCTTTACCACCTGAAGTACCAGGGAAATGACATTAATCAATACCTGTCAGGTATGATCTGGTGGGGTTCAGTTGCTGGGAAAAGATAATTAAAAGCAAGATCTCCTATAAATCAACTGTTTTGCAATAAAAGTTTAAAAACAAAACAAAAAACCCAGAATCTTGTTCCAGTCCAAAAAAACTTTCTCCACAAATGTAGAAGAGAAAAAAAAAAAAAAAAGTTGATTATTGAATATGCCTTGAACTGAAATGTGATATGTATCAGAGGTAATGTATTAAGAGATTGCAAAGAGACAAAAAGAAAGACTGCCCTTTAATACAACCATGAAGATACTACCCATTACATATATGTTCTCAAGTGAGAGGACTTCACACCACCATTTGTCACAAATAATTCATCCTAAATCCTGTGGAGCGACAGAAAATGAGATGGTTAGATGGCATTGACTCAATGGACATGAGTTTGAGCAAACTCTGGGAGATAGTAAAGGACAGAAAAGCCTGGCATGCTGCAGTCCATAGGATCGCAAAGACTTGGGCTCAACTGAGCAACTGAACAACAACAAATTCTATGGACTATGGGAGCAATCATCTGCATTAGTGAATTGGCTTTATCCACAGGAAAGATGTACTTTTGCAACTTCAAGCAGGGCATCTATAGAGATTAGGCTCCTGCCTGCCCAGGTGAACTGGGAGGTAAAGGCTTTATTTTTCCTGATGATAACATTTAAAAGAGATAGATAATTTGGGGTAGTAAAGATGGGAAGAGGTTTATTTAGCTTTTTAAAAGTTTACATTCATTTCAAAGAGATAGACAGAAAAGTATCATTACAAATTTTCTAATGTCAATGCTTTAAGAAAAAGGTTGTTTTTCTGTCTCTGTCATGTCCATCTCTTTGCAACTCCAGAATCAGGCAGGCTTCCCTGTCCTTCACTAGCTCCCGGAGTTTGCTCAAACTCATGTCCATTGAGTGGATGATGAAGAGAGGCGAACTAATATTCTTTCCCTTATTTTCCACAGGGAAAACTTTTATTTTAAATTTAAATTTTACCTTACACAGACTCCTTTTACCCCCTCTATCTAACTTTTCATTTTTTTAAAATATTGCTAGATAGGGCTCTAATTGAAATTTAAAGTTTACCATGTTATATTTTCCCATTAGTTCTCAATAACTCAACACACTTAATATAAACACTTCAAAATCTTTAACATGCCCAACAAGACCACATTTTTGTCTTTGCCTGTAATTGCAGTATGAGCTCACTGCATTTTTTTCCTTATCTCACTACTTTCAGTCATGTTAATTAAAATTTGTAATTCATAAAATTTGACGTTATGTCTCTTCTCACTCTTTTGCTATATGGAATTTCCGTTTCCCTGCTCCTCATCTGGTGAGCTCATTTTCATCCTGTAGCCTAGCTTTCTCTGATTCCAAAAACTTAGATCACTTTTCTATACTTTTTCAAGTTACCCTCTGTTTTCTGGCCTTCCATTATGGTTCAGCTGGTAAAGGATCCGCCTGCAATGTGGGAGACATGGGTTCAATCCCTCGGTTGGGATGATCCCCTGGAGAAGGAAAAGGCTACCCACTCCAGTAGTCTGGCCTAGAGAATTCCACGGACTATACAGTCCATGGTGTCACAAAGAGTCAGACACAACTGAGTGACTTTCACTTTCACTTATGTTTTTCTTTATACTCATTACCCAGAAGAGTTCTTGGATTATTGTGGGTGTTCAATTAATATTTGCTTAATGTAAAAGCTTTAGAATCAAATGGTCATAGTAATTATAGCTCTATTCAAAAATCTTAAACCCTCAGGAGTTGAAAACCAGAAAAAACAGGTGCAACCCATCAAAACTCATTTTAATCATTAACTACTTTGATTTAGCATCTGCCTACACTTGTCTATAACATCAAAACTTGAATAATTTATCATCTAATAATAAAGGCATATGAAATGTAAGCTATTAATTAAAATTTAATATGGAACTTGAAATAGTTAAGCAGTTAATTGCATACATCTCATTGGAGGCATCAAAATTATTTTACTAGACTTATAGCATCCTGGAGAAGGAAATGGCAATCCACTCCAGTACTATTGCCTGGAAAATCCCATGGACAGAGGAGCCTGGTAGGCTGCAGTCCATGGGGCCACAAAGAGTCGGACATGACTTAGCGACATTCCTGTCATTCCTGGCCTATAGCATCAGTCATTAGATCAGGCTATAGCTATTTAAAATCGCTTGCCATTGGGTTTTATTCAGGTAAAATTGTCAAGTTTTCAAATTTCACAAAACTTTCTTCAACATTCTGAAACTGATGGAACTTCAAATAAGCAACAATGGAGTTTCAGTAGCATAAAGCAAAACTTGAAATCCAGCAAGGATGTAAGAAAAATAATATCCAAATCAGTGTCACCTCACAGTTAGTGACAGTCTATCCTTCTCTCAGTGACCAATAAAATAGTTCAGTAAAAATCCTTACCATTAAGGAAAGAAATGGACAGAACTCTGAAACGCAAGAAAAAACAAAACTAAAAACAGTTAATATGTTAGAGTAATTGCTATCTGACAAACAATGTGACCTAGATAAAGAAACAGAGGGAGAAAAGGATCAAAGTTTTTGTTCATACCAATTTGTAGGATAGAATAAAAAAAGGTCTTTAAATAGAAGTTAAAAGTTAGTTATATAAATAATCTTAGTGAAAAATTCTTTCAAAATCTATCCTACTCTCTATTAAGGGATTATTATTTCTGCCCAGCAAATATTTATTTGTTTTTATTTAGATTATTATTGTCATTATTATTATATGTCTCAGCAGGTTTTCTTGTCAAAAGAGCTACGTAAAATAAGAAAACTACAATTGATTCAACTCCTATGGTATACTGGAAAACTTTATTATATGTAAATAGATGACAGGAATATAGATAAATAGATAGATCTAGATAGATGAATGGATTAATAAAATCATCTTTACTATTAAAAATGATGAAATTGAAGTGCAGATCAGTTCAGTTCAGTTCAGTCGCTCAGTGGTGTCTGACTCTTTGCAACCCCATGAATCGCAGCACGCCAGGCCTCCCTGTCCATCACAAACTCCCAGAGTTCACTCAGACTCACGTCCATCAAGTCAGTGATGCCATCCAGTCATCTCATCCTCTGTCGTCCCCTTCTCCTCCTACCCCTAATCCCTCCAAGCATTAAAGTCTTCCAATGAGTCAACTCTTCGCATGAGGTGGCCAAAGTACTGGAGTTTCAGCTTTAGCATCATTCCTTCCAAAGAAATCCCAGGGCTGATTTCCTTCAGAAAGGACTGGTTGGATCTCCTTGCAGTCCAAGGGACTCTCAAGAGTCTTCTCCAACACCACAGTTCAGAAGCGTCGATTCTTCGGCGCTCAGCCTTCTTCACAGTCCAACTCTCACATCCATACATGACCACTGGAAAAACCATAGCCTTGACTAGACGGACCTTAGTCGGCAAAGTAATGTCTCTGCTTTTGAATATGCTTTCTAGGTTGGTCATAACTTTTCTTCCAAGGAGTAAGTGTCTTTTAATTTCATGGCTGCAATCACCATCTGCAGTGATTTTGGAGCCCATAAAAATAAAGTCTGACACTGTTTCCACTGTATGCAAATTAACATATGCATATGGCTATGGACTAGAAGAAGGTGACTGGAACTCAGAATTCTCTAACTCTTAATTTGGTTTTCCCCCTGCCACTGCCCCTTCTGCACACATATGCACAGGTTGTAAAACAATAAAAATCACCACTTTTTAATAATGCAACTGCATTATTAATAAAGAACCTTTGGTCTTACAGTTTCTCTAATATATGATAATATTTTGATTAGAATAAAATATTCACATCACTACTCAATATATTTTCAGTGCTCAGAGCAAAAGCATAATGAGAATAGGGATTTTAAAACTTGATTACTGATTAAATTGTGCATTGAAGTGCTTTATTAATTATTCCAGGGATTTTTACTGCTTATTTATTTAGGTTTGTATTCTTCATGTTTAGAGAGATATATTGACTTGTTCTCCTTCTCATTGCATTTAATACATGAGTACTAATTAGAACCCTCATTATGTAGTAGAGATCAGAGAAGTTAAGTAATTTATGCAAGGTCACACAGCACCATGGTGGCAGAGCTAAGGCTAATGCACATCTAACTCCAAATCTAAAACCCATTTTGGCTACTGGCATCCTACAATGTCAGTAAATAGGATTGAGTAGATTACATAAACCTTGTGATAATGTTTATTCCATGGTTATCAAGACCCCCATCTTTCAATTTTGATTCATTTTACCATACCAATATTTTTGTTAAATCTCCTTGCAAACTTGCTACTTGATGGTCTACTGAATGACCTTATTAAAATGTGGTTACTGATCAAATCTTTAAAAAATTGTTGAATGTCAGTATTTACCTACAAAATGGGTTAAATGTTGGTGAGCAAGCTCTAACCCACACCAGTTTTGTGAGATACTATAGGACTTCCCAGGTGGCTCAGTGGGCAAAGAATCCACTTGAAATGCAGGAGATGAAGGAAACTTGGGTTTGATACCTGGGTTGGGAAGAGGGCATGGCAACCTGCAGGAGGGCATGGCAACCCACTCCAGTATTCTTGCCTGGAGAATTCCAAGGACAGAGGAGCCTGCAGAATTATAATCCATAGGGTCGCAAAGAGTCAGCCACGACTGAAGTGACTGAGCACATACACACACACACACACACACATGTTAACTACCCAACAGCTATTCCTTATTATTCCTGAAGTGGAGCCTCACTTTTTCTTCTGGGGCCAGTGCATCCACATTCATAGGATGACTCATAGTTTACCTAGTCCAATAATGATATTACTCTTTTGTGCAGTGTTTGGTCTTAGGAATGGGCTGTGAAGTATTTCTTGCAATAGAAATATTTGTGCCCCAGAAAAAGAAATAGAATATAAGCAAAAAATCACATGCAGCTCTCTTGGCACCATAAAAGGAGACATTTTTATACACTGAGAATGGCAGAACTGAAAGATGGAAAGAGTTTGAAACCTCAACCCCTGTAACACGTACTTGACCCCAATATTTCTGGCTCTCCTGTCAAGTTGGTATGCTTGTAGGCAATTTTAACCAGAACCATCCTTCAGTGATACACAAGTTTGTCAGGTAGGAAGGACAAATAATTTTTTTCATTTACAGGGTATCAGTTCAGGTGCTCAGTCACTTCTGACTCTTTGCAACCCCATGGACTGCAGCACGCCAGGCCTCCCTGTCCATCACCAACTCCTGGAGTTTACTCAAACTCATGTCCATTGACTCAGTGATGCCATCCAACCATCTCATCCTCTGTCATCCCCTTATAACAATAATTAAAATTGTAACTTTTGTCTAAGTATTTGTTTTTAATTATTTATTGTTGTTTCTAGGAGTACAGAAGTTAACGGTACAGATAAATCTCCTTTGTGATTTTTTTTCTTTTTTTGGTAGGGAAGAAAGAAATGGCAACCCATACCAGTATTCTTGCTTAGAAAATCCCACAGAAGAGCTTGGTGGGCTATACTCCACAGAGTCAGAGTCCGACATGACTGAGCAACTGCAACTCACATAGGAGATAATATACAGTTAACTAAATTAACTTTACTGTATACTGATATGAATAAAATAAAACAAGGAAATGGAGTATGGAGGGGAGGGCAAGTCTAACTGGAGTGATAATGTCTACACAAAGGACTGGAGGAAGTATGGGAGAAATGTATAGGTATTTGGTTGAAGGATATTCAGCCAGCAGGAGCAGCACATACAGAAGCCTTGTGGCATATTCACAGAAAGCTAGGGGTCTAGTATGGATGGATGGATGAAGATTACCAGGGAAAGTAGTAGAAATGATGTCAAAGACGTAGCAGAGAGCAGTGAGGGTGATATACACACTATTTAGAGGACTTGGTCTCTATTTTGCATAATAAAGGAGGACACTCATGGACTGAGCAAAAGAATGAAATGTCTATGATGTTTTAAAAGGATAATTTTGACTGTAGAATGAGTGTGGTGAAGGCAGAAGCAGAAGTACCAGGTAGGAGGATATTACAGCCGAATTACAGCTGACAAGGGGAGAGATGACTCCTCCAATTACGCATCTAATCCCCAAAGAGATTTGAATATTCTTACATGTGAATTTTAAACTGAGAAGGATTTTTAATAACATTTGGAGAGGTGAAGGGATCAGCAAAAGCGTTTTAAACCAGGAAATACTGAAGAGACTCAGCGGTATGAATAATCATGAGATATTTGGGTCGGAAGGAGAATACCTGATAAACTGTCCTTTAGTTCACTCAGACTGCCATAACAAGTATTGCAGACTGGGTGGTTTAAACGATAGTCATTTGTTCCTCTCTTTTGGTTCTGGAGGCTGAATGTTCGAGATCAGAATGCCAGCAAATTCAGTGTCTGGTGAGAAGCCTCTTCTTGGCTTACAAATGACTGCTTTCTTACTCTATTTTCTTACTATATGGTAGAGAGACAGACCTGTGGTCTTTCTTCCTGTTTGTGAAAGTTACTAAGTGGTGTCTGATTCTTTGTGACCTCATAGACTATGGCCTGCCAGGCTCTTCTGTCCATGGAATTCTCTAGGCAAGAATACTGGAGTGGGTTGCCATTTCCTTCTCCAGGGTACCTTCTTGACCCTCATATTGAACCTGGGTCTCCTGCATTGCAGGCAGACTCTTTACCCATCTGAGTCATCAGGGAAGCTTCCTCTTCATAAAAGAACACTAATCCTATCATAGGGGCCCCATTCTCATGACCTCATCTGAACATTATTATCTCCACCAAAATCCCACCTCCAAATACCATAACAATGGAGATTAGGGCTTCAACACAGCCATATGAATTTTCTGGGGTATCAGGGAGTCCATAATTTAAGTTCATAACAGGCTGTTTTTGAGGAATTATAATGATACACTATATAACAGTTAATGGTACACACAATAACAATTGTCTTCACTATCAAGATGTTAGTTTGTCTAGCCTTTTGCTTAGTTATTAAACCCACCACCTATTTCAATATGATTTTTAAAATTTATTAAAATAAGTTTGTTTCTTTTACCCTCTTTTCTTGTCATCACAGCTGACCCTTCACTCCATAACTCCAAAAATGTATAGTCAAGTTGAACAATACTCATTATAAAGTTTTCGATCACTGCGACCTGGAGATAATCCAACCTGAGCTTTAAATCTGATATGTTCCTGTAAACCTGAAAATGAAGAATCTTTAAACTCAAGCTGTTATAGTCTGAGGGACTGCTGAGCTTCTGATTGAGACATATACTAAGGCCGAAAATTGTCAATAGGCTTTATCACATGGAACTCTCAAAATTGAACCTCGTGGTGGTCCACAAAGAGACATAAAGTGCCAGGATACAAACGGACCTGCAAAACATGGCAGATATCAGAACAGATGCATGTAGCAGGTGGGAAAAATGTTCTGTTATGCATAATCAGAAAAGAAGAGCAGCCAATGGTGGGAGTCAGTCATACTCAGAGCAAAGGGTGACGTCCAGATGGACTGAGGCAAAGGAACTTGAGGATTGAAAGCATTTAGCCCTATGCTTTACATTAATATGCAAATTAGAGAATTTTAATTAGAACATCAAATACTCAATCTGAGAGACAAGATCAAAGAGAGGATAAAGGAAAGCTTTCTGATAGTTTGGATGAGACCCAATACTAGTTGATTTCATGGATGTACAAATTTTAAATAATATGATGTCAGCTCTGAAAATAAAAATAGTTTTTAGATAGATTATAGGAGAAAACACAAGGTTTTAACATTATTATCATTTTCAAAGAATTGATTATAATTTTGGTTATATATTTGTTGTTTGTTGCACAGTTTGATGAGTTTCATATGATTTTTAAAAAATAAAACAATAGTGAGAAATTTTAGAATAGGTGCCTCTTCTATGGACATGTTATGTAGCAGGCACTGCAATATAATTCCTTGTAAATTATCTCGTGAAATCAGTGCAATACACCTGAATTCCTGGCACCATTATTCAACATCCAAGGACAGGAAACTGAGTTTCAAAAGGTTAAGTAATTTGTCCAAGGTCACAGAGTCAGTGAGTAGTTTAAACCCAAAACCTCACCCATGCCCACTAAACCTCCCTGAATCTTAACTAACCTGCAATAGAAATGTCTTTGTGATGTCCGTGTTCATTGTGTTTGTTCTAAGCAAAACAAATGGTGACAGGAACCACAAGAGAATATTAGAGGTGAATGGAAGCTTATGAATCAAATGCAACACTGGTTCTCACAAAGAGAAAGGCAGGGGACTTCAGCTTGTGTGATATGGAGGGGAGTAGGCAGAAGGATATTGTAACAGTCAAACATTTAAGGATATTTTAAAATTGTAATCACTTTGATAAATTTTTCTAGGTGATTTATGTTACGGATCCTGAATTACAGGCCACCTGTCTGGTCCCAGAATAAGAAAGTAACGTCTAGAAATTGTTTCTTATATCTCTCATTACACTTTTGGGTGATTTCTGGAATCAACCCTTAGCCTTTTATTTTGATGCCCAGAAATCTGTTTTGTGACAAATAGGCCAATTCATTCTTATTTATAGGGAAGCTTATTTGAACTTCCTATCTAAAAGTTTCAAAGCATTTGTAAAAGTTTTGCACCAAATTGGTGTCTCAAGCAATTAGAACCCCAGGCTGTTCATGAGTCAAAGTAATTCAAAAAGCATAATATTTGAAGAAGTTAGGAGAAATCATTGTTTTGTCATAGGTTGTATGCCAAGTACCAATATGCACAAACAGTGAGTCCGTAATAGGTGTCAACAGAATGAGGCCAAATCATACAGGCTGACAGAAGTTAACTGAAATGGAAAATTCTTGAGTACTTAGGCTTACATGGTTTGAAAATGGAACATGCTGAAATAACAGGCAAGCTGAACTGAATACATCTCTCTGTGTTGTACTGAGTTTATTGTGGCCTCATATTACCTTTCATCTAGTTAGAAAAGGAAGGCTTCTTGAAAAAGTGAGATCATAGTTTTGAAAGTTGGCAAAGAGTAAGGGAAGTTGCTTCAAACATGGAACAATGGATCTTAATCTCAAGAAAATAACCATAAAGAATGTTTCACTAATACAAATACAGTACTCACTTATTGGCTAATAAAAATTAGTGGCATTAAATTTCAAAATAAAAAGAAATAAAATACATTCTTGCTATGTTTGATATTATGGTGGTATTATTTATTATGACTCTACAGTTCAGTATTTCCTGATTTTATCTTTACTATCAAATTCATGCCTAATTTACATAAGTACTGTCTCAGAATCTATTTTAATGTATATTTATGTCTGACATAAAGCATAATTTGTTGTGCTATCCATTTAAATTGATAATGTCATATTTCTATAATCTTTTGATTTTAGATACAGTTTTTCTTACTCATCTAGAGCATTAAATATTATTGAAAATTTTTTGTATTTAGTTCATTTTTCTATAGGTTATAGTAGAGAATAGTCTTGAAATTTCAGTCTTCCAAGGGCAAACTGCAAAAACAACTTGTAGTTTTCAATGTAGTAGATCATTTTTATAAACTTTTGTTTTGATGTCTTGTGGTGCAGCTGTCTGAGCATCTTGACCAGACAAAATCTTCCTCCTGCCATAAGGTCGTATTTCTCTCCTCCTCCTCTCCTTCTGCCAAAGGCTCCTGGAGTGCCGTCGTTCCTCTAAGCAGATGAAATGTGTGATCTCCTTCGAAATCGATATTAATGCCATTTCAGCCTTTGTGGAAATGAGATTAGAATTCTAAATGTTCAGAATCCAACAGCATTTAATGAAAAATGATAGGAATTATCACATACCTAGAGCTTAGAGAGGATGGAATCGTATTTGCACATTATTAAAGATCTGAATAATTTAGGTTATTTTTAGATTTGAACTGCTTAGAGGATTTTAGAAAGCTCAATTTAAACTGCTCAAGAAATGTACTTTCTCGTCCTGATTTCAGCAATCTTATGTCACTTAACATTTTTTTTCATAAAATTGGGTGGTTTTGCTGTTACAAAATGAACATGTTTTGGACTTCAGACTAATCACAAGGAAATACTGAAATCTTAAAATAAAATTTATTTAATTCCTCTAGTAACTTTAAAACCTCTGTCAGATGAATGTTTTCCTTTGTTTCCACTCCTCCCCCTCACCAGTTCTCTGGTAAAAACTACTTTTTTCTGGGTCTTATAAGAAATATAGACTAATAACATTGTAGTTATACATCAGTAAACCATGAAGGTGAAAATGATTCAGTGTAATTCAAATGTACTTTTTATTTTCTCCAGTAATCTATTAATTCTAAATGTTTGTTTGTTCACCTTACTGACAGATAAAATGTGAAAATATTATGTCTCTGTCTGTCTTGCGAGGACAACCTGGTGGGTAATCGGTACCCTGGATAGATTTGATATTATCATTTATGAATCATAGGTGGTGAGGCAGAAGTTTGGAGCTTGTAAGATAATATATTTTAAAATTAAAAATAATTGAAGATGAACAAAAGAATACAAGCCATATTGTCAAGAAATACAGACTACATGATCTGCCAATCCTCAGGGAAACTAGAAAACATTTTAAACCAAAAAGATATTTCCATCTAAAAAACTAAAATGAGAATAGATGAAAAAAATAAAAAACAAAGCCGAAAAGAGTAACTCCTGGTTTGTGAACATAAGTTGCTAAAATGACCAAGAATCTAAAGATAAACTGTAGCTTTTTAAAAAAACCTAGTGAATGGAATAGGTAATGCTATTATAATAAAGAATTGGAGGATATGGCTTCCTCTAACAGAATCTGTGTCTCCACTCAAGATGCTCCTCACCACTTCCCTTTGTTCTTTATATCTCCTAATATTTTTTTGTTAGCAAGGTCTTCAAAATTATTGAGTTTGTGATGGAAACTTCACAAAAGATGATTGTAATCTGTTAGTCTAATGAAAATTTCTTCACAAAAGCCTTTGAATCTGGAGGAATCATGACTATGTAACTTCAACTCCAAAAGTAACATTTTGATATGATAATTTAAATGCCTGATTTAAAATACAGTGTTTATTTTCATTGCTAATTTTTGAATTGTTTTAATTATCATGAAATGAAATGCGTTATTTTATTTTCATGTAAAATTTGTGACTGTTATTACATGTTCAAATTCATGTCAGGATCACCACAGTTAGGTTAGGGAGCAGTCCCATCACCTCCATACAATTCTCCCACCCATAGCCCTTGGCAATCACGACCTATTCTCAATATCCATAGTTCTACTATTTATTTTTAATAACGTAATGTAAATGAAATTAAACAATATACAGTTATTCAAGAACTGCTTGTTGCACTCAGCAAAATGTATTTGAGTTTCATCCAGGTCGTTGTGTCTATCAGAAGTGTATCCACATTTATTGCTGAGTAGTATTTTATGTAATTCCATTCTCCATAGTATTCCATTTGTTTATTTATTTTGTTGTTGTTGTTTAGTCACTAAATCGTGTCCTGGAGTTTGCTTAAACTCATATCCATTGATTTGGTAATATCATCCAACCATCTCATCCTCTGTCGACTCCTTCTCCTCCTGCCCTCAATCTTTTCTAGCATCAGGGTCTCTCCAGTGAGTCAGCTCTTCACATCAGGTGGCCAAAGTATGGGAGCTTCAGCTTCAGCATCATTCCTTCCAGTGAATATTCAAAGTTGATTTTTTCTTTTTTTATAATATTTTATTTTTACTTTATTTTACTTTACAATACTGTATTGGTTTTGCCGTACATTGACATGAATCCACCACGGGTGTATATAAGCTCCCAATCCTGAATTCCCCTCCCACCTCCCACCCCATATCATCTCTCTGGATCATCCCCGTGCACCAGCCCCAAGCATCCTGTATCCTGTATCGAACATAGACTGGCACTTCGTTTCTTACATGATAGTATACTTGTTTCAAAGTTGATTTCTTTAGGTTTGACTGGTTTGATCACCTTGCTGTCCAAGGGACTCTTAAGAATCTTCTCTAGCACCACAGTTCAAAAGCACAATTCTTTTTCTTTTAAAATTTATTTATTTATTTTGATTGGAGGCTAGTTATTTTACCATATTGTAGTGGTTTTTGCCATACATTGACATGAATCAGCCATGGGTGTACATGTGTTCCCCATCCTGAACCCTAAGGGTCATCCCAGTGCACCAGCCCTGAGCACCCTGTCTCATGCATCGAACCTGAACTGGTGATCTATTTCACATATGATAATATACATGTTTCAATGTATATTATTCTCTCAAATCATTCCACCCTTGCCTTCTCCCACAGAGTCCAAGAGTCTGTTCTTTACATCTGTGTCTCTTTTGCTGTCTCGCATACAGGGTCATCTTTCCCATCTTTCTAAATTCCATATATATGCATTAATATACTGTATTGGTACTTCCCTGGTGGCTTAGATGGTAAAGCATCTGTCTACAATGCAGGAGACTTGGGTTCGATCCCTGGGTCAGGAAAATTCCCTGGAGAAGGAAATGGCAACCCACTCCGGTACTCTTGCTGAGAAAATCCCATGGATTGGGGAGCCTGGTGTCCATGGGGTCACAAAGAGTCAGACATGACTGAGGGACTTCACTTTCACTTTCTTCTCACTGTATTGGTGTTTTTCTTTCTGACTTACTTCACTCTGTATAATAGGCTCCAGTTTCATCCGTATCATTAGAACTGATTAAAATGCATTCTTTTTAATGGCTGAGTAATATTCCATCGTGTATATGTACCACAGCTTTCTTATCCATTCGTCTGCTGATGGACATCTAGGTTGCTTCCATGTCTTGGCTGTGATGAACATTGGGGTACACATGTCTCTTTCAATTCTGGTTTTCTTGGTGTGTATACCCAGCAGTGGGATTGCTGGGTTGTATGGCAGTTCTATTTACAGTTTTTTAAGGAATCTCCACACTGCTCTCCCTAGAGGCTGTACTAGTTTGCATTCCCACCAACAGTGTAAGAGGGTTCCTTTTTCTCCTCATCCTCTCCAGCACTTATTGCTTGTAGACTTTTGGATAGCAGCCATTCTGACTGGCGTGAGATGGTACTTCATTGTGGTTTGATTTGCATTTCTCTGATAATGAGTGATGTTGAGCATCCCAAAGCATAATTCTTTAGTGCTTAGCCATCTTTGTGGTCCAACTCTCACATCTGTACACAACTACTGGAAATCTCATAGTTTGGCTAGATGGATCTTTGTCAGCAAAGTGATGTCTCTGCTTTTAATATGTTGTCTTATAACTTTCCTTCCAAGGAGCAAGTGTCTTTTAATTTCATAGTTGTAGTCACCATCCTCAGTTATTTTGGAGTCCAAGAAAATAAAATCTATCATTGTTTTCACTTTTTTCCCATCTATTTGCCATGAAGTGATGGGACTGGATGCCATGATCTTAGTCTTCTTAATGTTGAGATTTAAGCCAGCATTTTCACTCTCCTCCTTCACCCTCATCAAGAGGCTCTTTCATTCCCCTTCACTTTCTGCCATTAGAGTGATATCATCTACATATCTGAGGTTGTTGATATTTCTTTTAGCAATCTTGATTCCAGCTTGTGGGTCATCTAACCTACCCTCTTGTAAATTGTCTCCAGTTTTCAGCAATATGAACATGCTGCAAATCTTCATGTAAGGTATGTATGTGTGGAACTAAGTTTACTTTAGGGTAAATACTGAGCAGTGGAATTGTTTGGTTATACTGTAACTGGATGTTTAACTTTATTAAAAAAAAAAAAGACTATTTTCCACAGAATGTGTGCAATTCCGAATTGTGACTAGCAGTGTCTGAGAGTTTGACTTGTTTCACATCTTCACTAATGTGTAGTATTTTCAGGTTTTTTTCTTTTTTTTTTTAAGCTACTCTACTAGGCATTCACTGATATCTCAATTTAAGAAAAAAATCATTTCTGTTAGGGCCGATGATGCTAAATGTCTTCTTACATGCCTTACTTACCATCTTCACATCCTCTTGGTGAATTGTTTGTCCATATCTTTTGTCCAGTTCTTATATATTTTTTTCTTATTTCAAGTTTAGAGTGTCTATCATATATTTTGATACACAGCACTTGTTGAATATGTTATTTGCAAATATTTTCTTCCAGTCTGTAACCTGCTTTTTTTTTTTTTTTGGCTTTTTCTACAAGTCTTTCATAAAAGAAACCTTTTAATTTTGATTTAGTCTGGTTTGAAAGTGAAAGTGAAGTCGCTCAATCGTGTCCGACTCTTTGCGACCCTGTGGACTGTAGCCCACCAGGCTCCTCCGTCCATGGGATTCTCCAGGTAAGAATACTGGAGTAGGTTGCCATTTCCCTTCTCCAGGGGATCTTCCCAATCCAGGGATCGAACCCGGGTCTCCCGCATTGGAGGCAGATGCTTTAACCGCTGAGCCACCAGGGAAGACCACCTCTAAAAATATGGATTGTAATTTTTGTTCCATACATAAGAATTCATCACTTGAATTCAAATCAGGTTATGAGCAAGTTTTGAGATCTTGCTGGGTGAAAGTGATTCAAGAGCCTCCTCCAGGGTCTGGCCCAAAGGGTCAGAGTTCCATTTAGAAATCACAGAGATGCTTTAGTTTCTGCCGGTAGGTAGGAGTCTCAGGGAGGCATGTCTGAATAGTATAGCTTTTGTACAGCTGTTGTCCTACCCAAGTAGTTAGCCAGCACTTTTGTTTTAGACTTCTGTGTAAGAAGTGTAAGTGAAAGTCTTACACTTGCGTGTAATAAATGTGTGCTGCTTAATGCCACTAAGATTTTTGATGATTTTTACCAGAGCAGTTGAAACTGATATAGGGATTAAAAGGCTATTCTAATCATATTGGAGAAATTGCCTCTCAGTGTATAAAATGTAAGGGAAATTATATCTCATACTCTGCACAAATACCACTTCTATGTGGATTAAGTACTAAATATGAAACAATTAAAACCTTTTGATGAAAATGTTTCTGTAGAGAAAAATTTTTAAAAGCAATCTTGTTTGTACAATGAAATATTATGAGATTCTCAATATCCCTACTATTTAGAAAAATAGACATGTTAAAAAGGAGTTGGTATTTAATTCTTGCAGGATTAACAATTAAAAACTATTCATCATCCTAACTGCTGACAGGAGTTTGAGATAATAGAATTTATGTGCTCTTGGTAAGCTTACAGATTGGTACAATCACCTTGGAGTTTAATTGTCATTATGTATAAATGTTGAAAATGTGAGAAACCTGGGATCTTTATACCTGTAATCAATGTTATTCCTTCACAGAAGCTTCCTTTGCTACTCCAGTCTAAATGATGTCTCTAAATAAAAAATATATATATAAATAATGAAAAATTGTAATAATTAGGACAGTGTTTTTATTTGATGACTAATCAATAGTTTCTCAGCATTCAAATAGAATCTCAAAAAGGCTTTGTTAATATTTCTGTTTTGTTCACAACTGGATCTCCATATCTGGCCAAATACCTAATATGTGACAAAAACTCAGTATATATTTGGAAAGAAAAAATAAAAAGAACTTCTCCTGGGTTTCCCCTTTATTCTTACACTGCCACTAGATTCACAGCACTCTGACACCTGGATATAGCATCAGATCCCACAGGTTATGTATGGGCTTAGTCCCATGAGACGGTCCCCCACTTTCAGAACCCAGTCACAACAGTAGGTCTTCAGGTTACCTGCATCTTCTGTTCCATCTGGCTACAAATTAGAAGTTCTTATGACTCTCCCTCCTTGGAGTCCCTCATCTGCTAGAATATCTCACCAGAATTCTGTGAAATATGTACTTACATATACCAGTTTATTATAAAATGAAGGATACATTAAAAGATACTGATGAACAGCCCAATGTAATGATACATAGAGCAAAGACTTGAGGAGTCCCAAGTGCAGGGGGTCTGTTCCCAAGGAGCTAGGGCACAGTACCCACCCAGTGAGTGTGTTCCCCAATGCAGAAGCTCTCTAAACCCATGCTTTGGGGATGTTTATGGAGGCTTTGTCACAGAGGCATGATCAATCATAATCTAGATCTCCAGCTCCTTTCTTTTTCTTGGAATGTAGGCTGGGGGTGGAGAGCTGTAGGACTGAAAGTTGGAAGCTGCTAATCATTTCTTCTTGTTTCTGGTGATCAGCTTCCATTCTGAAGCTATATAGGACTCATCAAGAATCACCTAAAATCTATCATTTGCTCTTGATTTTCAGCAATTAGTTTGGGCTCAGTTGAGCATTTCTGGTTGTCTCTCCTGGGTGACTCATGTGGGTACAGTCATCTGTGACTCAAATGTGACTGTATGGTCAAATATAGCTACACTACCTCTCCTGGAAATTAGCATTTGCTCCATCAGACTCTTATACCTCATATATGAGAGTAAAAATCTTCATTTTGATTTTAGGGAAACATTCCATGAGGGCAAGCATGAAGGTAGAAAGCCTAGAAATCTATAGTCATTTTATAGCTTCAAATTGATCACAACAAGTCACAAAGCCAGCCCAGGATCAAAGAGTGAGGAAATAAGCTCAATTTTCTTGATGGAAGAAATTGTAAATTTGCCTTACAAAGAGAAAGAGGAATTACTCTAGTCTTCTGTGCAACACTTTACCATACCAAAAACTGTTATTTAAAAATATTTATTAATTATTGACATACTCTATGCAGTACTTATAAATCATGCATGCTTTAAAAATAATTGGTTTGGCAATAATTTATTTGATATTTATTAAGGTAATGCTAATTATGGTCATTTAATTTCTGTGGGAATTTATATAACTCAAGTTATATTTGAGCATAATGTGTTAATTATTAATGTGCATCATTTAAAATTATGTGATCAAATTAAACCCATTCCCAGAACTCTATATTTATGCTCCTCAATTAAAGTACTCATGTAATACATCATTTTGACTATTACATGGAGTAGTATATAAATCTTGCATTATCTGATTGCAGTGATGTTATTAATGTTCTTGGAACTCTTCAATCATTCATTAAAGGCTATCTTAAGATGACCTAAGGTAAAAGCTTGCTTCTTTCCTCCTCTTTAAAAGTGGTAAGGAAGCTGAGGGAAAGCAAGAGATGAGTAGTACAGAAAGGCACTATCAGCCCCACATTAGGGGCTGATTAGTCATGGACAACTAATCAGAGGCAAATCAGAGAAATGGCTCTCCTTTTCTCCTGTTGTGTTTGGAATTAGCAAATAGCAAAACTCTTTTCTCTTTAGTAATGGATAACACTTTTACAACTTTCATACATTTGGGGACATTAAAAAGAGTTACAAATACTAAAGTTTGTCTCAGGGCATACCAGTGGTATTATTTCTCTTTTCTAGGGCAACCCCCCACCCTAAAGTCAATTCCCTTTTTTATAAAATAATAATGCTATTGTTTATTCTACAAAGTGGTCAATAGTTTTTGTTCTCAATGGCAGATTTTACTTCATATACTCCTTCAGTGGGTGCGTGAAGGAGACAGTTCATTACAGATTGATAAGTAGATAAAATGACTGGATGGATGCAAAGGTAAGTGAATGGAGGAGCGGATAGACAGACTGGCAGACTATAAAAAGCAAGGAAACAATACAGATTGCATTATGACATTTTCCATTTGAAAGCCATCTCATGAACCCCTCTTAGGATTAACGACATGCCTTTAATTTGATATAACCTTTCTTGAGTTCTGCTTAATGAGTTCCTCTGCCTCATTTGCTACCACCTACTAACATACTCTATCTCTAGCCATAATAAACTAATTGCAATTTTCCAAAGGCTTTGTGCATTTCCAAACTATGTCTATAACTTAGACATAGTTTGCATAAGCAAAACTTCCACCTCTGTGCCTGGCCCACACTAATTGTTAAAAACTCATCTCAAGTGACACTTCATTTGATTAGCATTCCCTACAATCCCTGAACTCAGTGCCCATTATACATCCGTGTATACACCGTGTGTATAGACCTTAGCCCTATCAGGGTATGTAGACTGTAAGTTCTCAAGCTTTAATATGAAACTGAAATATCTTGGAGATTGTTAAAAGGTAGATTGCTGAGCACTGCTTTGGATATTCTCATTATTTAGACATAGTCGTTGTTTAGTCACTACATTGTACCTGAATACATTTGCAACGCCATGGACCATACAGAGCTCACCAGGCTCTTCTGTCCATGAGATTTGCCAAGCAAGAATACTGAAGCAGATTGGCATTTCCTTCTCCAAGGCATCTTCCTGATCCAGGGATCAAAACAACTGCATTGGCTGGTGGATTCTCTACCACTGAGCCACCTGGGAAGCCTAGATATAGTACAGAGCTTCAGTAGTTTAAATTATAATAGGAAAGACTTACCCAGACTGATGAACACAATGAAAAATAGATAAATAGGTAAATAAAAACTGAACAGCTTTCAATGATGCCAGTGTTCTAATTGTTGGTATCCTCCAACCCAGGAAACTCTCTAACTTTCAAGAGCCAAATTTTTCATTTTTAAAATGATTTCAGATGTCTCTGAGTTTATGAACACTTATTGAATATATCTGGTAATACTTCCCAGGTAGCACTAATGGTAAAAGAAACTGCCTGCCAGTGCAGGAGACAATAGAGAGGTGGGTTCAACCTCTGGGTTGGGGAGATCCCCTGGAGAAGGGCATAGCAACCCACTTCAATATTCTTACCTGACAAATTCCATGGACAGAGGAGCCTGGTGGGCTGCAGTCCATAGAGTCACACAGAGTCAGACACAACTAAAATGACCTAGGAAGCTCATAAAAATCTGACAATGTGGAAAAGGAACGGGCATCTGTTTACTAGTTAATTCAATTACACAGAAATGTGAACACAGGTATTAGGAGATTATGTTAAATAACTGCATAATAATTCCACCCTCATCCTCCTCTTGCTTTTTCCTTCCTCTTCTCTTTCTTCTCTCCTTTTCTGTCTCCATTTTCATAAGAACAAGAATACATTTAGTGATGTTGAGTATCATTTCATGTGTTTATAGACCATCTGTAAGCCTTCTTACACCACTGAAACAACTTAGAATGTATGCAATTCTTCTATGGAGAAATGTCTCTTTAGATCTTCTGCCCATTTCTGATGGGGCTGTTTGTTTTTCTGATGTTGACCTTCTTATGTATTTTGGAGATTTAACCACAGGGATCCCAGCTTGGTGCTGTGTGAGGACCGAGAGGGGTAGGAGGGAAGAGAGACTGATGAGAGAGGGGGCATATGTAAAATTATGACTGATTCACATTGTTGTATAGCAGAAACCAACACAACATTTTGAGCAATTTTCTTCCAATTAAAAAATAAATGTAGAACATAAAAATAAATAAAAATATATACATTTAACCATTTACATGTTTTCTTTGAATAGAAAATATGCCATAGTCATTGCACTATATTGTAGACTACAGGAAAAAATAAAGTTTACAAAAAACAAGTGATACTAGAGAAAGAAATGGCAAACCACATTAGGATTCTTGCTTTGAGAACTCCATGAACAGTATGAAAAGACAAAAACATATGACACCATAAAATGAGTCACCCAGGTTGATAGGTGTCCAATATGCTACTGGGGAAGAATGGAGAAATAGCTCCAGAAAGACAGCTGGGCCAAAGGAGAAACAACCCTCAGTTGTGAGTGTGTCTGGTGGTGAAAGTAAAGTCCGATGCTGCACAGTACAGTAGTGCATAGAATTCTGGAATGTTAAGTCCGTGAATCAAGGTAAATTGAGTGTAGTTAAGAAGGAGATGGCAAGAATGAACATAGACATTTTAGGAATCAGTGAACTAAAATAGATAAGGATGAACAAATTTAATATAGACGGTCATTATATCTACTATTGTGGGCAAGAATCCCTGAGAAGAAATGGAGTAGCCCTCATTGTCAACAAGACAGTGTGAAATGCAATATTTGGGTGAAATCTCAAAAATGACATAATGATTTCAGTTTGTTTCCAAGTGCGTCCCTGATAGTTCAGTTGGTAAAGAATCTGCCTGCAATGTGGGAGACCTGGATTCGATCCCTGGGTTGGGAAGATCCCCTGGAAAAGGGAAAGCCTACCAACTTCACTATTCTGGCCTGGAGAATTTCATACACTCTATAGTCCATTGTGTCGCAAAGAGTCAGACATGATTGAGTGACTTTCACATTCACTTTTCCAAGGGAACATTTCATGTAAAGATAGTCACAATAAAGGACAGACATGGCAAGAACTTAAAAGAAGCAGAAGAAATTAAGACGAGGTGGCAAGGATATAGAAAAACTGCACAAAAATGGTCTAGACAATCTTTTATGGTTGCACAGCCACAATGGTATGATCACTCACCTAGATCCAAAATGTGAAGTCAAGTGAGCCTTAGGAAGCATTACTATGAAAAAAGCTAGTGGAGATAAGGAATTCCAGCTGAACTATTTAAAATCCTAAAAGATAATGCTGTTAAAGTGCTGCACTCAATATACCAGCAAATTTGAAAAACTCAGCAGTGGCCACAGGATAGGAAAAGGTCAGTTTTCATTTCAATCCCAAAGAAAGGCAATGCTAAAGGATGTAAAAAGTACTGCTCAATTGTGTTCATTTCGCATGCTAGCAAGGTAATGTTCAAAATCCTTCAAGGTAGGCTTCAACTGTGCTTGAACTGAGAACTTCCATACATACACACTGGATTTAGAAAAGGCAGAGGAACCAGATATCAAATTACCAACATCCCTTGGATCATACAAAAGGCAAGGGAATTTAAAAAATTACTTCTGCTTCATTGACTATGTTAAAGCCTTTGACTATGTGGATCACAACAAACTGTGGGAAATTCTTAAAGAAATGGGAATACCATACCACCTTACCTGCCTCCTGAAAACATGTATGCAAGTCAAGAAACAACAGTTAGAACAGTTGGAACAATGGACTGGTTCAAAATTGGGAAAGGAGTATGTCAACACTATACATTATCACCCTGCTTATTTAACTTCTATGCAGAGTATATCATGGGAAATGCCAGAGTGGGTGAATCACAAGCTAGAATAAAGAATGCCAGGAGAAATATCAATGACTTTAGATATGCAGATGATACCACTTTCATGGCAGAAAGCAAAGAGGAACTAAAGAGTCTCTTGATGAAGGTGAAACAGGATAGCAAAAAGGCTGACTTAAAACTCAACATTTAAAATACAAAGATCATGGCATTCAGTCCCATCACTTCATGGCAAACAAGAGAGGGAAAAAATGGAAACAGTGACAGATTTTATTTTTATGGGCTCCAAAGTCACTGCAGACCACGACTGCAGCCATGGAATTAAAAGACTCTTGGTCCTTGGAAGAAAAGTTATGATACACCTACACAGTGTATAAAGAAGCAGAGATATCATTTTGCCATCAAAGATCCATCTAGTCAAAGCTTTGGTTTTTCCAGTAGTCATTTATGGATGTGAGACTTGGACTATGAAGAAGGCCAAGCATCAAAGAATTGATGGTTTTGAATTGTGGTGCTGGAGAAGACTCTTGAGAGTCCCTTGGACTGCAAGGAGATCAAGTCTGTCAATCCTAAAGGAAATCAACACTGAGTATTAATTTAAAGGACTGATACTCAAGCTGAAGCTCCAATAGTTTGGCCTCTTGATGTGAAGAGCTAACTCACTGGAAAAGACTCAGATGCCTGGAAAGACTGAGAGCAAGAAGAGAAGGTGGCAACAGAGGATGATATGTTTGGCTGGCATCATTGACTCAATGGACATGAGTTTGAGAAAAGTCAGGGACACAGTGAAGGAGAGGGGATCCTGTTCTGCTGCAGTTCATGGGGTCACAAAGAGTTGGACATGATTAGAGACTGAACAACAACAACCAATAATTAAGAAGCAGAGATAGACACTATTAATATGATTATATATTTATCTATATTTTAATCTATTAATATGTATACAAATTTTATTTTGTCATTTTCCATTAAAATTTATCATTACAAATTTTGTCAAAATTAGTTGCAGTGAAAATTCTGTTAAGCTGATTTAATATTTTCAAAATATCACTGCAGGTCACATTAAGTTAAAAAAATTAAAAATTTAAAATATATTTGTTTTCATTTAAAAATAATTCTGTATTGAAAATGGCTGTTGACAACTTATACATTTTCACATGTGGAAGAAAATCGTTTGTATAGTAAACTATGATCCTTAGAAAAAACAGTTCTAGTAAAAATTTTTAAATATATTTAAATTACCAAATTTTTAAATATATTTGACCTAATTTTTAAATGTATTTGATCTAATCAATTGGATAAAGAATGGCACCCCACTCCAGGACTCTTGCCTGGAAAATCCCATGGATGGAGGAGCCTGGTAGGTTGCAGTCCATGGGGTCGCTAAGAGTTGGACAGGACTGAGCGACTTCCCTTTCACATTTCACTTTCATGCATTGGAGAGGGAAATGGCAACCCACTCCAGTATTCTTGCTTGGAGGATCCCAGGGACAGGGGAGCCTAGTGGGCTGCTGTCTATGGGGTCTCACAGAGTTGGACATGACTGAAGACACTTAGCAGCAGCAAGACACACATATACCTTTATCATAACTGAGTTTCTTAATACTACATTGTACGTGTTAAGTAAACCAAGGTTTATTTAACGAGATCATTTAACCATAACTTTACGGTTATTTAAATTGTTTTAATTATTCATATTTTGTACAATGCAGTTATACAAATTCATATTTATCATGCAAAAGGGATTTATGAGTTTAATTTTGTACATGAGAAAGCTTTTCTCATGTTTATAAAGTTGTTTCACTAGGAAATAATGCTCAAAGTGGAAATGTTTGTCAAATTGTGCATATAGATTTCATGTTGATGTATATTAATAAAGTACTTTCCAGGATGATTTTTTTAAAAAATATTTCTACCAGAAGAAAATTACAATGCATATTTATTCTTATCTTTATTCAAGCTCCCTGGTAGTGTTCTTCTTTTTTTTATTTTGGGCACCGTTACAGGTGAAATTTTGGAGAAGGAAATGGCAACCCAATCCAGTATTGCCTAGAGAATCCCATGGACAGAGGAGCCTGGTGGGCTATAGTCCATGGGGTTGCAAGAGTCAGACATGACTTAGTGACTAAACCATCACCACAGGTGAAATGTATGTTTTTAATTTATGTCTATTTTATGATTAATAATGATAAAAAAAATCTCTTCACATATGTGTTTAATAGTTGTTTCTGGATAGTAGTTTTTTATGTGAATTATCTGTTCATGAGTTTGACCCCATTTTTATTGAGATGACTTTCTTAACTGAAAGAAATTTGGATGTAATCATTAACACAGAAAATAAAGCAAATAAGAAAATTATTAGCTCTAGACAAATAGAAGTTAAGCAGATAGAGAGGAACTATGACTTCCTTTCTGGCCCAGCTGAGATAGTGTTTTTAGTATAGCCACTTGAAATTGGACAAGTAGATAAATGCAACAAATAAGTCAATGTTTCAATAAGAATATTGCATTATATTATAAAGTTTTGCTTATTAAAGTATAGTAAAAGTAAAAGTTCTTTATTACTTTATAAAGTCTTTTATTATAGTAAAGTAAAAAACAAACAAACAAACAAAAAACAGTTACTCTAATTTTCCATGCAGAAGTCACAGTTTCCCTCTTCTTGGAAGTTTTATGATCTTCTATTTGTTGCTGTTCAGAAAGTTCATTATCATGATTCGATCTATGTGCATGTCTCTCTATATATGCGTATATGTGTATGTTTTCTTTCACTGGACAATTGATGGGCCCATTTAGTGTGAAAACTCATACCCTATAGTTATGAAAAGTTTCTTACAAGCTTCCACATTTTCCCCCCATTTTCTATTTCAGAAAGCCCTGTTTGTCATATATGAGAATTTATGAATTAGCAATCTAATTTCCTTATGTTTTCTAACCTATTTTCTATTTCTATGTTTTCTAATCTACGTCAGTTCAGTTCAGTTCAGTCACTCAGTCGTGTCCGACTCTCTGCGACCCCATGAATCGCAGCACGCCAGGCCTCCCTGTCCATCACAAACTCCCAGAGTTCACTCAGACACACGTCCATCGAGTCAAGTGACGCCATCCAGCCATCTCATCCTCTGTTGTCCCCTTCTCCTCCTGCCATCAATCCCTCCCGGCGTAAGAGTCTTTTCCAGTGAATCAGCTCTTTGCATGAGGTGGCCAAAGTATTGGAGTTTCAGCTCCAGCATCAATCCTTCCAAAGAAATTCCAGGGCTGATCTCCTTCAGAATGGATTGGTTGGGTCTCCTTGCAGTCCAAGGGACTCTCAAGAGTCTTCTCCAACATCACAGTTCAAAAGCATCAATTCTTCAGCTCTCAGCCTTCTTCACAGTCCAACTCTCACATCCATACATGACCACAGGAAAAAACATAGCCTTGACTAGACGGACCTTAGTCAGCAAAGTAATGTCTCTACTTTTGAATATGCTATCTAGATTGGTCATAACTTTTCTTCCAAGGAGTAAGTGTCTTTTGATTTCATGACTGCAGTCACCATCTGCAGTGATTTTGGAGACCAAATAAATAAAGTCTGACACTGTTTCCACTGTTTCCCCATCTATTTCCCATGAAGTGGGGGGACCGGATGCCATGATCTTCATTTTCTGAATGTTGAGCTTTAAGCCAACTTTTTCACTCTCCTCTTTCACTTTCATCAAGAGGCTTTTTAGTTCCTCTTCACTTTCTGCCATAAGGGTGGTGTTATCTGCATATCTGAGGTTATTGATATTTCTCCCAGCAATCTTGATTCCAGCTTGTGTTTCTTCCAGTCCAGCGTTTCTCATGATGTACTCTGCATATATGTTAAATAAGCAGGGTGACAATATACAGCCTGGACATACTCCTTTTCCTATTTGGCACTAGTCTGTTGTTCCATGTCCACTTCCAACTGTTGCTTCCTGACCTGCATACAGATTTCTCAAGAGGCAGGTCAGGTGCTCTGTTATTCCCATCTCTTTCAGAATTTTCCACAGTTTATTGTGATCCACACAGTCAAAGCTTTGGCATAGTCAATAAAGCAGAAATAGACGTTTTTCTAGAACTCTCTTGCTTTTTCCATGATCCAGCAGATGTTGGAAATTTGATCTCTGGTTCCTCTGCCTTTTCTAAAACCAGCTTGAACATCAGGGAGTTCATGGTTCATGTATTGCTGAAGCCTGGCTTGGAGAATTTTGAGCATTCCTTTACTAGCATGTGAGATGAGTGCAATTGTGCGGTAGTTCGAGCATTCTTTGGCATTGCCTTTCTTTGGAATTGGAATGAAAACTGACCTTTTCCAGTCCTGTGGCCACTGCTGAGTTTTCCAAATTTGCTGGCATATTGAGTGCAGCACTTTCATAGCATCACCTTTCAGGATTTGAAATAGCTCAACTGGAATTCCATCACCTCCACTATCTTTGTTCATAGTGATGCTTTCTAAGGCCCTCTTGACTCCACATTCCAGGATGTCTGGCTCTAGATGAGTGATCACACCATCATGATTATCCAGGTCATGAAGATCTTTTTTGTACAGTTCTTCTGTGTATTCTTGCCACCTCTTCTTAATATCTTCTGCTTCTTTTAGGTCCATACCATTTCTGTCCTTTATCAAGCCCATCTTTGAATGAAATATTCCCTTGGTATCTCTAATTTTCTTGAAGAGATCTCTAGTCTTTCCCATTCTGTTCTTTTCCTCTATTTCTTTGCATTGATTGCTGAAGAAGGCTTTCTTATCTCTTTTTACTATTCTTTGGAACTCTGTATTCAGATACTGATATCTTTCCTTTTCTCCTTTGCTTTTCATCTCTCTTCTTTTCACAGCTATTTGTAAGGCCTCTGTAGACAACAATTTTGCTTTTTTGCATTTCTTTTCCATGGGGATGGTCTTGATCCCTGTCTCCTGTACAATGTCACGAACCTCATTCCTAGTTCATCAGGCACTCTGTCTATCAGATCTAGGCCCTTAAATCTATTTCTCACTTCCATTGTATAATCATAAGGGATTTGATTTAGGCCATACATGAATGGTCTAGTGGTTTCCCCTACTTTCTTCAATTTAAGTCTGAATTTGGCAATAAGGAGTTCATGATCTGAGCCACAGTCAGCTCCTGGTCTTGTTTTTGTTGACTGTATAGAGACTCTCCATCTTTGGCTGCAAAGAATATAATCAGCCTGATTTTGGTATTGACTATCTGGTGATGTCCATGTGTAGAGTCCTCTTGTGTTGTTGGAAGAGGGTGTTTGCTATGACCAGTGCATTTTTTTTTTTTGACAAAACTCTATTCGTCTTTGCCCTGCGTCATTCTGCATTCCAAGGCCAAATTTGCCTGTTACTTCAGGTGTTTAGTTCAGTATTTCTTACTAATTTTTCATTCTTTTTTTTTTGTTGGGGGTTCACACTACTTCCATTGTCCTTGTTTATCATAAATGTGCCTGGGTTACAATCAAAGTCTTTTACGTCCTGCTTCCCGTGTTGTCCCACCACTCTACATATACAGTGTGATTTACAGCCCAAGTTTTAAAATGAATCTCTATTACTTAAGGAACTATGAACTATCTCTACTACTTTCAGGATAAAATCCAAGCACACCATGTTGGCTTCCCAATTCTTGTATGTAACTGACCCTTACGTCTTCAGCATCTTCTCTTATGACAGCTTCTTTTCCTTTCATTCTATAGACAAACATAATTACTTATAGCTTTCCCAATGTACATTCTTCTCTTCCTTATATTTAGGCCTTCAAATGTTATATGCACACTTCTTAAAATAATCCAGAAATGGTCTACCTTGACATCATAGTTAAGTACTGTATCTAACTCAGAAATTAGTTCAGAACTTATTTATTTCTACTAGACAGAATTAAGAGAATTCCTCAGTATAGTTTTTACTCTAAAAAGAATATTGAATTTTCTTATTTCAGTGCCCAAACCACACTTTAATGTAACCGTCCATTGCTAGTGTGAACTTTCCATTATAGCTGTTTAAAAATATATAAGATGATTGCTGATAGCTACATACAAATGCCTGTAAAGTTAATAATTTTATAAATATTATAGAAAGCCTATATAAAATAAATAAAATATTTCTCTAAGAAAATGGTCTGCTAAAGCACTTAATGTATGGATGAAGTGACATAGATTTATATTTCCTTCTGCTTGAGATATTTGCTTTTCAAAACATTAGATAATAGATTTAAATTTTCAAATGTCAGACATCAGAAAAAATGTTGTTGTTTTAGTTCCTCAGTCTTGTCTGACTCTGCGGCCCCATGAACTATAGCCCACCAGGCTCCTCTCTCCATGGGATTTCCTAGGCAAGAATAGTGGAGTGGGTTACTATTTCTTTTTCCAGGGGATCTTCCTGGATCCAGATTGGACCCATGTCTCCTGCATTGGTAGGCAGGTTCTTTATCACTGTACTACCAAGAAAGCTGCAGAAAGACTGTAGAAAATCCTAAATGTGTAAGAATGACTTTCACTTAGGTGGTTTATGCTTTTATTTATGTATTAAGTCTCTCTAGTTTGTAACCATTTTTTATTGAATATATTCACTTGAGGGATTTATCTGATTGTTCAGGGTTAAGAATATGCCTTGCAATGCAAGGGACACCAGTTTGATCCCTGATTGCAAAAGTAAGGCCTCACTTGCTGCAGAACAATTAAGCCTATGCATCACAACTACTGAACCCATGCACTCCAGAGCACACGTGCCATAATTAGAGTGCCCATGTGCCACAACAAAAAATCAAGCATGCTGCGACTAAGACCCTACGCAGCCAAATAAATGTATTTTTTTTTTTTAATTCAGTTGAAGTAAGAGTAGTTGCCCAAATTTGGTACATTAAAATATAAATGATGGTAGGTAGATAAATAGTTGTGGTGATTATATCTGTGTACTAGATCCCATAATATCCTTTTCAATTTAAAATTTTTGAGTTTTCTTTTTTTGCTTGTTTGTTTGAACTAGAATACATTCAAATGGCTATTAGATAAATAGTGGTAAAATAAACACAGGTAAATCCATACATGTAGAAAAAATTTGAAGAGTTGAAACCAATTATGTGCTGTCACTCTCTCCTATTCATGTGCTAACAGTATTGTTAAAATTTATGTTAATTATTTAATTGTTTTTTAAATATGTCATATAAACATGTGTTATCAAACAATATTCTCTTGAACTTGCTATACCGTTTAAAGTTATTTAATGGTAGTGTGTCTATACATATTTAATGAATAGATAAAATATTATTTTCCATTATCTAGTTGGACGTTTAGGTTGACTCCAAGTTTTTGCTATAAAAGCATTGCTGTTATGAATTTGTTAAACTGTCTTCAGATTTGTTTGTGCAAGGATCTCTCTTGGGTTGATATTTAGCAGTGGAATTACTGAGTTTTTCTTATGCTTATTCCATATTTAAAGAATATTTCTTATTTTATCAATACAAAAAGATAAATTATTTTCCAATGGATGCAAAAAATTTATGTATTCTCCAGCAATATATGAGATTTCCATTGCTTCAGTCTATGAAGTTATCTTTTTAGTTTTCAACCATTTCAATTGCTGAAATAATCAGAACTGAAAATTATGCTCTACTGGACCATGCAGTATGTTTTTTAATTTCTATGTTTCACATTGCTGATATTATTAGTATCATACCAGAAGATTGCTGGCTACTCAGATTTTCCTCTTCACAAAAATGACTGCCTAAGAATTTTTCATATTTTTTCTATTTCATTGTTTCTTGTGATACTATAATTTAGAAGGCATTCTTTATATATTTTGGAGTTCAAAGCTTTACCAGTGTAAATTTAATATATTTTCTTCTGTGTAGTTAGCTGTGTTTCACTTTCTGTATATGAAATCTAATAAACTGAATTCTTAGTGAATCATGACAATTTTTAAGGTTTATTCTCTTTTTTTGTCTTTTACGTTTTTCTTTCTACTTTTTGTCTTTTAAGATTCCCTTTCTTTGCCTTATTTTAGGGCTTTCTTTTCTTAGGTCATAAATGTATAACCTATAATGTGGGTTTTTTTTAAATTAATTAATTTTGCAGCAACTTTGGAAACAGTAGTGGCCACAGGACTGGAAAAGGTCAGTTTTCATTCCAATTGCAAAGAAAGGCAATGCCAAAGAATGCTCAAACTACTGAACAATTGCACTCATCTCACATGCTAATAAAGTAATACTCAAAATTCTCCAAGCCAGACTGCAGCAATACGTGAACCATGAACTTCCTGATGTTCAAGCTGGTTTTAGAAAAGGCAGAGGAACCAGAGATCAAATTTCCAACATCTGCTGGATCATGGAAAAAGCAAGAGAGTTCCAGAAAAACATCCATTTCTGCTTTATTGACTATGCCAAAGCCTTTGACTGTGTGGATCACAATAAACTGTGGAAAATTCTGAAAGAGATGGGGATACCAGACCACCTGACCTGCCTCTTGAGAAATCTGTATGCAGGTCAGGAAGCAACAGTTGGAAGTGGACATGGAACAACAGACTAGTGCCAAATAGGAAAAGGAGTCCGTCAAGGCCATATATTGTCACCCGGCTTATTTAAGTTAGATGCAGAGTACATCATGAGAAACGCTGGACTGGAAGAAACACAAGCTGGAATCAAGATTGCCGGGAGAAATATCAATCACCTCAGATACGCAGATGACACCACCCTTATGACAGAAAGTGAAGAGGAACTAAAAAGTCTCTTGATGAAAGTGAAAGAGGAGAGAGAAAAAGTTGGCTTGAAACTCAACATTCAGAAAATGAAGATCATGGCATCCGGTCCCATCACTTCATGGGAAATAGATGGGGAAACAGTGGAAACAGTGTCAGACTTTATTTATTTGGTCTCCAAAATCACTGCAGATGGTGACTGCAGCCATGAAATTAAAAGACGCTTACTCCTTGGAAGAAAAGTTATAACTAACCTAGATAGTATATTCAAAAGTAGAGACATTACTTTGCTGACTAAGGTCCATCTAGTCAAGGCTATGTTTTTTCCTGTGGTCATGTATGGATGTGAGAGTTGGACTGTGAAGAAGGCTGAGCGCTGAAGAATTGATGTTTTTGAACTGTGGTGTTGGAGAAGACTCTTGAGAGTCCCTTGGACTGCAAGGAGATCCAACCAGTCCATTCTGAAGGAAATCAGCCCTGGGATTTCTTTGGAAGGAATGATGCTAAAGCTGAAACTCCACTGTACTTTGGCCACCTCATGTGGAGTTGACTCATTGGAAAAGACTGATGTTGGGAGGGGTTGGGGGCAGGAGGAGAAGGGGACGACAGAGGATGAGATGGCTGGATGGCATCACTGACTCGACGGACGTGTGTCTGAGTGAACTCCAGGAGCTGGTGATGGACAGGGAGGCCTGGCGTGCTGTGATTCATGAGGTCGCAAAGACTCGGACACAACTGAGCTACTGAACTGAACTGAATTACTTTACAATATTGTCTTGGTTTTGCCATACATCCACATGAATCTGCCACGGGTGTACACGTGTTTCCAATCCTGAACCCCCCTCCCACCTCCCTCCCCATACCATCCCTCTGGATCATCCCAGTGCACCAGCCCCAAGCATCCTGTATCCTGCATCGAACCTAGACTGGCGATTCATTTCTTATATGATATTATACATGCTTCAATGCCATTCTCCCAAGTCATCTCACCCTCTCTCTCTCCCACAGAGTTCAAAAGACTGTTCTATTCATCTGTATCTCTTTTGCTGTCTCACATACAGGGTTATCATTACCATCTTTCTAAATTCCATATATATGCATTAGTATACTGTATTTGTGTTTTTTTTTTTTTCTGGCTTACTTCACTCTCTATAATAGGCTCCAGTTTCATCCACCTCATTAGAACTGATTCAAATGTATTCTTTTTAATGGCTTAGTAACACTCCATTGTGTATATGTACCACAGCTTTCTTATCCATTCATCTGCTGATGGATATCTAGGTTGCTTCCATGTCCTAGCTAATATAAACTGTGCTGAAATGAACATTGTGGTACACGTGTCTCTTTCAATTTTGGTTTCCTCAGTGTTTTGCCTTCTTTACTGAAGTTCTTAATATACTTAGAACTGGCTTCTGTTTGTGAGGTAAGATAGTGTTAAATTATTTTCTTATGTGGATTACCAAGTATTCTAGTACCATTCAATAAATAGTCTTTTCCAAGTTCCATTACTTCTGTTAATCAAAGATTGGTGGCAACTTTAAAAGTTTGAGAACGTGTTTTTAACATCATGGCTTTGTATGCAGAGAAAGATTGAAATAGGAGGCTAAGAAAATATCCAGAAATTTTATTTTCTTTGACAGTTGATATAATATATTTAAATGAAAAATAAAACTTCTCCATTAGATGCATATTTGTGCCTGAAATGTTTGTTTCATTGTTCCATTTAATTATACCATATAGTTAAAATCATTGTATACAACAGTGTTTAAAAATTAATTTAAAAGTATATGAGTGACATGGAGAAGGAAATGGCAACCCATGCCAGTATTCTTGTCTGGAAAATTTCACGGACAGAGGAGTAGTTCCACGGCAGACTACAGTCCATGGAGTAGCAAAAAGTCCTACACAACAAAGCAACGAACGTATATACACACATATCAGTGATAATACAGTATGACATTTGTATCTTAATTGGTGAGTATTTGGGTATAATTTCTACTTATAAAACTTAAGTGGAAGGATTATCAAGCTCTATCTCATATGATTTTAAATAATTTTGCTAAGTTTATATGTACCAGGTTTTAATTTTAAAAAATGTTGCAGTATGCCTTTTTGAAAAAAAATGGAACCCGCATGCCAATGCAGGAGACATAGGAAATAAGACACAGGTTTGATCCCTGGATTGGGAAGATCTTTGGAGGAGGAAATGACAGCCCACTGCTGTATTCTTACCCGGGAAATTCCATGGACAGAGGAGCCTGGTGGGCTACAGTCCTTGGAATCACAATGAGTTGGACACAACTGAGTGAGTCAAGCATATATGCATTCATTAGACAAATCTATGAAATATTTTAAATACATTTTCTCTGTATTTAGATATCTGTCCACTTTTCTGTGAAAGTTTTTAAAATTTATTTAATAGGAATAGAATATTACTTTATAATAAAATTTGCTTCTAGGAAAGGAAGGAAAACAAAAAGAAATAAGAAACAATTTAACATTCTTATTTTTTTAATGATTAAAATCATTTTGAGAAGTAGATGGCACTATAAAGATAACATTAAATTTGAAAGGGAAATAAATCTCTTAGTAGAATCTGCTTCTCATTTCATGATATTTTGCATTATGTGGATTGCTGAAACTTTCCTCATTCAGTCAAGGCATCATTCAGTCCCTATTTAGCAGGGTCTGCATGCAATGTAGCCAACAAAGAAGGGGGTATAATCTCCTTCCTTTGAATCTAGATGCCGGCAGAAACTTGTCATCTCTGCACTTCTACCATAACTCACTGATAGAAATCTTACACTTGTGTATTAAAACACCCTTCTCCGTACACAGAGAAAATATTTATTATTTAATTTTATGTATCTGTGGTGGAGTGGGATTTGTATTAGCTTATTAGTTACTTGCTAACTCAGTTTTATTTTCTGTTTGTTTGTTTGTTTCCCTTTGAATCTTGAGGTCTTCATCCCATTTTCAGATTTGCCTGCAACTTTTATCTTGTCTTCTTAATCTCATTATACTACTTATTTTCTCAATCCTTCTTTGCTATTCTTTTACATCTCAATCTTTTTCTTCTACTTGAAACAAACCCACCTTATTTCTTTCACCCTAAAAATATTCAGCTGTAAAGTTGGTTTCTACCAGCTTCAGACTTTCATTTTACTATAACTACCTCTAGCAGACTTTTGTCAAACAGAAATGCATGTCTTTGCCAAACAAAATGTACATTAAAAAAAAAAAATGTGTTTCTTAGTCTGTTTTGTCTGTTTCCCTATTGACATTGTAAGTCTGCCAGAACAAGGCAAATTCAACATTATGTCAGGCAGTGGGTATTACTTTTCAATATGTGTATGTGTTTTTATCTGTATCTGTGTAATGTGTGTTGATGTTTAATCATTTGGATGTTAACTAAATGCTATATTTCTCCAAGGAGTATCTGCTATAGATGTTAATTATAGATAAAAGAGCAATACTACACTGAGAAAGAAGTCATTTTTGTTGATTTAAAATAGCATCATTGTCATTTGTGAAAATAGCTTGCTGTTTATTCCTGATTACCTTGAAATGGAAAAGCAGTTATATCTGTATAATTGAATGTTTCAGGTTAATTTGACTGTAAGTTGTTCAGGAGTAAATTTTAGTCATGTATCCTCAGTTTTGATTGTTTTAAGCACATGCCACTAAATTGTAGAGGGATTGAATTGGAATAGGGGAGACCCTTGCATATAAAAAGCCAGCGTTCTCTAAATTTCACTCTAAGCCAAATCAAGAAATTATATAATTTAAAATTTATGATGCTCGCTATAGAATTTATGTAGACACAGAAGGAGAAGGAAGAAAAATGGAAACAGTTCTGGTAAGTCTTCAAACCTATCTTGGGAACTGGGTTTACAGCTATCTTTGGGAAAACTGTTAGCCTTCAGCCGAGCTGAGTCATGAGCAGAGGTGATTTCAGATGTGACCATTAAGCCCATGTTGCATCTCATGGGCTTGAAGTAAGAGATTCACTTTAAGGAGCTTAAAGGACCCTTGGGAATTGAAGTCAGGATTGCAAATATTTAGACACCTTTTGGGAAGGAAGAATTTGTTATACTATACCGTGTTCATCTGATCCTAACTTTAGAGTGTCAGAGCTTGTGCTAAGTTTTTAATGTTTAGGAGATTCTGGAAGAGTGAAGAATGAATTAAAATTTTTATAAATGGAAGGATGTACTTTTTATTGTTCTTATTATATTGTATGGGCTTCCCTGATGGTTCAAGCAATAAAATGTCCACCTGCAATGCATGAGGTGCAGGAGATGCAGGTTTAATCCCAGGGTTAAGGAGATCCCTGGAGGAGGAAATGACAACCCACTCCAGTATTCTTGCTTGGGGAATCCCATAGATAGAGAATCCTGGTGGGCTACAGTACATGGAGTCGCAAAGAACTGGGCATGACTGAGCACGTGATGGGTGGATGAATTATATTTTATGGCTTTATTCATTCAAAATACATGTACTGAAAAAATGCCATATGTTTAATTCTTCTATCAGAACTGTGAATAGAGAGTAGGAGCATGTATATACTGACTCCAAGCTTTGAGTTTTAAAATAAATGCCATAGCAAATGCTATAGCAGACATTTGTACAAGCTTTGGAATAAATGAAAGTATTTCCATTGTCCTTGGGAAAGGTGACAGAAATCTTCATAGAGTAAATGATGCTTGGCCTGGGCTCGAGACATTAAGGAGTTCCTTCCAAGAAGAACTGAATGTCAGGCAAAGGTCTAGTAAGAGAACAAACACATGTATTAACAAAACAGTATGATGTATTTGAAAACTTCCCAGATAGGCTGAGAGACATAAGGTAGTAGACGTAAATAGTAGTAGATTATAATGTGAATGTCATTTCTTGACTGAGCAACAATGAGCTATTTGAACACAGGCACAGAAGAACTAGTTTTGAATTTTAGAAAGATCAGACCAGGAGGAAGGAGTAAGTATAATTAATTTTAGCAGAATGATTTAATATAGGAAGATAAATTAAGAGATGATTTAATGTAGTCTCTATAAGAAATATTGCACTTTACAGCATCGGACCTTGCTTCTATCACCAGTCACATTCACAACTGGGTATTGTTTTTGCTTTGGCTTCATCCCTTCATTCTTTCTGGATCTGTGCCACTGATCTCCAGTAGTATATTGGGCACCTACTGACCTGGGGAGTTCCTCTTTCAGTATCCTATCATTTTGCCTTTTCATACTGTTCATGGGGTTCTCAAGGCAAGAATACTGAAGTGGTTTGCCATTCCCTTCTCCAGTGGACCACATTCTGTCAGACCTCTCCACCATGACCGCCCATCCTGGGATAGACTATTTTTTGGGGGCTCCAAAATCACTGCAGTTGGTGACTGCAGCCATGAAATTAAAGATGCTTACTCCTTGGAAGTAAAGTTATGACCAACCTAGATAGCATATTCAAAAGCAGAGACATTACTTTGCCGACTAAGGTCTGTATAGTCAAGGCTATGTTTTTTTCCAGTGGTCATATATGGATGTGAGAGTTGGACTCTGAAGAAAGCTGAGTGCTGAAGAATTGATGCTTTTGAACTGTGGTGTTGGAGAAGACTCTTGAGAGTCCCTTGGACTGCAAGGAGATCCAACCAGTCGGTTCTGAAGGAGATCAGCCCTGGGTGTTCTTTGGAAGAAATGATGCTAAAGCTGAAACTCCAGTACTTTGGCCACCTCATGCAAAGAGTTGACTCATTGGAAAGACTTTGATGCTGGGAGGAATTGGGGGCCAGAGGAGAAGGGGACAACAGAGGATGAGATGGCTGGATGGCATGACCAACTCGATGGACGTGAGTTTGAGTGAACTCCGGGAGTTGGTGATGGGCAGGGAGGCCTGGCATGCTGCGATTCACCGGGTTGCAGAGTCGGACACTACTGAGCAACTGAACTGAACAGTATAAGAAATAATCATGCTGAAACTGTGGATTGAGGGAAGAGTGCATTTATGAATGAGATCAGGAGATTAGAATATTGTAGCATCATTAATACATGGATGGGGGAATAATAGACATGTGTCTTGGACAGTACTTCTAACTTTGTTGTCTGTGAGGTGATGGTACTTATTTTTAAATTGGAAAACAATCCAAAAAATGAAGTTTAGAGTGAAGGTGAATACCTCCTTCAATTTTGTGTCCTAGGCACTTCACTTTCTATGTTTCGTTAACTGTTAACAACACTGATAATAAATTGGTCCCTACAATCTTGTTTCTTTTTGGCATGTGTGGAGTTGCCATAGGCATCATAAAGATGGTTAGTGAGCTGAGTTCTTTCCATGAAATGTGAAATTTATAGCTAGTTTGAATTCTGAAGTTAATATCTTACTTATTAAAAAAAATTCAAAAATCCACTATCAAGGATTTTAAGTAGAGAATCCAGACTCTTACCTTCCTTAAATAGGAATCATAACAGCTATCAGATACTAGAGTGTAAAGCTCTTGTTTCTTGGGAAAATGTTCAAAATAATGTTGAAAAGCCAGTTCAGTTGATCTTGTATCTCTCTCCAGAGCATGAATATGAAAAAAAATATGATGTTGGAGTGGGAAAAGATTAAGACAGTTTATAGAAAAAAGCTTTTGCAATGCTGAGTCCAAATTTTCTCCAATCCTAGAGCAAATGTTCAGAAGAGAAATCTCTTTCTTCTCAAATCTAGTGAGTTGGATTTCCATTGCAATTTCTTTTCACACTTGGAATTTGCTCTCTGAGTGGGGATACATAAGTCACCAGTAAGACTTAAGTTCAGTCAGTTCAGTCATTCAGGCATGTCTGACTCTTTGTAACCCCATGAACTGCAGCATGTCAGGCTTCCCTGTCCATTACCAACTCCTGGACATCAGTTCAGTTTAGTTGCTCAGTCATGTCCGGCTCTTTGTGACCCCATGAACCACAGCAAGCCAAGCCTCCCTGTCCATCACCAACTGGCAGAGTTTACACAAACCAATGTCCATTGAGTTGGTAATGCTATTCAACCGTCTCATCCTCTGTTGTCCCCTTCTCCTCCTGCCCTCAATCTCTCAGGCATCAGGGCCTTTTCAAATGAGTCAGCTCTCCACATCACGTGGCCAAAGTATTGGAGTTTCAGCTTCAACGTCAGTCCTTCCAATGAACGTTCAGGACTGATCTCCTTTAGGATGGACTGGTTGGATCTCCTTACAGTCCAAGGGATTCTCAAGGGTCTTCTCCAATACCACAGTTCAAAAACACCAATTCTTCAGCACTCAGCTTTCTTTATAGTCCAACTCTCACATCCACACATGACTACTGGAAAAACCATAGCCTTGATTAGATGGACTTTGTTGACAAAGTAATATATCTCTGCTTCTTAATATGCTGTCTAAATTGGTCATAAGTTTCCTTCCAAGGAGTAAGTGTCTTTTAATTTCATGGCTGCAATCACCATCTGCAGTGATTTTGGAGCCCAAAAAATAAAGTCTGTCACTGTTGTCACTGTTTCCCCATCTATCTGCCATGAAGTGACGGGACCGGATGCCATGATCTTAGTTTTCTGAATGTTGAGATTTAAGCCAACTTTTCACTCTCCTCTTTCACTTTCATCAAGAGACTTTTTAGTTCCTCTTCACTTTGTACCATAAGGGTGGTGTTATCTGCATATCTGAGCTTATTGATATTTCTCCCAGCAATCTTGATTCCAGCTTGTGATACCTCCAGCCCAGCATTTCTCATGATGTACTCTGCATATAAGTTAAATAAGCAGGGGAACAATATACAGCCTTCACGTGTTCTTTTTCCTATTTGGAACCAGTCTTCTGTTCCATGTCCAGTTCTAACTGTTGCTTCTTGACCTGCATATAGGTTTCTCAAGGGGCAGGTCAGGTGCTCTGGTATTCCCATCACTTTCAGAATTTTCCACAGTTTATTGTGATCCACAAAGTCAAAGGCTTTGGCATAGTCAATAAAGCAGAAATAGATGTTTTTCTGGAACTTTCTTGCTTTTTTGATAATCCAGCAGATGTTGGCAATTTGATCTCTGGTTCCTCTGTCTTTTCTAAAGCCGACTTAACATCTGGAAGTTTGTGGTTCACGTATTGCTGAAGCCTGGCTTGGAGAATTTTGAGCATTACTTTACTAGCATGTGAAATGAGTGCAATTGTGCAGTAGTTTGAACATTCTTTGGCATTGCCTTTCTTTGGGATTGGATTGAAAACTGACCTTTTCCAGTCTTGTGACCAATGCTGAGTTTCCCAAATTTGCTGGCATATTGAGTGCAGCACTTTCACAGTATCATTTTTGAGGGTTTGAAATATCTCAACTGGAATGCCATCACCTCCACTATGTTTCTTCATAGTGATGCTTCTTAAGGCCCACTTGACTTCACATTCCAGGATGTCTGGCTCTAGATGAGTAATCACACCATCGTGATTATCTGGATCATGAAGATCTTTTTTGTACAGTTATGTGTATTCTTGCCACCTCTTAATATCTTCTGCTTCTATTAGGTCCATACCATTTCTATCCTTTATCAAGCCCATCTTTGCATGAAATGTTCCCTTGGTATCTCTAATTTTCTTGAAGAGATCTCTAGTCTTTCCCATTCTATTGTTTTCCTGTATTTCTTCACATTGATTGCTGAGGAAGGGTTTCTTATCTCTCCTTGCTATTCTTTGGAACTCTGCATTCACATGAGTATATGTTTCCTTTTCTCCTTTACTTTTCACTTCTCTTTTTTTTCACAGGTATTTGTGAGCTCTCCTCAGAGAGCCATTTTGCTTTTTTGCATTTCTTTTCCATGGGGATGGTCTTGATCCCGGTCTCCTGCACAATATCTGAAAGCTCCATCCATAATTCATCAGACACTCTGTCTATCAGATCTAGTCCCTTAAATCTATTTCTCACTTCCACTGTATAATCAGAAGGGATTATACAGTGTATACAGTGGAACAGAGGAAACTAAAGCTAAATGATAGACATGCCCTATTGGAATTGGTCTCCCTGATTTTCTTTTCTAACTAGAATGTAACCAGATTAGATTTTGCAGCATCCTTTGGTGTTAGTATGACCATGTGACTGAATTCTTTTAAGTGGAGTAAGAATGGATTTGAAGTATGAATGCTGCTTCAAGGTTTGGTCCATGTATATCTGGGTGGTCCTCTGCTCTTAATTCTACTCTAAATTATTTCCTTATACTTATTTTTTTGTAGGAATTTAGCTCTTATTGATATTTAAATTTGATTCTTAATATTTATCCCTAGTCTTTCTGACTCTAAAGTCACAGTTTTTAAGTTATGTTGGAACTACTTCTGCCTTTATTGTTGTTCTATCACTCCATTGTTTCTGTCATTGCTAGCCCATGGACTGCAGCACGTCAGGCTTCCTTGTTCTTCACTATCTCCCACAGTTTGCTCAAATTCATGCCCATTGAGTCAGTGATGCTATCTAACCAACTCGCCCTCTGCCACCCTCTTTTCCTTTTGCCTTCGGTCTTTCCCAGCATCAAGGTTTTTTTCCCAGTGAGTCAGCTCTTTGCCTCAGGTGCCCAAAGTATTGGAGCTTCAGCTTCAGCATCAGTCCTTCCAATGAATAGTCAGGATTGATTCCCTTTAGGATTAACTGGTGTGATTTCCTTGTTGTCCAAGGGACTCTCAAGGGTCTTCTCCAGCTCTACAATTCAAAAGCATAATTATTCAGCTCTCAGCCTTTGGTCCAACTCTCACATCTGTACATAACTGCTGGAAAAACCATAACTTTTACTATATGGACCTTTGTTGGCAAAGTAATGTCTTTGGTTTTTAATATGCTGTCTCATAGCTTTCCCTCCAAGAAAAAAAAAAAAAGTCTTTTAATTTCATTGCATCAGTCATCTGTTTCAACAAAAATATAACCTACTACTTTCCTCAAATCACAATGCCATCTTGATCCACTCCACCAACTTTTTGGTGGTCCTTATTCAGACACTCAAAGTAAAGTGCTCCATCTTTCACATCCCTTTTGCTTCTTTTTTCTCTTAAGCATTTATTTTCACACTTGATTTACAGAAATTGTAGAAACTTATTCAGAATAAAAGAAAATAAAATCATAAATAAAGTTTGTGAAGACTGAAGAAACAAAATTTAAACAGTCAGAGGTGATATTCATCACTAAACCCATTAAACCTATGCTATTCAAGAAATAGGTCATATTTTGGGAAATGAAATATATCACAGCCGATAAGGTAGATTCTAACCCTTTGTTTGTTTGTTTTTTCCAGTCAGTTTTTCTTTGCTTAGGATTAAGTATGCAAAGTGAGGATGAAATTTTAACATTTTTTGTCATCTCAAGTATACTTTCTTATTTCTCTGATAACTCAGTATTTTTAATGATAAACCTTTATAAGAATATCTAGTGAGGAAAATGTCCTTAAAGTAATTGTAAATGAAGTAATAGAGATAATTGAGATAAATATTTTGATTTTGAAATTAACAAATTGGCATTGTTTATGTTAATGAAAATACTATTTTTCCACATAGTGTCATTTTTCTTAAAAAGTAAGTAAATTACATTGAGTTTAAATCCTAAGTGTTCTATATACTCTTTAAAAAATGATACAATAGAATACAATTTCAAAGGGTTGGAAGATTTTAGGTAAGACACTAGTAGAATATTCTAAAGAATATATTATTGGGACAGGAAAGTAAGATTTCTATTCAAATTTACTTTCTGGTGAAACAATTATGCTCCAATAAAAAAAAATAAGCATAAAAAAGAAACAAATTTACTTTCTGTGTGCTACATACAAAAGTGATTGTGTTCAATTTCTGAAATCTCCTTGAGTTTAGTTAGAAGACAACCAACCAGATAGCCTTGTTTGCTTGAATGTTTGACACCAGCACTGTAAGTAAAAGTGATTTTTTAGAGAATTTTCATTCAGTATTACCAACTGGAGTCTGGTGGAGTATGGAAAACATGTTTTTAAAATGAATTATCTATAAAGTATAAGGAATAATGTTTTGGAAGACCCGACAACCCCAATCAATAATGTTTACATGAATAAGAAGTTTGATTTTTAGAGTACAATGTCCCTATGTTTTCAGTAAACTGTTGAGCCAGACAAGGATTCTTAATTCAGAGCATATTCAGCATTTATAGAAACCCATTTTTGTACTCACTTTTGTTTTTGGAAATGTCTACAATGATTAGTATAAACTCTCCAAACAATTATATAGTCCAAGAACCTACAATATAAAAAATAAATAAATGGACCAAACACTTTATTTTTTTTTACTTACAGCTAAATATACTGAAAGAGTTAAAGTGTAAGTTATTATTTGTGTCATATAATTATCCATGAAGTATTGAAATTTTCTCATTACTTTTAAAACATACTAAGTTGCTGCAAAAGTCTAACCATAGTGACCAAAGACAGTTCTTCATTAAATGGCACTGGAGTGTCTTAGTTAATTATGATTTCCAACATTATCTAGGAAACTTTCAGAAATTAACTTACATAATTAAAGTGTATCCACAAAAGACATGTTCATTAGTATGCCTACATTTCTGAATCCAGCAAGGAGTAGAGTGTGGAGGGAGTCCTTCCCATGGAAAGCAGAGGCCTCTTGAGTCAAAATGGGGAGGGTGATCATTGATTACCTACAGCATCTAATCCATACCTTTGCATTGTGTTCTTTCAGTTTCCATCCCATACTCCTATGTTCCTCTAATGTGAACTGGCTAACCCTCATGAATGAATTGAGAAAAATCTCACAGATCATATAAAACAATGGTTTCCATCCTGTGATATGTGTACATTTGGCATCACCTTAAAACTTTCTAAAAACTCATGCACAGATTCTTTCAGTGGATTATTTTTCCAGATCCTTTACCTCTGTCTTAACTTTTTTCCTAGCATGACCTTCTTGACAACTATATTTCCTTTTTTAACCTCCTCCTTCACAATTATGCTTCTGTCATTTTCATAAGAATAGGTGCACCTTACATCCCAATAAGGTGCATTGCCCTATAATGTAAAAATCTCAGGACCATTAAGCAAGGAGGTAATTATAAATATAATATCTAAGGACATCCTTATATAAGCTTTATAACCATGCCACACATCTTAATTAACTGCAATTTCAATAAAATTTATTTTATGATTAAACATTTTTAAAAATTGTAATATATAATGTTATTATGACCAACAATGAACCACTAATAAATGAAATGCTCTCAAGCCAGAATAAATGTTTTAATAAAGTAAAGCCTAATTGGCATAGGAAATATGTTTTAAATTATATGTAAATTATAAACAATCTAAATATACACAGTATGCTTTGTTTGAAATATGTATATAAACTTATGTATAAAATATTTATTATAGAAATTCTTTGGAGAAGTGGAATTGAAATTGAAGTTCAAAGGAAAAAAATGCAAAGTATATGACTTTTAAAAAGTTTATTTATTCTTTCAATGAGTGATTACAGACTCAAAATTATTTGAGTAAATTCAATATGTTTAGGTGGGACATAAAACTCAAATAATTTAAAATGTGGTGGGAGATACATCGTTGCTACTATTTTCATCAACGATAAAAGTTTTAGAGGTCAACTTGAAAAATGTGTCAATATAAAAGATCATGTACGGTTTCAAGAGAAATAAAAGAAAGATTCATGATCCAGAGGCCATTCTCTTTGCCAAATCTACCTGTTCTCTGTTCTCTGGTTATTACTTTAATCTTTTTTACAAACATGACGGCTTTGTAGCAGTACCTAGTGTTACTTTTTCCCATGATTGGCAAATGTGTTTAGGTTCATTTTGCAAACCTTGATATGGGTTGCAATCTCTCTTTGAATTTATACCATGAGAGGTAGGTATCTTGATTTCAACATTCTGGCATTAGTATTCTAGGTTCATCAACAACACATCTCTGACTGTCAGGAGAGAGCACCTGAACAAAGGCCACCATTGGGTCATACTTGAATTACTTTCAAAGTCCCATCTCTCATTGTTGAATAACAACTTTTCCCCACTCTCTCAAATTGTTAACTTTGTAGTTTAAATGAATATTACAATTGTTATTTAGTGTGTTCTGGATAGTTTTCATTCACCAGAAAATGCTACTGATAATTACACTACTTGAATTTATGAAAAAAGTAAATCAATCATATAGAATAAATGAACATTAGCAATGAATTAGGTATTGGGGATGGAAGGTAAAAATAAACTATTTTTTAAAAGTGCAGTTTGATTTGAAGATCTAAGGAGATAAAATATGTAGCCAACTCTAAAAAGGATTGAAGGATGTATTCCAGGTAAGATTTTAGTAAAAAAAAAAAAAAAAGTAACAATGTCTATCTAGCATTTATTGAATCCTGCAGTTTAGTCCTTCTGTCTTATCCGACTATTTGTGACCTCATGGACTGCAGAATGCTAGGCTTCCCTGTCCATCACCAACTCCCGGAGATTGCTCAAACTCATGTCTATTGAGTCAATGATGCCATCCAACCATCTCATACTCTGTTGTTCCCTTCATCTCCTGCTTCAATCTTTCCCAGCATCAGCGCCTTTTACAAATATTTTATATTATTTTGGTGGTACCTGTATTATTACTGTTTTTATTCCCTTTATGTACATGAGAATTCTAATCTTTGAAAGATTAAATGACTTATCCAAGCTGTATGAGTTGAAGTCAAAACTCAAGAAAATTAGATTTCAAACTACCTTGCCACTATGTCTTGGTAACAGTGGAGTTAAAAAGGTAAACATTGGCAGAAAGAAAGGAAAGAAAGTGATATAGTTTGCCTGGTACTGAATATTATGGATAACAGAGCAAGAGACATCACATCTTAAAGTTGGATTGAGACTGATTTGACAATGATGCCATGAGTTTGTGATTATCAAAATCAATATGATTTCAGGCATTTACATCCAAGAGAACAGAATATCTACATTTTATAAATATGACAGACATTTTAATTTTTCTCTCCATATACTAAGTGCTTTTCCAAAAGAGTGCTATTTCATTTAAAGTATTGTGTGAATCATTAAAGGCCCAAAGTTTTATGCAAAGCAAGATGTGTCTCCCTCAGGAGACACAGGTTGGATATCTGGGTTGGGAAGATACCCTGAATAAGGAAATGTCTACCCACTCTAGTATTCTTGCCTGGAAAATCCCATGGACAGAGGGGCCTGGCAGGCTACAGTATCATGGGGTCACAAAGAGTCAGACATGACTTAGAGTCTGAGCATGCACACACACATTGGGTTTTATACACAGATTGTGTCTTAATTAGTAAGTACAGTCTTTGGCTTTCATTGCCATTACCAAAAAGGATAAGAAATTACAGAAAAAAAGCAGGCTTACTGGAGAAATAAGGAAGACAAATATTAACATAGGATTTCTCTACTCTTAAATGCTACCCTATATGAGATTCTTGGAAACACACCTTTATATCTCTGTCTCTTCTTAAGCACTTCCATATTTATCTTTGTACTTACCAGCTACTATTTTTTTTCTTATTGAAGTGAGTTGATTTATAATACTGTGTTAGTTTCAAGTACCGGAATTGGTGATTAAGTTCTTTTTTTCCTTTTCAGATTACATTCCGTTATAGGTTATTAGATATTGAATATAATGCCATGCTCTATGCAGTACATCCTTGTTGCTGATCTGTTTTATTTATCAGTTTAGTTGAGTTTAGTCACTCAGTCGTGTCCTACTCTTTGTGACCCCATGAATTGCAGCATGCCAGGCTTTCCTGTACATCACTAACTGCTGGAGTTCACTCAAACTCATGTCCATCGAGTCGGTGATGCCATCCAGCCATCTCATCCTCTGTTGTCCCCTTCTCCTCCTGCCCCCAATCCCTCCAAGCATCAGGGTCTTTTCCAATGAGTCAACTCTTCGCATGAGGTGGCCAAAGTTTATATATATTAATACTGTACTCTTAATTTGTCCCTTTACCTCCCTCTCCCCTTTGGTAACCATAATTTTGATTTTTATGTCTGCGAGTCTGTTTCTGTTTTATATATTGATTTGTTTGTATTAGTTTCTTAGATTCTGCATAAGAATCATATCATATAGTATTTGATTTTCATTTCACCAAGTGTAATATTGCCTAGGTCTATTCATGTTGCTGCAAATGGCAATATTTCATTCTTTTTTATGGCTGAGTGATGTTCCATTGTGTGTGGGTATGTGTGTGTCTGTGTCTGTATATATACCACATCATCATTTTAAGCCAGTTGTCTATTGATCTGCACTTGGGTGGTTTCCATGTCTTGGCTATTGTTAATTTTACATTTAGATGCATGTATCTTTTTGAATTAACTTTTTTTTTCTGGGTATATGTCCAAGAATGAGATTACTGTGTCATATGGTAGTTCTATTTTTAGTTGTTTAAGAAATCTCTATATTATTTAGAGTGGTTACAATAATTGATATTCCCACCAATAGTGTTGGAGGGTTCCCTTTTCTCTACACCCTTAATATTTTTCATTTATGAACTTTATGATCATGGTCATCATGACTGGTGTGAAATGATAGCCCATTGTGATTTTGATTTGCATTTTGCTAAAAATTAGCAACATTGAATACCTTATCATGTTCCTGTTAGCCATCTGTATGTTTTCTTTGGGAAAATGGCCTTTAGGTCTTCTGTGCATTTTTTTATCTTTTTTTTTTTTTTTTAATACTATGTTTTATGAACTGTTTGTATGTGTATGCTGCTGCTGCAAAGTTGCTTCAGTCATATCCAACTCTTTGCTAATCCATGGACTGTAGCCCACCAGGCTCCTCTGTCCATGGGGTTCTCCAGGCAAGACTACTGGAGTGGGTTGCCATCTTCCCAATCCAGAGTTTGAATCCTAGTCTCTATGTCTTCTGCATTCACAGGCAGGTTCTTTACTGGTGGCGCCAACTGGGAAAGCCCGTCTGTCTATGGATTTGCCTATTCTGGACATTTCATTTATATGGCCTTGCTATTAATTTAAACCTTTTCTCATCACTGGATTTTATTCAAAGATTATTTCAATAGAATCCAAAGAAAGTCACTGGACTAAATCAAATTGGCACCATTTTATCATTCTACATAAAAGAAAAAATATGCTCTTTTATATACAAGGAGAAATAGGTAAATGTAATTAGTATAAAAATAAAATAGCAAGCAGTAAAATATAATAGGAAAGGAACAGGAAAAATTTGATTGTACTTACTAAACTTTATTTAGAGCTCCCTAAAGAACAGCTGTTGTTTCTTTTCTGTGGTAATCCTTCCTTGCTCATTCATGTTGCTACTCATGTAACACCTCTGTCTCAGCACTTTAATTCACAACTAAAGATTTCATGCCAATCCCTTTACTTAACACAGTAGGAAAGCATTAACTTATACATTTCAATAATACGCAGTACTTAATTCCACTATTCCCCCATTTAAGCTGATTTTCTTAAATATTGCATAAGCCAATGGTAATTTGATTTCATGTTTTTATTTAAATTATATACATTAGTACCACTGAAATTAATCTCAATACAACATTTAAAAATAATTAGAAGCAGATTGGGAGTAATTTAAATTAAAACACATACCAAAATTATATGGCTTCCTAAGAAAGAATAGTGTTTAGAAGTAATTACATTTAGGAAGAAAAAAGACTAATTGGTACCCTTTCTAAATTGTGGGCTATAGGTTACCATGCTACATACAAGAAGATCCTTTGAAGGAGGGCAGGAACACCCACGCCAGCATTCTTGCCTGGAGATTCCTATGGACAGAGGAGCCTGGCAAGCTACAATCCCATAGCATTGCAGATCAGACACTGTTGGAGTGACTTAGCATGCACACATGTATATTGATACATACATACATATATATATAGAGAGATATAGATATACATCCCTTTAATTCCTTTATTTTAACTTTGAATTTAATTTTGACTACTTCTTCTGCTTATCTTTAATACTTTTGGAGAATATAGATTTTATATCCTGAAACTATGCAAAAAGCTATTGCCCAGGTACTCTAATAATTAAAGGCTGTGTGCTGTAGTAAAAGTAAATTGACCAGTTCAAGTTAATTGACTTCTAATCTTCATTGGTACAACTGGCCGGATGTGTCACTTGATATCTCCCAAACTGTTTCATTTCCAAAATATTAGTTCTGTATCACACTTCAGCACCTCTCAAGGGCTAATCCATTTTATCCCTCATGTGATATATAACAGAAGACATTCAAAAACATTAGATGTTCTTGAAATTCTTTGACTTTTATTTTTGTTTGTTAACCAAACTATAATATGTTGGAAAATGTACATCCTTCGAACAATTTCTCATCATATACCATAAATGAGAACTTTCCTTTTTTAGTGGAATTTCAGGGTTAGTAAACTGCTTTCTATATTGTTCACATGCAGAAGATACTGAAAGTTCCCTTTGATTGCTATAAAAAATGATTAAAAGTGGAAAGTATTTGTAGGGTAAGTACATAATTTGTTGCCTAAGCCAAGGTTCTTTTGAGAGGGAGATGAGGTTAATAAAACATACACCAAATAGACAGTAGTTAAATGGGAGTATCTTGGTAAATGTGAAGCATATGCTTATCCTATTTGCAAATAGGTATGTAGGCGAAAAGCAAAATAATATTACAGGGGAAAGTAGAACTTTAAAGATCACCCAACAGATGTATCGATGAGCACATAATTGAATATTTTTTCTTAGTTCCTCAGAGAACTTTGATCTCTAGTTGAACATAGTGTTCTTTGTTGTTGTTTCACATTTAAACTGTTTCCAAAAGTCACTTGCAACTGACTGTCAATGTAAGTGACTCGCCCAACATAAAGATAGCTAGTCTTTATCTGCAATAATGTTTCAAACTAACCACTCATATAAATATATTTACAATATCCTTTACTCAGCATATATATATATATATATATATATATAGGAAAAATATATATTATTTTAATTGAATTATCTTTAAAATATTTCATTATATTTGTGTGTTCAGGTAAATTATTTTTAATTTTTATATTATAAAAGTCATGTATGACAATGATGCTGTCACATAGAAACTTAAAAGAAAGGGTGAAATATTTACTTGTTTGTAGATAAATGAATCTGTTCCTATCATCACTCTTAGGAATTAATCCTGCATCTTCAGTCTTATTGACATGTTGTCAGCATGTTGCCAAGGAAGTGACACTCACATAATATGAATGACAAGAACCATTAATGCATTTCAAAATGTAGAATTAAGTAGTAAGGCATAATCCATTGTCTCTCATTGCTACATGGGATATCAAAAGATATAAAGAGGCTAATTAACAAAGACTAGGGTTAATAATAATTCCAATGTTCTTGGAGGAATTGTGCAACTTAAATTTATAAATAAATACAAAGTAGCTTCTATTCTACTTCAACACATTAATTTGGATTGGAGAGGCTAAATTACAATCCTCAGCTTTTATGTGAGCATCTTTATAAATTTTGCTCATTATCATATTTAGGCTTATATGCTAATATACTCATGTGACATATAAGAAAGAAAACTGAACCATAATATGGGAGATTATGAGGATGCTTAAAAGAAAATAATAAAAGTAAATGTAATTTCTATGTTAATGAGATTTAAATGTGCTCCAAAATTTAGTAGTAAAGACTTGGTGGGCTTCTTGATCAGAATATATATATTCAGTGTTTCTCCTAGCTCAGGGTATCATAGATTTTTTTAGTAATTTCATGTTCTTATATTTGTTGCCTCAAGTAATTTTCTTCATTTTATAGTGTATTTGGACACACTATGGACAATCAAATAAAGAAAATATAGCCTGGCTGTATTGTGTATTACATGATTGGAGGGAATAAATAACCAAGAAATCTTTTCCATCAATTTGTTTCTTTAATCCTGTAATCTCAAGAGTCATATTATATGTACTATATTTCTAAACTTTTACCAGCAGTGATTGTCTGGTGCTCTCTGGTAATGGGTTTAACTACTTCTCAAGCCTAAAATTATTTTATTATCACTTAATGCTTATTGTTGTAGTGTCTTATGTGTGTCATTAGCTAGAGATGAGAAGAAACACTGTTCCTGTTGGTAAAGAATTCAAAATTTCATAGGAAATCATATATACAATCAAGTCAGAAAACATTGTGATATTCTTGATAATAAGGGTAGCCTAAAGAGGACAAAAAATAACTTTGCCTTAACAAATTATATTGTTCAGTGCATAGAAGCCTCTATCTGGAAAAAAGATATTTAAACCATGTAAAATCAATCAAGAATCATGATCCAAAAACTAATAATATCTACTACATATTATTGAGGAGAAACAAATAAATCCACCTACAGGGCAAAAATTATGATCACATAATGCACAGGAGAGAATATCTGAAATCCCAGTGAACATATGAATAAATGAACTTCACTAGTAATCAGGGAACTGCAAATTAAAACAGGAAGAAGTATAATTTCTCACTTAACTGATTTAGCAAAAACAATCAACCACCCACCAACAACAAAAAAGTTGACAACAGAAATGTTGCTTTACTAATACTAACTGTGGCAGTAACAAGAAGTAAAGTGACTTTCTACGCATTCCTGATGAGTTTGAAAATTACTAATTCGAGGAGCAATTTAGCAATACCACATTAAGTTGGAGAATTGCATTGCCTACTCATTTAGGCTTCCCTGGTGGCTCAAATGATAAAGAATCTGCCTGCAGTGCAGGAGACCTGGGTTTGATCCCTGGGTCAGGAAGATTCTCTGGAGATAGGAATGGCAACCCACTCCAGTATTCTTGCCTGGAGAATCCCATGGAGAGAGGAGCCTTGTGGGCTACAGTTCATGGAGTCACAAAGAGTCAGACACAACTGATAGACTAACACTCTCACGTACAAAAAGACAAGTACAAGATACATTTGTAATAGTTGAAAATTGCAAACAACATTAATGTCCATTAACAATGGAAGCTATATATATACAGCTGTATGCATGTGTATTTGGAATGGAATAGTATTCCACAGTCAAGCTAAAAGAAATCTACAATGTATTTGGAGAAATGAATAGCTTAAATATAGAAACATTTTTGCTTCTGATTCCATTTATATAAAGTATTAATATATGAAAAATACTAATAATCTATTCTATCTGATCAATATATACCTATGTCAGACTATAAAGAAATTCATGGAAATAATCTCTTTTTTATATTCCTAGGGATGCTGCAACAAAGTATCACAAACTGAGATAAAATAACAAAAATTTATTCTCTTGCAAAACAGATAACTAGAACTCCAAACTCAAGTTGTTAGCAGGCTATGTCCCTTCTGAAAACTCTAGAGAGGAATACTTCATGTCTTCTATCTTCTGGTCATTGAAAGCAGTCCTTGACATTTATTGGAACTGCATCACACCAGTTTCTGCCTTGATCATCACATGGTCTGTGTGTATTTGTATGTTTGTGTGTGTTTTTCTGTTTGAAAGAAACCAGTCATTACATTTACAGTCCATCCTAATCTCGTATTAACTTGATTCAAACATCTCAAAAACCTTATTTCCCAAAAAGGTCTCATTCACGGGAAAAGGAGGCTCCTGTATCTATTTTGGGGGACACAATTGACTCTACAATAACATGTATAAACTCCAAATTTAGAAAAGAGAGGAAGTTAGGATTTGAGAGTGACCAAGGTATTTCTAATGTTTATCATTAACTGTATGGTTATGCATTAACTGAATATACATTCATTTTATTTAAGCTGATCAAATAATTTATTGTCCAAACTAGGCCACTTCAAGGAATGAAATGGATATGGTTAACCGTTACTCATAAATCACAGTCCTAAATCAAAATCATCCCTGGAAACCCAAAATGTATGAGCGTCTTAGCTTTTTTTTTTTCTTTTATGTTTGTAATGTTTCAGAGTATTAATATGAAGATAATTTTATTCAGATTAATTCATAACAGTGGTTCATGGGTTTTTCCAAAATGAACAAAAATTCGGAAAAAGCACTTTGACACATACAGTCATACATCATTTGTTTCGAACCTTCATTTGTTGTTAACTTCATAGCAAATCAAGTAATAAAAAATACCTAAAAAAATTGTCTTGATAAAAAATTTCAGAGGCAAAGTCTATTAAGTATATCAATATTCAGGGCTAACCAAGCATTATAATGCTTTTTGAGTATCTTTAAATTCTCTTGTCACTAACTCTTTGTTGTTGTTGTTGTTAAAGACAACATTTAGGAAAAGAAATAAAGTTAGAACCTTGCTCAGACCCACAGCAGAAATGTCTATAATAATTGACTGTTATCCCTTTAACCATGGCTTACCTTTAAGACCATTTACATAGGGAGGATATACATAAATAGGCTAGTAAATTTCCTTCTTTAAAGATCTAAGCTAGTATTTCATTTTGTATTCATATTTAACCTTCCACTATCAGTTGAAAGTGATTATTAAGCAGTTAAAACTGATTATCTGGAATAAAAGCAAGCATCAGTTTCTCCATAAGTCTGTCTTAACAATTACAGGCTAAAGTTTCACTGCCTCATTTAGACTCCCAAAGCATGCAGTGCTGTATACTTAATGAATTTTGTTTAATGCAATAGTTCTTTATGTAATATTCTGTACCCATGTAAGTTTTTGAGATGATTTAGTTTAGTGTAATAATGTATTCATCCTTGTATTCTCAGGAACAATAGATAAAGTATTTTGCATAAGGAAGGTCAATAAATGTCAGATGCATATTGTTACGTGAATACAGGTGAAAGACCACATTCAGCACAAAAGTGGGAGTCTTGTGCTTCATTTTGCTTATCTAAAGTAAGGCCATAATATATTCTTTCCATATGTATAAGGAATAAGAACTTGTGCATTATTTAGAAATTTATTATTGTTTTAGAATATAATTATGATGATTCTGAACCACAGATACAGAACCATTTGAGTTATTATTCTGTCTCCTTAAACATTCCTTTCTTGACTCTTCTATTAAATGAAACCTCCCATCACAGGTCAAAAATTCTCGCAAACTCCAAAACTTCTCTATGGTTTGGTAATGAATTTGTTAAAGATAGTGGAAATTTATCCAGATAGTTTCATCTCAGCAACATTTTATTCAACCTATTCTAGTGGTATTGTCTATATCTTTTGATATTCCTTGTGACCTCTTAGAAATATTTTACTGAGTAAGCAGACAAGACAATTCTAGATGCTTCTAATTAGCTAGAAGTAGATCTTTGATGAGTGTATATTGGGGGAGTTCAGACAGGAGGGAAGTTGGCAGGAAGGAGAAAAAGGATATGGGAATTCAAATGATGCATAAACTCAAAATAGCATCTAGTCAAAGGTTATACACTGATTGGACTTACTAAGGCTGAATGAAACAATTTAAGAAAATTGAAAACAAGACCATAAAGCCTGTAGAGAAGGCAGTCAAAGCATGGAAACTTTATATTCAATTGTTACCTTTACCAACTATGGAGAAAATCCTATATGCTTAACTTCACTGGATCATTTGTGGAGGTTTTCTGTGATGTTGGAACATGGGCACACTTAGACAAATATTTATTTATCCTTGATGGATAAATAAGAGATTTTTCACACATGATCTGATACCATTGGGAAAGTCCTTCTCTCTCATCTGAGTAACACAGTGAGGGTAATCTATAATTGGTCATATTTTAAATTGAAGGAATGTTTTTTTAAAGACTATTTCTATCTGAAAATGTGATATGCCTAGTTTGAGAGGGCTATAGTCATACAGATGGCTATAGCCATCTATTTACTGTACTCATTCACCTTCAAGCACATGTGCAAATGCCTTTTCAGATTTGCAGAGTGGTCATTTGAATATTACTCTCTGTCAGGAGCACATAGAAAGGAAATATGTCTCATTTTCTTCTCCCCTGCTTTCTGATTGCTCATTAGTACTTTAACACTTTATGTATTCACACTTGTATCTGTAAAGAGGTAAGTAAGCATCCCTGGTCTCAATTAAGAGCAATTACATAGATTTTTGTCTGATTTTGCTAAGTGCATTTTTCTGCTAAAACCTTTTTCTATATTTAGAACTTCAAAGGCTGGCTGACCTAAACTTCTTAAGGGAACATGTTTATGTGTCGAACTGAGCAATAAGTGTAGAGGTGCATTATTCTAATTATGTTGACAAGTGAATTTGTAATCAATGAATTAATTCAATTTCAGACAGCTAGAATAAAAAGTATGGCTTTACATAAAATAAAAACTCAAGGGAAAAATATGAACTACTAAGAGCGCTGAGAATAACTAATTGGTGTTACACTTCTGACATTATTTTCAATAGCAATTTGTGTTATTTAAGTGTATCCATCATCTTTATCTCAATTATGTTATTTCTACATAATCATATCTCCAAATTTATGGTGAATCACAAAATTAAGTTCAATGAAATTTCTTCTGAAATGAAAAATGTACTTTTTTATTGTTTACCTTTTGTTGTTTCGAGGTTTGTAGATACCTTGAAATAGGTCAAATTGCATAAAAAAAATATGCAGTGTGTCTTCTTTTAGTACAAAGGAAATATCAGCATGTAAAAGTTTATTCAAAAGTTTACTCACGTTTCTCTGACCATGATAGTACCTTATATTTGAATAAAATTTGACTAAACTAATAATGACATCCATATTTTTGCGGCAAAGCTATTTCTGCACTTCTGTAAAGTGATCAGTGTGTGTGTGTGTGTGTGTGTGTGTGTGTGAAGTTGCTCAGTCCTGTCTGACTCTTTGCGATCCCATGGACTGTAGCCTGCCAGGCTCTTCTGTCCATGGGATTCTCCAGGCAAGAATACTGGAGTGGGATGCCATTTCCTTCTCCAAGGGATCTTCTCAACCCAGGGATCGAACCCGGGTCTCGTGCATTGCAGGCAGCTGTTTTATCCTCTGAGCCACCAGGGAAGCCAGTGCATGTCTATAAATCTACAAAGAATGAGGGTACTGCAGTTAAGGACATTTTTGTTATGATGGTTCTTGACTCTCATCTTTTTGTGACATTGGAAACTCACAAGAAATTATCAAAAGGTTGACATAGCAGAAGATGGCACACTTCCTGGAATTGGTTGATTCATAATCTTTCTGTAGCTTTTTTCATGGGCAAAAGCTGGTTAAAAAGAAAATAGCAACACTAACTGAGTTATTAAAATAATTCTATCACATGTTGTGGTGCCCAGAACCCAAAGTGATCTTGAGTGTCCCATCTTCTAGCATCCACCCCTTGTGTAATTTCATCCTCTGGGTTCTGAGCAAAATCACTTCCTTCTAGAGTCCTTCAATTTGATTTTACATTATACAAAAAAGAAACTAGGGCTTCCCAGGTGGTGCCAGTGGTAAAGAATCTGACTGCCAGGGCAGGAGATGTAAGAGACACGAGTTCAACTCTTGGGAAATTCCCTTGGATGAGGGCATGACAACCCACTCCAGTATTCTTGCATGGAGAATCACATGCACAGAGGAATGTGGTGGGCTACTGTCCACAGGATGACAAAGAGTGGGACATGACTGAAGCAACTTAGCATGCATGCATGCCTCTGATTTCATTATGTTATAAATAAGACTCCATCTCAGTGACCATGATGGAATATTCTTCTTGCTGGGTTAATTAAGGAAAAGGCCATGTTGATGAAGATCACAAAACAAGGAAGTGAGGGTGGCTGCAAGGACCTCTGAGCAGTCTCTGGGACCTGAAGGTGACCTCCAGTCAGCAGCCAGTACAATTCAAGGCTCTGTGTCATTCAGCCACAGGTAAATGGATTGTGCCAGAAACTTGAATAAGCTTGGAGGCAAACTCTTTCCTAGTCAAGCCCATGGTTGAAAACATAGCTCAGCTGCTTTATGAGATCCTTAGCTGAGTGCCTACAAAAGCTGTGCCAGGACTCCTGAACCACCATGAAACAGAAAACTTGTGTTGTTCTAAGCCACCAAGTTTGTGTTATGGTGATTGTGAAGCAATAGGAAATCAGTACACTTGTATACATAATAATTATGTGTGTCTGTGTGTGTGTGTGTGTTTGCCAGGGTCCAGCCCCGGTGGATCCAGGGAATTCGAAGCGGGGATGGCATTGGAGAGGAAAGACATTTATTTATTAATATAAGATTAGATTAGGAAGAAATAGTCTAGTAGGAAAATTTAGCGGAGAAAAGAAGGCTGAAAAACTTGGTATACGTGGAAAGCCAATAAAGTTCCAGACAAGGAACTTGCACCATCTACCTTAGGCCACCGGCGTCTGTTTGAATATCGGAGAGTGCCCCGCCTTGGGCTCTCTCTCTTACAGATCTTAGAAGCAGGGACAAGTAAGTAGACATGGTGAGCCTCCACGCCCCAGATGGGAATTCAGCCAAAAAAGGGAGAAAAGAACGACATGCGGAAGCCCAGCATCGGTGCAAGACTCCAAAAACTATTTTTCAAAATCAGCTTATATACCCCAAGTTGTACATAATGGAATATGCAGAGTTATGTAGGGGCAGCAGTTCTGACCCTCATTGAGACAAGGCTTTCTTTATGCATACCCTCCCATATACAAAAGGTCTCAGGTGGTTTACATTATCTTCTGGCCAAGAGGCTTGTTAACATTTTTATGGCTCTCTTCCTGGATAATTGTCTATCAACCAGAAAACTCCTTTTCCCTAGAAGTGTTTTTTCTTTACTCTGCATCACCCTCAAAGTACTAAATAAAGTTACATTCTTGTAGAACAAAGGTGCAGTGGGTTATAACAAAGAAAGTACTTAACTCAAAGATCTAATGTTGCTAATACCAGGTTTACTACCTGTTTTTCTATATACCAACTATATCTATAAATAAAAGATATGAAAATTTGGCAGCAAGCATTGGCTCAACAAATGAAACCTTTAATCAGTCCTATTCTAATGATTTTGACTCCTCGGATGTTTTAAGCTTCCTGTGCCTCCTGCAGTCAGGAGGCCTCAAACAATCACATGCGCAGCTGTACGAGTCCTGCAGGCAGGCTAGAAAGCCATCAGAGGGGTTTTTGGATTGAAACACTCGTATTATGCCCAGGAGATTTATTATCTAAAAGCTCTAATTTTTTCCAGAAAAAGGTGGTGGCAGGACAGCCCCCTGTTAATGACAGAAGAGTAGGTGGAAAGCATAACACAGTAAAGCAGGCAGATTCTGGTCTTGGGGGGTGGATGCTCAGGAAATTCCAGGGGGAACCCCTGAAGCCGATCACGTCCTTGCGTTTTGTCAGTCTTCCTTCCGCATGACCTTGTCATGGGCGCGATTCCTCACGATGGCCCCCAGCAGTTTGTGTCCGTGCTAAAGTGTAACATGCGGGAGGTAATTGTTTTCATATCTTTGTTTTCATATCATTGTTTGGTAATTGTTTTCATATCATTGTTTCATAGCTTTCTTGATAATCAGTGCTGCAAGTGGGTTTAATAAAAATGTTGATTTGTTTCAGTCATCATAAGGTCTATAACACCCTGAGTCCAAATAGATCTTATAAAGCTGCTTGGTGGGAGAAGGAAAATTGTAGAGTGGGAAAGGTCACATGTGTAGGGCAAATTTAGGAGCAAGAATCAAAAATATAGGCTTTCCAGGTGATGCAGTGGTAAAGAATCCACCTGCCAATGCCGGAGATGTGGGTTCGATCCCTGGGTCTGGAAGATTCCCTGGAGTAGGAAATGGAAACCTACTCCAATATTCTTACCTGGAAAATTCCATAGGCAGAGGAGTCTGGTGAGCTGCAGTCCTTTGGATCACAAAAGATTTGGACACGACTTAGCACACACGCATATGCATCAGGAATACACCAAGTGGAAGATTCAAAAGCTGCTTGGAAACTGCACTGCCCACCCACCACTCAGCCCAGACCAAACATTTAATCAGAAAATTTATGTGCCCAGGGTTCTGGAACTTCAAACTTCATGGAAAAGAATCAATCTTCTAACAATCTATTAATAAATAAACAATTTATTAATAAATATGGGTAAGAATAAATTCATATTTTAATAACTTACCAAAAACTATTTTGAACTCCCAGTAATGAAAATTAACCTACATAAAAATGTAAATTTTAAAAGTAGGAGATTATTAATTTGAATATGATATGTTGAGATATCCAAAGATATATTTACAGATGCTAGTCTACTGAAGATCAATATATTTTAAATGTGTCCATCTCAGAAACAGACTGTGAAATAAACATGGATTGGCCATCAAAGCAACATGTGTTTCCTTCAAATTAGGCTGTTTGATGCAGTAATATCAGCTTCTATACATGCTACAGATCAGCTAAAAGTATACTGTATAATTGAAGAATGCTGTGTTGTTGTTGCTGTTCAGTTGCTTGGTCTTATTTGATTCTTTGAGACCACATGGAATGCAGCACACTTGGCTCCTTTGTCCTCCACTGTCTCCTGGAGTTTGCTAAAATTTATGTTCATTGAGTTGGTGATGTTATCAACCATCTCATCCTCTGCCACCGCCTTCTCTTTTTGCCTTCAATTTTTTCCCAGCATCAAGGTCTTTTCCAGTGAGTCAGTTCTTTGCATCAGGTAGCCAAAATACTGGAGTTTCAGCTTCAACATCATTCTTTCCAATGAATACTCAGGGTTGATTTCCTTTAGGATTGACTGGAAAGTGCTGTAGAAAATGAATGGTCTTTGACAAACAGTGAGCTTACAGTACAGCTGACCTGCTAACCAGACTATAGAATAGCAGTTTTCTGGTGTACTTTGCATTGCAATTTGTAAGAAGAAAAAAATGAAAAGTGTGAAGCTGACGTTATCTATATTTTTTGCTGTTGTTGTTGGAGGAATTTCTGCCATATGTTCTGTGTTCAGTATCCACATGAATTGACCATTGCTGTTTCTTTGTTTCTATCCAACTTATTGGGCCATACCAGAGCAAATCTATAAACTAGGGACTCTCCCACAAGCTTTAGATTTTAATCCACTGATCCAGTTTTTTTGATCTGTGAGTGAATGTTGCATAGTGGCCTTTTTGTTGATCAACTGCTTCTTTTCTTTTGTAAAAATTTCCATGAATATGTTTTGCAAATTTCCCTTTGTGAGGAAATTTACTGAATAAATTTAAATTTTCTAAAGTAAATGAATGTGAGACAGCAAAAGAGACACAGATGTATAGAACAGTCTTTTGGACTCTGTGGGAGAGGGAGAGGGTGGGATGATCTGGGAGAATGGCATTGAAACATGTATAATATCATATATGAAATGAACCACCAGTCCAGGTTCAATGCATGATACTGGATGCTTGGGGCTAGTGCACTGAGACGACCCGGAGGGATGGTACGGGGAGGGAGGAAGTAGGGGGGTTCAGGATGGGGACACATGTATACCTGTGGCAGATTCATGTTGATGTATGGCAAAACCAATACAATATTATAAAGTAATTAACCTCCAATTAAAATAAATAAATTTATATTAAAAAATAAAGTAAATGAAATATTTAGAGAGTATAAATTAAAATTTTTCAGAATCCAAAAATATTTTGATGACAGGTAGACTAAATCAAGATTTTTAAGTGAAATAAATCCATTTATTTTGTTTTATTTCTAAATAAAATCATGTACTTTATTTGAATGAAATATATTAACTGACATCCTTGATATCATTGTAATATAAATAATAATATAAAGGAATATTTAGAAAAATCTGAACAGAACAGTAATTTAATTGAACAATTACTATGGATTATCATCATAAGATAAAAAAAATTACTTATTATTTCATGTATATTAAGGATGGATAGGCAGTTGACCATCATCTTGTGCTAGCCATATCATGTCTAAAGTAGGGTAAAACATTATAAGAATTCAAATTGTAATAAAATGTCATTAGGACCTCATTCATCCACCTAGCCCACTTCTCTAGGGACTAGGATAATGCTCTTATTTGGGGGTAATATTGAGAAAGACACAAGTATAAATAAGCAAGGTCAGGAAACATATTCTTCTTGGGAATTTCATCTTGAATGTTCACAAGGCAGTGAGATGGTCCCAGAGTCCGTTTGCTGCTGCTGCTGCTGCTAAGTCACTTCAGTCGTGTCTGACTCTGTGCGACCCCATGGACTGCAGCCTACTAGGCTCCTCCGTCCATGGGGTTTTCCAGGCAAGAGTACTGGAGTGGGGTGCCATTGCCTTCTCTGAGAGTCCCTTTAGGAATATTTTTAAAACTGAAGACTACACTGATCTTATTGTTTCAGTGCAGTTTCCATCAAACCATGAAAATGGCCTGAAATAATGGTACATTTATTGGGTTCATCTTAGAACTTCAACCAGCCATAGGAACCAGAAACATTTTTATTACCCAGAGCAACCTCTGGAACACTTCAGCTCCCTGGGTTCTCTCTAGATTTGTATTTAATCTGAGGAAGTCACAAACAAAAATTTTAAAGAATCAAATTTTTTGGTTCTCATTTAATTTTTTATTTTTTTAATATAAATTTACTTATTTTCATTAGAGGTTAATTACTTTACAATATTGTATTGGTTTGCCATACATCAACATGAATCCACCACAGGTATACACGTGTCCCCATCCTGAACCCCCTCCTTCCTCCCTCCCCGTACCATCCCCCTGGGTCGTCTCAGTGCACCAGCCCCAAGCATCCAGTATCATGCATTGAACCTGGACTGGCAGTTTGTTTCATATATGATAATATACGTTTCAATGCCATTCTCCCAGATCATCCCACCCTCTCCCTCTCCCATAGAGTCCAAAAGACTGTTCTATACATCTGTGTCTCTTTTGGTGTAACAAAAATAAACAAATGGGACCTAATTAAACTTAAAAGCTTCTGCACAATAAAGTTTCTCACTAATTTAAGTGGGGCCTGATATATTTAGAAGGTTTCCCAAGTGGCTCACAGGTAAAAATTTGTCTGCCAATTCAGGAGATGAAAGAGTTGCCAGTTCGAGCTTTGGGTTGGAAAGATCCCCTGGAGTAGAAAATGGCAACCCACTTCAGTATTGCCTCAAGAATCCCATGGGCAGAGGAGCCTGGCGGGTTACAATCAATGGAATCACAACAAGTCAGATATAACTGAGCAACTGAACATGTACACACTCAATAAATTAAGAAGAAAGTTGAAAGAAAAGATATTTAGACTATTTAGACATAATATATTTGATCCTAAGAAGTACAATACAAAATTTATATTGATAGAGAATTTGTTTTGAAATGAACATTCTAGTAACAAGATTATATTGAGTTATTCTTAGAAGTAATAATTTGAGTAACCTATAATTTAAATTGATGAGTGAGAGACTAATTGACTATTTCTCCAAATATTGTGTGGAGGAAAGTTCTTAAACACTGGTTAAAGTGGATTAGATGAGTACTTTCATAAGGAATCCTATTCCTGATGCTTTATGTTTCTTATGATCTGAAATCTTTAAACTTTAGTGTAGGTAAAACTTGTGAAATTGTTTAAAGGGAAAGTAGGGTTCTGATTTCTTGAACATAGTAGAAAGAAAAGTTCTTGAGGGTTTAAGTTAAATAAACTTGATTTAAAACCCTAATTTAGTAATTTTCAAGCTAAGAGATTCTAGGCAAGCTACTTAAAGTCTTGGGAATTAAGTTTCTTCATCTATAAAATGGGGATAACAAGATAAAATTACAGAGTTATCACTAGAATCACATGAGAACATGATTATGAATGACAATCACAGGCTGTAAAATCTCAATCACAGCAGAGAAATGTGGCAAATAACACAAAAGATCCATCATACTAAAAACTGAAGAGTTTAACTAAACTATATAAAATACATAATAAAATCCAACATAACTATTTGGAACAAAGTGAGCTCTTGGGGTTGGAACTGTTTCCTAGGTATTTACTATCATATCTGTATTGAATTGTTTTCTGTACTTGAACTAAGGTAGTGAAACATCCCGCTGGAGAAGGGAATGGCAACCCACTTCAGTATTCTTGCCTTGAGAACCTCATAAACAGTATGAAAAGGCAAAAGGGCACTGAAAGATGAACTTCCCAGGTTGGTAGGTGCCCACTATGCTAATGGAGATCAGTAGAGAAATAAGTCCAGAAAGAATGAAGGGATGGAGCCAAAGCAAAAATAACACCCAGTTGTGGATGTGACTGGTGGTGGAAGTAAAGTCTGATGCTGTAAAAAGTAATATTGCATAGGAACCTGGAATGTTAGGTCCATGAATCAAGGCAAATTGGAAGTGGTCATACAGGTGATGGCAAGAGTAAACAGACATTTCAGGAATCAGCAAAGTAAAATGGACTGAAATGGGTGAATTTAACTCGGATGGACATTACATCTACTACTGTGGGCAAGAATCCCTTAGAAGAAATAGAGTTGTCATCATACTAAAAAAATGAGTCCAAAATGCAGTACTCGGATGCAATCTCAAAAATGACAGAATGATCTCTGTTCATTTCCAAGATAAACCATGCAGTATCACAGTAATCCAAGTCTATGACCTGACCAGTAATGCTGAAGAAGCTGAGGTTGAATGGTTCTATGAAAACCTACAAGACCATCTAGAACTAATACCCAAAAAGTATGTCCTTTTCATTATAGGGGACTGAAATGCAAAAGTAGGAAGTCAAGAAATACCTGGAGTAACATGCAAATTCAGCCTTGGAGTATAGCATGAAGCAGGGCAAAGGCAAATAGAGTTTTGCCAGGAGAATGCACTGGTCCTAGCAAATATCCTCTTACAAAAACACAAGAGAAGAGTCTACACATGGATATCTGCAAATGGTCAATATCGAAATCAGATTGATTATATTCTTTGCAGCCAAAAATGGAGAAGCTCTATACAGTCAACAAAAACAAGACCAGAAGCTGACTGTGGCCAAATTCAGACTTAACTTGAAGAAAACAGGGAAAACCGCTAGACCATTCAGGTATGACCTAAATAAAATCCCTTACAATTATACAGTGAAAGTGAGAAATAGATTCAAGGGATTAGATCTGATAAAGTGCCTGAAGAACTATGGGCAGAGGTTCGTGACACTCTGGAGGAGGCAAGGATCAAGACCATCCTCAAGGGGAAAAAAATGCAAAAAGGGCAAAATGGTTGTCTGAGGAGGCCTTACAAATATCTGTGAAAAGAAGATAAGCAAAAGGCAAGGAAAAAAGGAAAGATATACCCATGTGAATGCAGAATTCCAAAGAAGAGAAAAGAGAGGCAGGAAAGCCTTCCTCAGTGATCAATGCAAAGAAATAGAGGAAAACAATAGAATAGGAAAGACTAGAGATCTCCTCAAAAAAACTAAAGATACAAAGGGAACATTTCAGGCAAAGATGGGCTCAATAAAGAATAAAAATGTTATAGACTTAACAGAAGCAGAAGAGGTGGGAAGAAAACCCACAAAAACTATACCAAAAAGATCTTCACGACCCACAAAATCATGATGGTGTGATCAGTCACCTAGAGCCAGACATCCCGGAATGTGAAGTCAAGTGGGCCTTAGGACGCATCACTACTAACAAAACTAGTGGAGGTAATGGAATTCCAATTGAACCATTTCAAATCCTAAAAGATGATGCTCTGAAAGTGCTGCACTCAATATGCTAGCAAATTTGGCGAACTCAGCAGTGGCCACAGGACTGGAAAGGTCAGTTTTCATCTCAATTTCAAAGAAAGGCAATACCAAAGAATGCTCAAACTACCACACAATTGCACTTATTTCATGCACTAAAAAGTAATGCTCAAAATTCTCCAAGCCAGGATTAAACAGTATGTGAACCGTAAACTTCCTGATGTTCAAACTGGATTTATAAAAGGCAGAGGAAACAGAGATCAAATTTCCAACATTCGTTGGATCATTGAAAAAGCATGAGAGTTCCAGAAAAACATCTATTTCTGCTTCATTGGCTATGCCAAAGCCTTTGACTATATGGATCACAACAAACTGTGGAAAATTCTGAAAAAGATGCGAATACCAGACCACCTGACCTGCCTCTTGAGAAATCTGTATGCAGGTCAGGAAGCCACAGTTAGAACTGGACATGAAATAACAGACTGGTTCCAAATAGGAAAAGGAGTACGTCAAGGCTGTATATTGGCACCCTGCTTATTTAACTTATATGCAGAGTACATCACGAGAAACGCTGGATTGGAAGAAACACAAGCTGGAATCAAGATTGCCAGGAGAAATATCAATAACCTCAGATATGCAGATGGCACCATCCTTATGGCAAAAAGTGAAGAAGAATTAAAGAGCCTCTTGATGAAAGTGAAATAGGGGGAAAAAAAAAAGAAAGTGAAATAGGAGAGTGAAAAAGTTGACTTAAAACTCAACATTCAGGAAACTAAGATCATGGCATCTGATCCCATCATTTCATGGAAAACAGACGGGGAAACAGTGACAGAATTCATTTTGGGGGGCTCCAAAATCACTGCAGACTGTGACTGCAGTCATGAAATTAAAAGAGGCTTGTTCCTTGGAAGAACAAACCTAGACAGCATATTAAAAAGCAGAGACATTACTTTACCAACAAAGGTCCATTTCGTCAAAGCCATGGTTTTTCCAGTAGTCATGTATGGATGTGAGAGTTGTACTATAAAGAAAACTGAGCGCTGGAGAATTGGTGCTTTTGAATTGTGGTGTTGGAGGAGACTCTTGAGAGTCTCTTGGACAGCAAGGAGATCCAACCAGTCCATCCTAAAGGAAATCAGTCCTGAATATTCATCGGAAGGACTGATCCTGAAGTTGAAACTCCAATACTTTGACTACCTTATGCGAATAGCTGACACTTTTGAAAAGACCCTGATGCTAGGAAGGATTGAGGATGGGATGAAAAGGGGACAACAGAGGATGAGATGGTTGGATGACATCACTGACAAAGGGACCTGAGTTTGAGTAAACTCTGGGGGTTGGTGATGGACAAGGAGACTGGCATGCTGCAGTCCTTGGGGTCACCTAGAGTCAGACACGACTGAGTGACTGAAGTGAATGAAACATCAATAAATGCTATTTGTGTTGATTTATTTTAGAAATAACTTGTTATTTTACCTTTATGATATATACATATCATATAATGGACAAAATAGTGCTGTTTTATTTCTATTGCTTAATATGGTCTTTCTATTACTTATTTATCTTGCTTAATATGATCTTAATTTTATATCTATTGCTTAACTTGAAACAATGTACCTGTTTTATGTTTTCTGTTGATAAAACATCACTTGTTAAAAATTTAGGCAAGCCCATATTTTATTCCATTTGTTTTTAGCAAGAAAAATACAGCAATTAGTCCTAAGGAGCAGACAGCTAAAAACAGATTTTGTGGGCTTCTTTAGACTGATCACGAAAATCACAGGCCTGTTGAAACAAGTTGTAAATGACTCTCTCTGAACCAGCAAGACTGCTCTCAATATAAGTTTTACCTTGTGCCATGCCCGGTAAAAATGAAAAAAAAAAAAAAATTTTCTCAGGAAATCACTCTTGGTTGTTTCCTACCATGGTAGTTTGAATAATTTGCTTGCTTTCACCTTCTCTTATCTGAGAGTTTTTGCCTTGACAGAGCCCAAATGATCTTCCAAGAATACTTTGAGATAAACAATTTAAAAAATAAGAATAGAAAAAAATAAGTAATAAGTCATACATACTTTTTATGTACTAAAATAAGTAATAAAACAGAGGGAGTTCATAATAATGAAATTGAAATATAAGGGTAGTATATGATGATCAGGTACAAGTAAAATTATAAATATTGCAGTTTTCTCCTATTTCATGCTGTTTCTTTTCAAGTTTGGTGTGATTCTTTGGTCTGCATACATAGTTAATTAAGGTTGTAGATTACTCATTATTGGCTTCATGTAAGTAATTGATATTCATTTTCACACTAAGCACTGAAGTCATTTAAAATTTACTCAGAGGTAACACTTGGAGGATCTAAATATTCTACTTGTGCAGTGTGTATGTGCTCAGTCTATCCTGTCATGTCAGACACTTTGCAGCTCTATGAATTGTAGCCCGCCAGGCTCCTCTGTCCATGGGAGTCTCCAGGCAAGAATACTGGAGTGGGTTGCCATGCCCTCCTCCAGGAGATGTTCCCAACTCAGAGATCAAAGCTGCATCTCCTGCGTCTCCTACATTGCAGGTGGATTCTTTATGGCTGAGCCATTAGGGAAGCCCAAATTTCCTATTTACTGAAGTTTAACTGAAGAAACTGGGTCTTACATCCCTTTCCAATGGGCTTCCTAAGAGTAAATTTTGTATTTGGAAAGACTTCCCCCTCCCATTTCACACATAATCCTCAGGCCCAGGCAGTCTGCTAAGAAAGCCCAGGTCCTCTCCCTGGTGGTTGACTCTTTGAAGCTGACAAGACAGAGTTGCATGATTCCTAATACATTGGCAGTGTGATTCCCAATGAGAAGAAATAGGACTCACGCACCATTTCTTCTAAATCTATGGTTGAGAATAAACCATGTCATGTACGCAGAGATGAATGAGCAAACAAGAGGACAGAGGGGAAGAGGGTTGGTGTACCAGTGTTCTCTCCAAGTGGAACGAAGCCAAGGGTAAGGAACAAATGCACTCCTGCCCAACCAGAATTGGTAGTAGACTATAAGTCTTGAGCTTGAGTGGAAAAGATCTCATTTCCCAATAAAAATTTCCTCTGTGAGTTGACCAGTTTTGCTGAATTGTGAGACTCACTTTGTGGTAATGAGGGAGCAATATGATCATTTCATCCTGAGGCACCCAAATATATGTTTTCCTTCTTTTCCTCATCCCATTATGGCAGAATATACTTAGCTAGGTGATTAAATTCTGGTCATGGAATATTACGATAGAGTTGTTATCTAAACTATTTAATATGTCCAAGTTCACTTATTTAGTCCATTTCCATGAATTCAACATTTTTTTCATCCAAAATATAAACCCCTATCTTCTGTTGTGAATGGTGAGAAATCATTTCATTGCTGAACTCAGATGTATTCATTTTCTGTTGAGTAACAAGTTACTATAGAATTAGAAAATTAAAACAAACCCTATTTAATGTCTCACAGTTCTTAACTCAGAAGTATAGAAAAACTCAAAAGGGTTCTCTACTTAGAGTCTCCCTAACTAGTCTCTGTTTGGGGCCTTGTAAGATTGGTCCTGCAGGCTCACAGTCTTAGGGTTCCCTGATGATTAGTGAAGTTGATGACTTTTTTATATACCTCGTGAACAACAGACTGGTTCCAAATAGGAAAAGGAGTACATCAAGGCTGTATATTGGCACCCTGCTTATTTAACTTATATGTAGAGTATATCATGAGAAACGCTGGGCTGGAAGAAGCACAAGCTGGAATCAACATTGCTGGGAGAAATATCAATAACCTCAGATATGCAGATGACACCACCCTTATGACAGAGAGTGAAGAGGAACTAAAAAGCCTCTGGATGAAAGTGAAAGAGGAGAATGAAAAAGTTGGCTTAAAGCTCAACATTCAGAAAATGAAGATCATGGCATCTGATCCCATCACTTCATGGGAAATAGATGGGGAAACAGTGGAAACAGTGTCAGACTTCATTTTGGGGGGCTCCAAAATCACTGCAGATGGTGACTGCAGCCATGAAATTAAGAGATGCTTACTCCTTGAAAGAAAAGTTATGACCAACCCAGATAGCATATTGAAAAGCAGAGACATTACTTTGCCAATAAATTCCATCTAGTCAAGTCTATGGTTTTTCCAGTGGTCATTTATGGATGTGAGAGTTGGACTTTGAAGAAAGCTGAGCACTGAAGAATTGATGCTTTTGAACTGTGGTGTTGGAGAAGATTCTTGAGAGTCCCTTGGACTGCAAGGAGATCCGACCCGTCCATTCTAAAGGAGATCAGCCCTGGGTGTTCTTTGGAAGGAATGATGCTAAAGCTGAAACTCCAGTACTTTGCCCACCTCGTGCAAAGAGTTGACTCATTGGAAAAGACTCTGATGCTGGGAGGGATTCGGGGCAGGAGGAGAAGGGGATGACCGAGGATGAGATGGCTGGATGGCATCACTGACTCGATGGACGTGAGTTTGAGTGAACCCAGGAGTTGGTGATGGACAGGGAGTCCCGGCATGCTGTGATTCATGGGGTCACAAAAAGTTGGACACGACTGAGTGACCGAAATGAAATGAACTGAACTGAGTGATCATTTGTACATTTTCTGTAGGAAAATGCCTGTTCAGGTCTGTTGTTCATGTTTAATTGAATTATTTTCTTTTTTTTTTTTTCCTATCGAATTGTATGAGTTCTTTATTATTTTGGATATTAACTGCTTATCAGATATATTATTTGGAAATGCCATCTCTCTTTCTGTAGGTTATCTTTTCCATTTATTAATTATTTCCTGTGCTGTGTGGAAGCTTTTATCTTTTTATGTATCCTTCTTTTTCTTTTTGTTTTTTAGCCTGTTTTTGCCTGTGCTTTTGGTGACTTATCCAAGAAATTTTTGCCAAGACCATTATCAAAGATATGTTTCCCAGGTTTTCTTTTGGACTTGCAGTTACAGGTCTTTTATTTAAGTATTCGATCCATTTTGAGTTAACTTTTGTGAATAGTGTAAGTTAGGGGTCCTATTAAGCTTTATTTCACTGGGGACCTGTGTTAAACTTTTTCCTACAATTCATACTTCATGGACTAGTACATCTGATATGTATGATTTCTAGAAATCAGAAATCTTATGCCAGGACATTGAATAAATAAATGCTTTATTTGTGGCAATAGTTTTCTGGATGGGTTAAACAGTTTTTCTCTTCTTTCATCTAAATTCTAAAACAAGTTATAGACTGAATACTTTTCTTTTGTTTCTATAAAATAATTCATTTATGTATTTAAAGCACATTTACTGGGGTTTGACAATGTCTTAGCACTATTCTAAATGGTGGGATTTTAAAATAATAATAGCAATGGTAACAGTAATAACAGGAGCAAAAACTATCAGTTGGAGAAACATTGATTATATGCAGTCTTTAGACATCACACTAAGCATTTTACATGCAATGGGAAAATACTTAGAGTTTCATATTTTCTTCCTTATTGAGAAAACTGAGTTTAAGTGAATTTAGCAGTTTGCCAGAGGGCTTAGATTGAGGATACAGCAAAATATGCTGTATCATTCATTACTCATATTTACATTTTTAAAACTAGATTCTTCTCAACTCACATGGCTAAAATACCAAGACGTAATTACTCTAATGTCAAATTAAAATGCAATCACTGACCTGCTTTCTCCATATCCCCTGCACTGTGAATCAAGAAATAAGGCTGTAGTGAGTTAAGGGATAAGTTAGCCTGAGCAAGCTAACAATAATTCTGAATTTACTTTCTCACTGGAATTAGCTCTTTGCAGTGCATAGATGTGCATAGAGAATTTATGAACTGTACTTTGCTGATTAACTGAAGTTGTCTTTTAAGGTTTCAGGTAATTTGTTCTTTTTTGAATTGGTTTAAAGCAAATCAAAGTACTGAAGACTTACACCCATAATTACTTATCAGTTGAAAGTAAGAGAGAAAATAAAAGAACATTTAATTCTCCTCTTAGTCTCCATGCCCTTTCATCTCTGTCTTATTGATGTGATCCTGTTTCCTTGGACTGAGAAGGAGCTTATAAGATATTCTGCTTTCATGTAATCAACATAAAATGTGAAAGGAATCAAAACTCTTTAGTTAAAAATTGGTATGTCTTATTCCCTTGACTCAAGTTAAGCAAAGTTTAATGTAATGCTATTTCAATAGATAAATAACCAAGAATTTTCAGTTCCTTCATACAACAAATATTTATCAAACACCCATTTCTGTCCCTGGCTTCTAAGTATTCAAGAAGTAAACAAAGTAGAAAAAAAAAATTGTTCCTGATCTCATTGAACTTACACTGTAGAAGAGAAATTGAAATGCAAGTAAATATATTAAGAAGTCAGAAGTTATGGAGAATAGCAAAACATAGAAAGGGAATAGGAAAGGCTAGCTATCTATGTGTATGTCATACTGAGGGGTTATATTTTATAAATGATGGTCAGAGAAGGCCTCACAATTAAAGCATCATTGATTAGACATCTAAAAGAAGTGAAAGGATAAATTATATAAATATATATTCAAAGTATATTTCAAGAAGAGAAGCAAATGCTAAGGCCCTGATACAGAAACATATTTGAGATATTCTGAGGAGGCCAATGTTGTTGGAAATAAGTGAGATGTTATAAGAGGAAGTGATATTAGAGAAATATCAGGGAACTGGGTATTGTGGGACCTTGTAGGCAATTAATTTCAAGAATATTTTCACTCAGAGTGAGATGAGAATCCATTGGAAAGTTTTGAGGAGAGTGAGACTTTTTTTAAGTTAATTTTTATTGGGGTATCATTGATTTATAATGCGGTGTTTGTTTCTGCTGTACGGGGAAGTGAATCTGTTATACCTATGAATATATCCACTTTTTTAGATTCCTTTCCCATAAAGGTCATTACAGAGTATTGAGTAGAGTTATCTGTGCTATACAGTGAAAGTAAAAGTGTTAGTCACTCAGTTGTGTCCCACTCTTTGTGATCCCATGGACGGTAGCCCAACAGGCTTCTCTGTCCATGGAATTCTTCAGGCAAGAATACTGGAGTGGGTAGATACCTTCTCCAGGGGATCTTCAAATCCAGGTGTCCTGCACTGAAGGTTGATTCCTCACCATCTAAGCCACCAGGGAATCCCTGTGCTAAACAATTAGTTCAGTAAGGCTCAGTTGTGTCCGACTCTTTGTGACTCCATGGACTATAGCACGCCAGGCCTCCCTGTCCATCACCAACTCCTGGAGTTTACTTAAACTCATGTCTATTGAGTCGGTGATGCCATCCAACCATCTCATCCTCTGTCGTCCCCTTTTCATCACGTCCTCAACCTTTCCCAGCATCAGGGTATTTTCCAGTAAGTCAGTTCTTCACATCAGGCGGCCAAAGTATTGGAGTTTCAGCTTCAGCATTTTTTACTCCTTCCAATGAATATTCAGGACTGATCTCTTTTAGCATGGACTGGTTGGATCTCCTTGCTGTCCAAGGGACTCTCAAGAGTCTTCTCCAACACCACAGTTCAAAGCATCAATTCTTCTGTGCTCAGCTTTCTTTATAGTCCAACTCTCACCTCCATACATGACAGCTGGAAAAACCATAGCTTTGACTAGACAGAACTTTGTTGGCAAAGTAACATCTCTACTTTTTAATATGCTGTCCAGGTTGATCATAACTTTTCTTGCAAAGAGCAAGTGTCTTTTAACTTCATGGCTGCAGTCACCACCTGCAGTGATTTAGTCTGCCACTGTTTCTGTTGTTTCCCCATCTGCTTGCCATGAAGTGATGGGATCATATGCCATGATCTTAGTTTTCTGAATGTTGAGTTTAAGCCAACTTTTTCACTCTCCTCTTTCACTTTCCTCTTGATGAAATCCACTCCAGTACTATTGCCTGGAAAATCCCATGGACAGAGGAGCCTGGTAGACTACAGTCCATGGGGTCACAAAGAGTTGGACATGACTGAGTGACATTCCTGTTCCTGTTCTGCCATAAGGGTGGTGTCATCTGTATATATGAGATTATTGATATTTCTCCCGACAATCTTGATTCCACTTGTGCTTCATCCAGCCAAACATTTCTCATGATACAATAGGTTCTTAAAAACTACTATATAGTAGATTCTTATTAGTTATCTATTTTCCTTATAGTATTGTGTATATGTTAGTCTTAGTTTCCTAATTTATCCATCCCAACTTTAGTCCCCTTTGGGACTAAATGCCATGATGGGACCAGATGCCATAATCTTCATTTTTTGAATGTTGAGCTTTAAGCCAACTTTTTCACTCTCCTCTTTCACTTTCATCAAGAGGCTTTTTAGTTCCTCTTCACTTTCTGCCATAAGGGTGGTATCATCTGTGTTTAGGTGGTCCTCAAATATAGCTCAGTTAGAAAATTTATCATATTAATTTCAAGTCTGAAAGTTTAATTTTGAATGAATATAAATATTCCTTGGAGTTGTTGTGTACTAAGTTAAGAAAGACACAGAGGTAATAGTTTTTGGTTGGAAGTGAAAGTCACTCAGTCATGTCCGACTCCTTGTGACCCCATGGACTATACAGTCCCTGGAGTTCTCCAAGCCAGAATACTGGAGTGGGTAGCCTTTCCCTTCTCCAGGGGATCTTTCCTACTCAAAGATCAAACCGGGATCTCCTGCATTACAGGCAGATTCTTTACCATCTGAGTCATAAGGGAAGCCCAAGAATACTGGAGTGGGTAGCCTATCCCTTCTTCAAAGAATCTTCCAGACCCAGGAATCTAACTGAGGTCTCTTGCATTGCATGTGGATTCTTTACCAACTGAGCTATCAGGGAAGCCCAGTTTGAGGGTTGAGAAGGTATAAATCGAGTTTTGGACCTGATACGTTTGAGACGTTGAAATAGAGATATCCAATATGGATTTGAGCCTATAAGTTTAGAGTACAGTAGGAAAAGTCCTGAGTGGACTTACCCATTGTAGAGTCATCAGCACACACATTAATCATCAAATGAGTATGACTGATATGAGTATTTAAATATTAAGAAGTTAGATAAGCAGGAAGCATGTTAGGAAACAGAGAAAGAGGCTTCAGTGAGATCAGAGTTAACCAATTGCAGGTGATATAAGGGAACATGTGAAGAAGTTACGAAAATACCGTTAATAGGAGATGGAAAAATAAAAGGTATAGAATTTATTTAGGACTGTGGAGGCTATCTGTGATCCAGTTTGACGTCTAAGTGGATTGCTGTTATGCTCATCCGTTACAGTGTGTTCCAAACAGAATTAAAGAAAGGAAATGAGCACAGGGGATTTGAACATTTATTTGAAAAGTTTTGTTATAAAGAGGTGAGGGTGCATTGAGGTAAGAGTAAATGTAGAGTTGTTGTTCACTCACTCAGCGTGTCTGACTCTTTTCAACCCCATGGACTGCAGCGTACCTGGTTTCCCTGTCCTTCACTATCTCCCTGAGTTTGCTCAAACTCATGTCCATTGAGTCAACTTTCAAATGTAGAAAGAAGTAGAACAAAGGAGATTCTTTGTTTTAAAATGGAAGGCATTGGAATAGATGTGCATGCTGAAAGGGATGATCTAGTGGAGAGGACAAACTGGTGCAGAGGAGAGAGGGGTAATTATTGAAGAGATAGGCTTGAGTTAACTGGAGGAGGGGCAATCAAATGTAAACAGAATTGGTGGGTTTAGGTAGAATCTCAAACGTTTATCTGTGAGAAGAGGACAGAGGACTAAGCATGTGGTTAGCAAGAAAGGTAAATTGGCATAGAGATGGAATAATTGGCAGCTCTCTTATGATTCCTATTGAGATTGGAAATAAGGTATTCAGTTAGGAATGTTGCAAAAGGAGCTGGTGAAGGTTTCAGGAAATAAATGATGTAAAATAGGCCTTAAAGAGTGGGAGATTGTTCAAAAAAGTAGAGCAGGTTTTCTGGGGCCAATTAGTGTGCATGTGTACGAGCTGGTGTGTGTGTGTAATTGTCTTCTTTTAATATAATATGCTAAGCAAATGTTTTCACATTCAGTCTGCGTTAGTTTTTCTTGGATGTTTAATCAAGTCTTCCATACATCCATTCTCACCTTTACATAAATGTTTACATGATTCTCATTTATAGCTCAATTAGAAAATTCACTGTATTAATCCTGTCTGAAAGTTTAAGTTTAAAAGGATATGAATATCCCTTGAGTTCTTCAAGAAGATCTTAAAAAGCTAGAAGCAATATAGAGTAATCATTGCTTTAAAGGAAATATAACTTACAGAAGAAAAGATCATAAAATAAGGTGAAGTTTAGTACTAAATTATCCAAACTTTTATTGTCTTGAAAGACATAAGGAAGGCATGGAAAGTATCAAAATAGATCATTATTTTCTTGTAAGGACTCTAACAATTGTTGTTTTGGACTCTAACAATTGTTGTTTTTTTTTAAAGGCCTGAGTGACATATTTGAAATTAGTTAATTTATGGGGGTGCTTTAATGAAGAGCTTCACTGAGTAGGTGACATTTGATCTGGATCTTAAAGAATGAATAGTATACTATTCTGAACACAGAAATTCGAAATTCGAAAGACATGCAATTTTGTGTGGAATGTGAAGGAAAAGAAATTGACTCTGCTTAGAACCACTTTGGAAGGAAGGTAAATAGAGATAAACAGATCCATAGCCAGTAAAGATATGTTGATTCTAGACACTGCTAAAGGTATTTGAACATTTCCTTTAGGCAATTAGCAGGTAAAAGTTTTCAAGACCTCCTGACTATTGTCAAGAATTGCGTGATATGATTTCTATTTCCGAAGGTTATGGCACGGAGAGTGGGCTGAAATGGGGATGACTGGGTACAATGAGGTCAATTGGCTGATTAGTGTCCTCTGGTAGCTCCTGATGAATGACACTGTCAGTAGAGTTGGTGAAAGGAACCAGCTGTAAAGGAACCAGTTGGAGGCCTGGTGACCAGCTGAAAGTTGAACGGGACAGTGGAGATGGTATGTGAGACAATGGAAGAGGGACATCTCAATAGCTGTCATTTGAAATTACTGTTCAATGATCTTCAATGAACTAGATCTAGAGGTCTTAGATTCAAGTGAGTCATATTCAAATTTGTGTACCAGAGATGCTATCAAAGCATCCTCACATTTGAATACTTATTCTGTACATTCTCAAGGTGGAGAACACTTAGGTAAATATGTTTTTGACCACTGAAACAGACGTGTTTAATAAGCTGTTTATGGATTTTATCATATCTGTTTGTAGAATGGAGTTATTTTCGATTGATCACTGAGGAAAAAGAAAATGTTTATATTTCCTTCATTCCTTATGAATCTATGTTATAATTTTACTTGAATATTCTGATGTTTCTTTATTTTTAGATTCTACAGAGCCATCAACTTCAAAAAGTAACAGTAAATGAAAGAAAAGCCTAGAGCATACAAAACATTCTTTTCTTAGCTCTGTGGCTGATAATAGCCAAACTTTTAAACTAGTAAATCCCTTCTTTGCTAGAAGGGTTAGAGCCTAATCTGGCAGGTTGTATACTAATTCCAAGGACAGTAACTTAAATAGTCTCAGAAAATTAAAAATCACTTTGGGATGGACATTCTTATTGCTAAATAGAACCAGGATAAATAATGGTCCATCTCTATTCTACTAAAGATCTATCCGTAGTAATTGAGCAGTATTCATTCCAATGAGACTCATGACTTTTTTTTCCCCTGATGGCATTAGTTAAACTGACATGATTTTGTCAACTGTTAGTATTTTTTTTAATCACAGCACTAAAATTATCAGATTATTAATTCTATTTACATCTTTAATTGTAACTATGTTTTTAATCACTGACAATAGACATGCTGCCAGAAATAAAAATGCTACTGAGGATTTATCATCTTGTAGATCTGCATGCAAACAGTCAGACAGCTGCATTTTTCACCTTCTCATCAAGCTAAGCTAAACAATTGATTTAAATTATAATCAGGATATTCTGGAACATTTTTCATAAATAATCCCTTTCAATTAATATTATCAGAGAAATGTTTGTGAATGTAACATTCAGTAAAATATGATCTTCATTTTCTTGATAATCTACACTAATACATTTAAAATTTGCCAGCGTATGAAAAAGTTTTCAAAATGAACATAAAATAGAATGGGATGAATTTTTCAAAGAGGAAAATTAGTTCTTTATAAAACATATCAATTCATAGGAAAGATTAATCAAGATAAATCAAGGTATATTAAAATTTTAATAATTTACTCAACCAAGCAATGATGTGGTTGCCTAGATTTTGTTTTGCTTATGTACATAATCATAGCATTAGGGGCCCTTTAAACTAATTTAAAACCTGAAAAGCTCCCTAAATAAACCAAAAAATGAAGAGAATAATGAAAATTATCTGAAAACAATGATGCTGGTTTTGTTCAATTTATTTCATGGCCTTTATATCTGCATATTTATTGTAGTGAGATGGAAATTATGACAGTTTTAACTTTTTAAATGCATTGAAGCTATAAGATATTGTTACTACTAAAGTGCTCATACTACTCAGAGCAATGTACAGATTTAATGGAATAGATGTCAAAATACATATAACATTTTTCATAAACCTAGAAAAATAACGTAAATATATATGGATCCACAGAAGACTGAATAGGCAAAACAATCTTGAGAAAGAAAACAAAAATATGAATTTTTTCCTCCTTAATTTTAAAGTATACTGCAAAGCTATAGTAATCCAAACAAGGTGCCACTGTCACAAAAATAAATACATGTAGATCAATGGAATATAACAGAGATCCCAAAAATAAACCCTTGCACATATGGTCAATTAATCTGTGACAAAGAGGGAAAGAATGTACAGTTGGTAAAAGAGAATCTCTTTTGCAAATGGTGTTGGGAAAATTGGACAAATGCATGAAAGAGAATAAAACTAGACCATTTCTTATACAAAAATAAACTCAAAATAAACTTGACTTAAACATAAGATTTGAAATGTATACCTTCTAGAAGAAAGCAAAGGCAGAATTCTCTTTGACATAGATCATAGCAATATTTGGAGGGATCTGTTGCAAAGCAAAAGAAGCTATTGCAAAAATATATGAATGAAGCCAAATTAAATGTAAAAGCTTCTTCATAGCACAGGAAACCACTGACAAAATGAAAAGACAACCTACTGAATGGGAGAAAATATTTGCAAATGATATGACTTTTAACAGGTTAAGAGTTAAAATATGTAAACATCCACACAACTCAATATTAAACTGAATAAAAAAAATTAGGAGACCTGAATAAATGTTTTTTCTAATGAAGACATACATATGACAATATGCATATGAAAATATGTTCTACATAGCTAATCAAATAAATGGTCCTACAATGAGATCAAAACTACAGTGAGATATCACCCCATACCAGTAAAAATGGATATTATCAAAAAGACAAGAAATAAGAAAAGTTGGCAAGGATGTGGGAAAAGGAGGTCTCCATGCACCTGAAGGTGGAAATGTAAATTGGTTCAGTCACTATGGAAAACAGTATGAGGATTCCTTAATAATAAAAAAAATAGAATGACCTTAAATTTCAGCAGTTCTTAAGGTCATTCTACTTCTGAATATTTATTAAAAAAAAGAAACAGAAACACTAATTTGAAAAGATATATATGCATCCTCATGTTCATTGTAGTGTTATTTACAATAGCCAAGATAGCTTAAGTACTCACCCATAAGTGAGTGGATAAAGAAGTTATAAATACACACACACATAATGGAATATTCAGTCAGTTAAGTTCAGTCCAACTCTTTGCAACCCCACAGACTGTAGCCTGCCAGTCACCTCTGTTGATGGAATTCTTCAGGCCAACTGTGTGAGCCACCTATGGCTCAGCTGGTAAAGAATCTGACTGCAATGTGGGAGACCTGGGTTCGATCCCTGGGTTGGGAAGATCCCCTGGAGAAGGGATAGGCTACCCACTCCAGTATTCTGGCCTGGAGAATTCATGGACTGTACAGTCCATGGGTTTTCAAAGAGTCAGACATGACTGAGTTACTTTCACTAATCCTAATTTGGGGGCTTCCCTGGTGGCTCAGACAGTAAATCATCTGCCTGCCATGCGGGAGACCTGGGTTCGATCCCTTGGTCGGGAAGATCCCCTGGAGAAGGAAATGGCAATCCACTCCAGCACTCTTGCCTGGAAAATCCCATGGACGGAGGAACCTGATAGGCTACAGTCCATGGGTTGCGAAGACTCAGACACGACTGAGTGACTTCACTTTCACTTTTCACTTTCAGTTTTGTGACCCCAGAGACTGCAGCACACCAGGATTCCCTGTCTATCACCAACTCCCAGAAGTTTCTCAAACTCATGTTCATCTAGTCAGTGATGCCATCAAACCATCTCATCCTCTGTCATCCCCTTCTCTGCCTTCAATCTTTCCCAGCATCAGGGTCTTTTCCAATAAGTCAATTCTTCACATCAGGTGGCCAAAATATGGGAATTTCAGCTTCAGCATCAGTCCTTCCAATGAATATTCAGGACTGATTTCCTTTAGGATTGACTGGTTAGATCTCCCTATAGTCCAAGGGACTCTCAAGAGTCTTCTCCAACACCACAGGTTCAAAAGCATCAGTTTTTCAGTGGTCAGCTTTCTTTATAGTCCAACTCTCACATCCATACATGACTATTGAAAAAACTGTAGCTTTGACTATATGGATCTCTGTTGGCAAAGTAATGTCTCTGCTGTCTAGGTTGATCATAGACTTTCTTCCAAGGAGCAAACATTTTTTAATTTCATGGCTGCCGTCTTGAGGCTCAGCTGGTAAAAAATCTGCCTGCCATGTAGGAGACCTGGGTTTGATTCCTGGGTTGGGAAAATCCCCTGGAGAAGGGAAAGGCTACCCACTCCAGTATTCTGGCCTGGAAATTTTGTCCATGGGGTCACAAAGAGTCAAACACAATTGAGCTACTTTCATTTTCACAATAGAATATTACTCAAAAAAGAATGGAGTCTTGTCATCTGGAACAACAAGTATGGGTCTAGACTGTATTATGCTGAGAAAGACAAACGTCATACGATTTCACTGAATGGCTTAGTGGTAAAGAATCCATCTGCCAGTTCAGGAGCTGCAGGTTTGACCCCTGGTAGGGAAGATCCCCAGAGAAGAAAAGGGAAACCCACTCCAGTGTTCTGCCTGGGAAATCCCATGGGCAGAGGAGCCTGGTGGGCTACAGTCCATGGGGTCCCAAAGAGTCAGATATGACTTAGTGACTAAACAACAGAATATAGAAAACAAAACAAACAAAACCAAACAGACACATATTCATAGATACAGAGAGCGAACTAATGAATAATAGCAGCAAGCAAGGTGGGAGTTGTGAGAAACAGCTGAAAGGAGTTAAGAGTTAAAAAATTCCAGTTTTAAAATAAATCATGGGGCTGTAATTTATAGTTTAGAGAATACAGTAATAATTTTGTGATATTTTTGAATGGCAACAAATAGTAACTAGACTCACAGTAGTGATCATTTTGTAGTGTATACAAATGTTGAATCAGTACGTTGTAAACTTGACATTAATATAATATTTTAAGTTAAGTATGCCATTACTGCTGCTTAGTCACTTCAGTCACATCTGACTCTGTGCGACCCTATGGACTACAGCCTGCCAATCTCCTCTGTCCATGGTATTCTGTAGGCAGGAGTACTAGAATGGGTGGCCATGCCCTCCTCCAGGAAATCTTCCTGACCCAGGGATCAAACTGGAGTCTCTCATGTCTCCTGCATTGGCAGGCAGATTCTTTACCACTAGCACCACGTGGGAAGTAAAGTATATAAAAATTAAAAAGAAAAAATGTACGGAAAAAAAAGCAACGGTTATGACATGTCAGGTTCTACTACTAATATTGTTTAATAATTTTTTTTCTTCATGAAATCTCTGAGTAAAATGAGTAAAATTCATGCATCTTCATGTTTTCTTAGAGCTAAGTAATTCTATAAAACTTCAAACATGAGGTGTGGCAATTTTTGGCTGCAGAGTGAAATCTTATTTTCAAAGTGCAATATATTTGTGTCAGGCTTACTTAAAATATTAAACTATTTTTGACTTTTTCATAAGTTTCTCTTCTTCATTTTAAACAGGTAGCTGGGATTTGCAATTATTTGTGTAATAGAGTTTGAAGAGGCTCATATTAAATGAAGCTTTTTATGAATGTCCAGTTCTGTGCAGGAATAATGAAAGCTGTCCTAGAGTGGTTGAAGAGGAGCAGAGTGTTTAGGGGAAGCTACTACAAAAAAAGAAATTCCCAGTATTTGGAAAAATACTATGAACTGTGACTCCCACCATCTGTGATGACATGATTCTTGATTCCTGGGTATACCTTGTTGTTGTTCAGTCACCAACTCATGTCCAGCTCTTTGTGACCCCGTGGACTGCACACCAGGCTTCTCTGTCCTTTACTATCGTCCAGAGTTTGCTCAAACTTATGTCCATTGAGTCGGTGATGCCATCCAACCATCTCATCCTCTATCAGCCCCTTTTCCTGCCCTCAATTTTTCCCAACATCAAGGTCTTTTCCAATGGATTGGCTCTTCACATCAGGTGGCCAAAGTATTGGAGCTTCAGCTTCAGCCTCAGTCGTTCCAATGAGTATTCAGGGTTGATTTCTTTTAGGGTTGACTGGTTTGATTTCCTTGCTGTCCAAAGGACTCTGAAGGGTCTTCTCCAGCACTACAATGCAAAAGCATCAATTCTTCAGCACTCAATATGGTGCAAGTCTCATATTCATATGTGATTACTGGAAAAAAACATACCTTTGAGTATATGGACCTTTGTTGGTTATGCCTTAGAAAGGTGGTAAAAACTAATGGAGAAAGGTAAAAAGGCAAACCCAGGGATACTGGATGCTACATTCAGCACTTTCCAGTGTCATCAAAGAGTTATATGTATAGCTGATTCACTTTGCTATTCAGTAGAAACAAGCAACTGCACTCCAAAAAAAAAATTTAAAACAAATTCAAGTCCTTTTTATGACATGAAAAGAACAATGAAACGTAAAGGGTTTCCACTTCCCCTCTCCATGAGGTGGTGTAATCTGAGGTTAAATAAACTTTATATAATATGTATAATAATATATTAGGAAATAGAAATTCTGAACAATTCAGTGCTAGTTATTTGGTATTGCATTTATTTTGACCAAGAATTAGATAGGCAAATCAAAGATCAAAAGGCAAAGAGTGACAGAAGAAAATGTACAAAATGTCCATGCAGACCTGGAATTAGATACACACCCACTACTAAGTATTTAACTTTGTAGCAACCAAAATGCCAATGCATCTAACCCTAGTGTTTAATTTTGCCCTCTTAGAGAAATGTTCAGCTTCTTAATTTGTTTCTACAACTGTGAAATATTATGAAATATGAAATATTTCATAATATTATGAGATAGATTCTGTGAAATTTTTTCTCTCTTTCAAAGATGATACTGAAAGTCTGAGCTGTAATGCCAAATGTGACTTATATTTACAAGGCTAAAACTGGGAACAGAACAAATTATTTCCTGTCTGCAAATCCTCTGGCTTCTTCTTCACCTTTCTTTTGTTTAGCATACTTTTTTTCCCTTTGTAGATGGCCACACATTATTAAATATGTCCTCACATCTCCTGCAGGGCCAGCCATGAACATTTCCTGTCTGGAAAGTGTAACTGAGGCCTGTATAACAAGGGAGAGGGTGGGAGGACTGCAAAGTGTACATCTTAAGAGCTACTTATTTTATGTTTAATGAGTTAGGCATCAGATCTACAGTTTCCTCCCTGATTTTCACTGTGACCTTTTACACCAAGCAGTATATAAACTTTTTGAAAGGAAGACAGTCACAATTCAACAGTGCTATTGTTGCCAAAAAACACAAGCCTTTAAATGAAATATGTTCGTAGTGAAAATGTCTTCTAAAATCCAGGTAGCTGACAAGTTCTTGTTTTGTTAAATTGTGAAGGAAAAGAATGACTTCCAGTATTTAACCTCATTAGCAGTGTACATATCACAGTTAATATAATTCCACAGTTCACCCTATTTTTATAGTTGTGGTTATTAGTAGCAGGAAATATATTTTATTTGAATGTAATTGTCCTTTTGCCTCCTATGGACACACATGAGGACACAATGAAAGTTAGTTAGCAAGTATTTAAAATGTTACTTCATTATACTTTTTAATACAGTCTACATGTTTCAGCTTTCAAAAGCTTAAAAAGGCAGTGCGGGCAAGTAGGTTCTTTTTCTGCCAAAATGAGCAAGTTCTGTTGTTTGCCAGCAAAAAATTCTGTAGTTTTCAAGATTTTTTCAGCATGAGAAATCTTTTGAAAAATGGTCCTATTCTCATTTGTAGATCACAGAACTATTTTTGTTTCTTGTCCATTCTCACATTTGGATAAAACAATTTTGGTTTTGAATGCATACATAAACCACCTGGCTTGCTTTTTATCCTCAGCCTAATGGGGGGATGGAATGAGACTGCCAGCAGCTTGAAGCAAATCTAGAAAGGGCTGTTCTGACAATTTCTAACTCCCAAAAATAGCACACTGCCTTGCTGATAGTGTATTCAATTTATTTAAATTGTTGTGCTGAAGGAAAATCATTTTTCCTTCTGTTGCTGTTTCCATTACTTTCAGAGTCTTTTGCCATTTGACTTGATTTATTGACTCTCAGATCCCCATCACCTTCCTAAATCCAACACTGAAAATAGATAACTTTTCCAAGAATGGAGATTTAAAATTTTTTCACAGATAAAATTAAATTATATATCCAATTAATTATTAAAATATACATATAAAACATACATAGATAATTTTGCAAGTGGAAACAAGTTGATACTAGCAGTAGATGGGCAAATGTAAGTATTTTATGTAGAATTAGAACCCAAGCAAAATACTCAGCAGTGCTTACTGACAGAGTAATTCCTAGAGAGGGCGGGAAAAAAAAAAAAAAAAAAAGATGGGAATCAATTCCCTACACTTTTGTCAAGAATTCATCATTTGGAGTTAGAAATGATGTGTTTCCTTCAAGATTTTTAATTTATATTTTGTACTTTAAAAAAATTTTATAGATGCGTCACTTTGTTTCAGAAATGATTTAAAGTGGTTTAAATATATATATATATATATATATATATATAAAGAGGTGTTGAAAAAATTATTTGGAAAAAAGAGTGACATGAAGAAAAAAAATCAGTGAAAAAGACAATGCCAGTAGAGCACAATATACATGCTTTAGCCAAAATTTATTTGCCACATTTACTACTAATAGATGCTAAAAATGATCTCAGACCAATCTCAAATGTAATGCAAAGAATATGGCATATAATGCAAAGATGTCTGTTAAATAATTCATGATGATAATGAAATCAAATTTATTACATAGGAGAAAGAGTTATACCATTATTAAAACTAACTTCCAGTTAAAATTCAGTAAAATCAGTTCTTAATGAGTCAGAATAAAGCAGTGCACTTTTTTTTCTACTGTTGCTGAGAGTACCTACTTAATTCCACTAGTTAAAAGGTTTCATCATATCTCTTAACATAAGCCAGTAAAATGTGGGAGTAGAGCAATTATCACAGCAACAAAAGAAACACTAAACCCCATGACGCTGACTCAATAATTTTTGATATGCAGCCCTTCAGCTGATTTTGATTTACGAGTTTAAGAAGATGTAGGATCACCAGCAGAGACTGTTATCTGATCACAATTTCCACCATCCCTGCTACTCTCATGAATATTAAAAGTCTTTCATAAGCATCAGTACCTGGAGGTCTCTATTCATATCTATCTGACTCATTGGAAAAGACCCTGATGCTGCGAAAGATTGAGGACAGGAGGAGAAGGGGGCAACAGAGGATGAGATGGTTGGAAGGCATCACTGATTCAATGGACATGAGTTTGAACAAACTCTGGGAGATGGTGACGGACAGGGAAGCCAGGCATGCTGCGGTCCATGGGGTTGCAAAGAGTCAGACATGACTTAGTGACTGAACAACTACCACAACAAATTCAACTCTGGCTCTTTAATTCACTGTGATTGTTTTACCACAAAATCAAAGTCTGAGGAAAAGTAAAAAAAATCCTCAATCTCATATTATTCCTAAAAGAAATCTCCACAGGTTTATAAAAAAATATAATAAGAACCCACTTTTTACCTAGTCTAGAGTAATCCTTCACAGTTTGCAGCATATATAGAATAATTAAAATAATATACAATATTCACTTACCACGTAGAGATGCAGTTTAAAATGTTCTGTGTTCATTCCACATATGATTTCACTCAAAAATGTTGTCACCTAAAAATGCTATTGCTGCTACTGCTGCTAAGTCGCTTCAGTCGTGTCCGACTCTGTGCGACCCCATAGACGGCAGCCTACCAGGCTCCTCCATCCCTGGGCTTCTCCAGGGAAGAACACTGGAGTGGGTTGCCATTTCCTTCTCCAATGCTTGAAAGTGAAAAATGAAAGTAAAGTCACTCAGTCGTGTCCGACTCTTAGTGACCTCATGGACTGCAGCCTACCAGGCTCCTCCATCCATGGGATTTTCCAGGCAAGAGTATTGGAATGGGGTGCCATTGCCTTCTCCAAAAAATGCTGTTAGATACACCTATATCTAAACTGATCATCTGCATGAAATGTATCCAGTACTTTCACCAATATTAGGATTTAAATCCCCAAATATGATCAATTCTACCCTGCAGTAAGTCTTCAAAATAACAAAAGAGTTCTTAATAAGAGATACTACTTCAGAGACAGTAACATGCTTTGGTTCATAGTTCTCCAACTGGGCTTCATATTAAAATCATATTATAATGTCTAGTCTCTGCTCCCAGAGACTCTGATTTAATCACTCTGAAGTAGGATGCAGTGAATTAGGTATTTTTAAAAAGCAGCTGAGGTGATTTTAATAAACTGAGATTTGCCACATTAAAGCAATCAGTTCCAGCTTACCAGGAAATTAAAACAAGTCTAGTGAGGAAGCTCTAGGCTCATAAACTAAAATGATCAGTCCGTTTTCTTAAAGTTTTCAGTTAAAGTCAACTACTCAGTTCTTCCAGCATTTCTTTTCTTTTTTTTTTTTTTTCCTGGAAATGTTGATATGGTGAGAGAGCTATTAATAATTATGAAAATGTAAATGTGAAGTTTCAAATATCCAGCAGAAGGTAAAATTACAACACAATTGAGGAACTAAGACATACAGGCTTTAACTAATGGAAAACAAAATATCATAGTTCACTAGGCAAATATTTGTCACTAGAATGAGTTCCTAATATAAATCTCTGGATTTAGTCTGAACACATCTAGAGATTTGTCCCACTTACCTGAAGAACACTTCTATATATAACAAGACAAAACCTTTGTGATCTAGAGATAGAATATCAACTTGGTTACATGAAACGGAAACATTTACAGGAATTTTGACTCAGATTGCCTGTGTTGGATTGGAAATTACTGATGAATTAGCCAAATAAAGAGGATTCTTCAAGAGAGAGTTTCAAACACCAAACAATCAAGAAAGCCTCCTTCCATGGAGACAGTGTCAGACAATCGGAAGTCAGTCTCATGGGCCAGTCTTCAATTAAAATGAGACTAAGAAATACCTCTTTCTGAGATGACAGTTAATTAGTGTTAGTTGCTCAGTCATACCCAACTCTTTGCAACCCCACTGGCTATAGCCCACCAGGCTCCTTTGTCCATGGGATTTTCCAGGCAAGACTACTTGAGTGGGTTGCCATTTCCACCTCTGAATGGATAGTAATTAAGAATGGACTCTAACAAAGCCTTGATGGGACTTGTAAGGAAATAGAGCTTCCCTCATTTGGAGAAAAAAGTACATGAACTTTTTACTTAGAAATTTAGAAATATTTTCATTATGCTCAAAAATCATAAAATCTAGACCTAATTAAATTACCCTTCAAAGTCTTTAATCTTCCTATAATTTTCTCATTGGAGAAAGACAATAAATTGAATATAGTCATTATTTTCAGAATTTTCCTTGCACATCAGTTATCAATGACATTCCTGGGTAAGACAGTGTCCACTATATTCTAAAGTCAAAATTCGTATAAATTCAATAAAATTAGAGAAAAGATAAAATTTGATGGCTTTCAAATTTTATTTTTGCTTGAGGAGAAAGAAATGAACCTCATGTACCAGTAGTTCATAGATATAAAAATGTTGAAACCTGTAAATTATATACTTTCCAGTTTATAAAATTAGAGTCAATAATACTCTCCTGAAACATGGAAATGAACTAAGTAAATACAATGATTGAGTTTATTTTTAGAATAAAAATTTCAAAAATGTATCAAATTGAGAGCAAAACAATAAATTTGAAACACCATAAAAATTCATTTTCAGGAAGGAAGTACTGGATACATTCAAGCTGTAGTGAAATAGGCATACAGCAAGCTATTTAAAGAATATTGATAAAGATATAAATTTTTTATCAAAATAAATCATTTTTTAACATTTTCTAACTTCCTTTCCATCCCAAATGACATGGCTTTTTTTTTTTTTTTTTTGAATTGAGGGCCACTGAACCAACACAATATGCTGATTGAATTAAAATATGGACAGGTGTTTGGTTTGCTGACAGTACATAAAATCGAATATATTTGTATTAGAGGGACCAATATATGAAGTCAGAATTCCTGAAGCATTGGTGACATTTAGAAAATATCTCTACTTGCCTGACAGTATGGGAAGGACAGTAGAAATGGAAATAAATATTTTTACCACTCCTCCCACACCCAAAGAAGACTTGTTTCATCTTGTGTCAGGTCACTACGTTGTATGTCTGTGTGTGTCTGTGTGTGTGTGTCCACGTGCGTGATTTTGAATTCATGCACACTTTTGAGGTTCTCTCTCATCTGTCCTTCCCTGATTCTCCTTTTGGCAGGTTACTACCTTGCATTGGGGAAAAACCTATTTTCTTTTGGGGAATATTCTCAGCCTCTGACAGTGTTCCAATCCCCATTCACTTGGTAAAGGTCTAATGGAAAATTGTAGGATGTTGTTTCTTAAATATAAAATCTGTCATGTCAGCCTATGCGCAGCCACTGAAAGTCTACTAAAATTTAGGTTGTTTACTAGTCTCCTTACTGGGTTCTACTTACTGTGTTGTGTGATGAAATGAACTGTATGGCTTGTCTCTCCTAAAGCATGTTTCTCTTTCTGAAGTTTATTTTATTTAGGTATTTTTGCACCCTCAGTTCTCAGATGGATTTTTTTAAAACAAATTATTTTGTGAATTTTCTGGACTAATTCAACCATTAGGACAGAAATAAGGGTCTCTTGTGACATTCTACATCCTTACATTCAGCAATCAGCAGGGGCCTGCTTTACTGCCATAGACATATGATTCTACTGATACATACTTAGTTTGAACCTTCCACACTCTTTCAGGTCAGATAATACTCCTCAGAGAATTTGAGGATTAAACGTACCTAAATGTAACCTCATGTATTTCTTGGGACATTGTAGGAATCTTAAATACCTACAAGATTATATGATTTGAAAATTATATTTTTACTTAGGTTCATCTTGGTAACACAAGGAAAACAATTCTTGAATGTAGGCATACGGAAAGTCCTGAAATTGTCTGAGGAAAGTGCCTCAAATTGTAGTTATATATTTTGAAATATTTACAAAAATTACCTGTCATAAATTTTGTAACTCCAGGAAAGAATTACAAAAAAAGTAAATATTTATTACCACAGTGTGTGACTGAGAAGGAGTTAACAATATGTTATAGAATCAAAACATGGGCCATATACACTTGTTTTAAATTCATGATTTGTTTGTTCTCTAATTTTGTGATAGTTACCTTCACATAAATTCTTTACTTACATCAAATTAACAAAACAGAATGGTGTAAGGGTCATTTTGACAAGAAAATATGAAAATTATAGAAATATCTACTACAATACTTGACAATATTTTTGGTGACTTATTAGCAATAGTTATTTTTAGTAAGACAACCTATTTTAGAGAGGTTCACTTTGCCATCACCAGTCAACAGGTGTAAATATATTAATATAAATTAATACCAATAATTTGTAAAGACTTCTTGAATTTTTGTTTTATGTCCAACTCTGTGCTAAGTGCTTTACATAGTTTACGGCAATAATGGTACTGAGAGTCAATTTTCCAGATCAGTAATTGATGATATCAGAATTCTATTCCAAAGATTCTCAATTCATAGCTCTTAATTTTAGGCACCATAGTATCCTATTTCCTTGTTACATATTTGCCATTACATGAAACCCATGCTTATCCTGATATTTGCTCTCATTCTTTTCGTTCATATTTTACTTTATGCAGCCTTTGCAATTTCTATACCATAGGTACACAGATAATTTATAATTCAGCTAATAAGGCTAATGATTTTTTAAATCAATGCTGCTTGCAGTTAATTTGTTGATCATTATGCATTATTTGAAATAGAAGGAAAAACAACTTAGATATTTGTTCAGCTATCTTAACCAGCAGCATTATTCTCATAAAAACAAAAATCCCAAAGGATATAGTGATATTTTTGTTGTAGATGAAATTAGCCTGTTGGCCTCTGATATGCTGGAAAAATTCAGAAAGACTTTTGCCTAAATTCTCCCTTAAAATCCTTAAAAAGAAATGTCAAGTGGCTATAATGGTAATAGTAGGGCAGGGATCTCTGAAAATCTGTTCCATCAGAAAAGCAAAGAGAACACTAGAAAAAAATCAACTTTTTCAAACTGTGCTAAAGATTTACCAAGGTATTGCAATAATCTTAGAAGAGTTTATTTAAGAAAAATAAACTGAGTCTGCTGTTTAAGCAGCTAGTTTTATGGCATGTTTACTTGCCTATTCCCTTTCCATATCAGAGTTCTGTAATAACCTTGAGAATCAATAATTTTGTAGCAATAATGGTAGTCAGGAAAACAAGCATTCTAGATTTCACTAGGAGGGGCAGAACAGTTTTGAAGCTCGCCAAAAGCCTCATGTGTAGAAAGTTCACAAAAAGCCCAGCTTCCAGTTTTGTGTCTCTTTTACCTGATTCAGAGTTTATAATTATTGTAATAAACTGAATTTTCATTTGTGAGAAGAGGGTTATCAAAACAAACAATAGCAATTGCTAAACATTGCTAATTCCAGAGGAAGTGATAACCACTGGTGCAAGAGAAAACAAAAACCAGAAGACTTAAAAGGAAAAGTTGGGATCTTGATATGTGTAACAGGCTTCAAAAGCTCCCGTATATTCCTTGAAATTTAAAAGCCATGTGCATGTGCAGGACTGTGTTCATTCTCAGTAAAGATGTGAAAAGGCTCTGATTTCTCACTTCTGTCTTGCCTTGAAGCTCCACACTAGCAGACAGGGAAGCTTAAGACAGAATTGTAATCTGCCAGCTGGAGTTTTGAAGACATGTCCCAGCATGCACACAGAGCCCCTCAGCTAAATCTTAGTTCAAAGCATTGAGGAAATTTTTGTCTAATAATTATCTGTCCGCTAATAAAACTAAACAGAGACTTCAGGGCACATGCAACAGAGAATATAGAATTTATAAAATTAGTTTAGGAAAGTCACAAAACACATAAGAACAGCAGCAGAAAAACATGACAGACAAGAAAAACAAATCCCAAGGAAAAGTGAGAGATTTATTTTCCAGATGACTGCATTATTTTATTTAAAATGTCAATTTTTCAACAACAGAAAAATGTAAGTCATGTAGAGAAATGAGAAAATGTGCATATACACGGAACAAATGAAGTCAGTAGATGCTGTCCATCAGGAAGTCCAGATTTTGCACTTATTAGACAGATATTCCAAGTCAATCATTTTAAATGCCTTTAAAGAATTAAGGAAAACCCATGTATAAAGAACTATAGGAAAGTATAAAAGCAATTTCACAAAAAATATCAATAAAAGAGAGAAATACATTAGAAAGGCTCAATAGTATATTCGAGCCAGCAGAGTAAAGAATCAGTAAACTTGCAAGATAAATCATAAAATAATATATATATATAATAACAAAGAACTGAAGAGTGCCTCAGAGACTTTTAGAACATGATAAAATATACAGCATATGCAAAATGAGTGTACCACAAGGATAGTAGACAGAGAAAGGCATAGAAAAATATTTGGGAAAAAATAATGCCCTAAATTTTTTTTAAATTTGATTGAGTACATTATTCTACATATCAAAAAATTTCACTTGATCCAAGTTGGATACTATAGTTATTCATTCGGCTTGACTGTTATGGGTAAAATCAAGCATATCTACACCTAGACACATAATAGCAGTAGAGAAGTGACTCACCATGTACAAGTGATCCAAGGTAAGGTTAATAGTGAATTTCTCACCAATAAGTAGGAAGGCCAAGAAAACCTTTATAGCTCTTCATATATTGATGTATTCAAAGTGCTCAAAGAAAGACTGTGAACCAAGAATTCTGTAAACAGAAAAACTATCCTAAGAAGTAAATGAAAAATGAAGTCATCCTTGTTAAACAAAACTGAGAGGATCTGTCACTAGCAGACCTGCCTTGGAATAACAATAGAGAAGGAACACTAGGGAGTAACTTAAATACACTTGAAGAAATAAAGAATACTAGTAAAAGTAACTGTCTATGGAGAATCCCATAGACAGAGGAACCTGGTGGGCTAGGGTCCATAGAGTCACACAGAGTTAGACACCACCGAAGGGAGTAAGTACCCACACACGCACACACATGTTTTTGGTATTTTGGGAGGAAACACTTTTATACTCCCATTTGATGTAAAACATCACTCCATGCATAAAAAACTACATAGATTGGCTTATAATGTATAAGTATATAATATTATATAAATATTAACACAAAAGAGAGAGAGAATATTGAAGTAGTTGCTCAGTTTCTCAGTCATGTCTGGCTCTTTGCAACAGCATGGACTGCAGCATGCAGGCTTCCCTGCCCTTCATCATCTCCTGCAGCTTGCTCAAATTCATGTCTATTGAGTCGGTGATGCCACTGAATCATTTCATCCTCTGTTGTCCCCTTCTCCTGCCTTTGATCGTTCCCAACATCAGGGTCTTTCCTAATGAGTTGGCTCTTCACATCAGGTAGCCAAAGTATTAAAGCGTCAACTTCAGCTTCAGCATTAGTCTTTCCAATTTCCCTGATCAAGGATCAAACCTGAGCCCCCTGCAATGGAAGCTAAGAGCCTTAGCCACTGGACAAGAAGGGAAGTCCCTAATATGGAAGTTAAGTTGCCTTTATTGGAAGTAGATCAATATAAGTTAAAGTGTTAACTGTAATCCTAGTGTTTGCCTGTGTGTGCTTAGTTGCTCACTCTTGTCTGACTCTTTGCAACTCCTTGGACTGTAGCCCACCAGTCTCCTCTGTCTATAGAATTCTCCAGGCAAGAACACTGGAGTGGGTGGCCATTCCCTGCTCTAAGGGATCTTCCCACCATGGGATCAAACCCGGGTCTCCCTCATTGCAGGTGGATTCTTTACTGTCTGAGCCACCAGGGAAATCCAATCCAAGAGCAATCACTAATAAAATAATTCAAATAATAGAGTTAAAATAAAAATAAGGGATTAAAAATGTCATTGTAGAGCACATTTATTTGACACAAAGCTAGGTAGTAAGGAGGGATGAAAGTGAAAGTGAAAGTCACTCAGTTGAGTCTGACTCTTTGCGGCTCCATGGATTATACAAGTCCACAGAGTTCTCCAGGCTAGAATCCTGGAGTGGGTAGCCTTTCCCTTCTCAAGGGGATCTTCCCAACCCAGGGATTGAACCCAGGTCTTCCACATTGTGGGCAGATTCTTCACCAGCTGAGCCACAAGAGAAGCCCCAGAATGCTGGAGTGGGCAGCCTATCCCCTCTCCAGTGGACCTTCCCAATCCAGGAATCGAACCAGGGTCTCCTGCATGGCAGGCAGATTCTTTACCAACTGAGCTATTTAAAAAAATAAAAAATATAAATGACATGTGGAAAAACATAATGAGAGGCTAAATCCTACCTTTTCAGCTTATCAGTTAATTTTATTATAGGTGAGAAAAAAAAATCTTCAATCAAAAGGTTGACAGATGGCTAAAAGCACTATCCAACTAAACTCTAACTACAAATAACACTAAATTCAAAGGCACAAATGTATTCAGTAAGCAAACCAGACCAGAGGTGGCTATATAAGTATTGGATAAAATAGATCCTGAGACAAAACTCATTATTAGAGATAAAGGGCATTTTATAATAAAAAGGTCAACCCATTCAGAAGATGTAACAATTTTAGACATAAGCACCTAAACCACCAAAGCCCACATATTTTATGAAGAAAAATTATGAGATAAGTGAAAAAAGAAACAGTTTTTTAAAAAGCAGTTTGAAGAATAGTGTATACATGTATATGTATGGCTGAGTCCCTTCTCTGTTCACCTGAAACTATCACAATATTGTTAATCAGCTGAATCCCAATACAAAATAACAATTAAAAAAATAAAATAGTAATTGGAGAATTCTATGACCCACCTTTTGCATTGGATAAAACAAATCAGTATGGAAAGGAAAGTTATGAAAACCATTATAAACTAATTACAACTAACAACCATCCATAAAGGCTCCAACAACGGCCTATTACACATTCTTCTAAAATGCATATGGAACAGTCTTCAAGAAAAAAACATATATTTGATTATAACAAAGCCTCAGTCCATTTAAAAAGATAAAAATCATATAAGATGTATTTTCTTACCACATGGAATAAAATTAGGAATAAAAAACTGATGGAAATTTGTACTCTATAAATACATGGAAATTGAGCAAGACAATACTAAATAATCAATGGGTAAAAGAAGAAATCACAAGGGAAATTAGAAATGGTTTGAGTTGAATGCAAACAAAACAAAACCATAATATATGTGAACTTACAGAAATGCTTAGAGTTAAATTAATAACTACATATAAATATGTTAAAAAAGAGGAAATGAATCAATAACCTAACCTTTCAACATAAAAAATTATAAAAAGATTAAAAAAAAAACCTAACCAAAGCAAGCAAAATTAAAATTAAGGGAAGACTGAAATTATTAAAATCAGGAGAGAGACAGGTCTATTACTACCCACTTTAAAAATATGAGAAATATGTATCAAAAATATATAACTCAGATATAATGAAATTTTCTAGAAAGATACAGCTTTTCTAAAATGATTTAAGGAGAAATATAAAATTTTAATATGTACCTATAATAAGTAAAGATATTTAATTACCAAACAGAAACTCAGTAGAAAGGAAGTACCAGGCCCAGCTATCTCCATTGATAAATTATTCCAATTGTTAAAGGAGAATCACTGACAAATAGATGATGAGGGAATGAATCACCTAAAATTACATTTGACCATTTGATCCTGTCAATTGCCAGTAACATAGGATAAAATTTTAATTGTATTGTATGACATACAAGTCCTTCAAAATCATATACATAAATATATATGTATGTACACACACACACACACACATATACATATATGAGAGGTTTCCCTGATGGCTAAGATGATAAAAAAATCTTCTTGAAGTGCAGGAGACCTGAGTTTGATCCCTGGGTCAGGAGATCCCTAGAGAAGGGAATGACAACCCATTCCAGTATTCTTGCCAGGAGAATTCCATGGACAGGGAAGCCTGGTGGGCTATAGTCCATGGAGTCCCAAAGGGTCTGATATGACTTAGCGACTAAACAACAACATATATGACATCCATTAAATACTATAATTTGAAAAAATATTTTCTTTAAACATTATATATTTCATTTTCCCACACCATTGTAATTGATTGACCAATTGCTATTATAGTCAGATGACATCTCCTCCATTAAAATCCCCTTGTGCCACCACTAAAATTAATGACTCAAGTGTTCTGTGTAACTTAAATTCTAATTACTAATAATTTCCTCTAGAGTACATAATACACCTTTAAGAAGGTAATAATTATTCTATAGCACTAGTAGATAGAAAGCATTGCATTTACTTTTATCTTTCTTAAGTGACTAACAGCTGAGTTGCACATAGGTACATTAAAAATCTATTAGTTGAATTAAATTTAGTTTCTCTTTTATGATACATGTGTGGGGCTTCCCTGGTGGCTCAATCAGTAAAGAAATCACCTGCAATGAAGGAGACCAGTGTTCAATTCCTGGGTCAGGAAAACCCCTGGAGAAGGTCATGGCAACCCACTCCAGTGTTCTTGCCTGAAGAAGTCCAGGGACAGTGGAGCCTGTTGGGCTATAGTCCATAGGGTCACAAAGACTTAGACAGGACTGAGTGACTAACACTTTATCATACGTGAGATACTATCAGATATAAGTAAAAGGAATAAACTAGCATCCAAATAGACTAGTTCTAAACAAAACTGTAGATTTTCTTTTAGTTAGTTAAATTTTTAGAAGGTTTACATGAGTCATCATTCTCGTTTTTGTTTCCAAATTTAATTGTACATTCTGTCCGGCACAGTGTTTTACACTCTTAATTAGTATTGTAGACAACAGAAAGATACCCATTGCAACAAATTCTGGCTGGTCAGCTTAATCCCCAGCAATGGTTTGGTCCATGTTTGGGCTCCCCTAGGAGAAGACTTTTAATTGGAAGAAAAGTTATGACCAACCTAGATAGTACATTCAAAAGCAGAGACATTACTTTACTGACTAAGGTCCATCTAGTCAAGGCTATGGTTTTTCCTGTGGTCATGTATGGATGTGAGAGTTGGACTGTGAAGAAAGCTGAGCGCCAAAGAATTGATGCTTTTGAACTGTGGTGTTGGAGAAGACTCTTGAGAATCCCTTGGACTGCAAGGAGATCCAACCAATCCATTCTGAAGATCAGCCTTGGGCTTTCTTTGGAGGGAATGATGCTAAAGCTGAAACTCCAGTCCTTTGGCCACCTCATGCGAAGAGTTGACTCATTGGAAAAGACTCTGGTCCTGGGAGGGATTGGGGGCAGAAGGAGAAGGGGATGACAGAGTATGAGATGGCTGGACGGCATCACTGACTCCACGGACGTGAGTCTGAGTGAACTTCGGGAGTTGGTGATGGACAGGGAGGCCTGGTGTGCTGCAATTCATGGGGTCGCAAGGAGTTGGACATGACTGAGTGACTGAACTGACTGAGTGACTGAGGAGAAGACTCTTGAGAGTCCCTTGGACTGCAAGGAGATCCAACCAGTCCATTCTAAAGGAGATCAGTCCTGGGTGTTCATCAGAAGGACTGATGCTAAAGCTGAAACTCCAATATTTTGGCCACCCATGTGAAGAGTTGACTCATTGGAAAAGACTCTGATGCTGGGAGGAATTGGAGGAAGGAGGAGAAGGGGACAACAGAGGATGAGATGGCTGGATGGCATCACCAACTTGATGGACATGAGTTTGGGTAAACTCCGGGAGTTGGTGATGGACAAGGAGGCCTGGTGTGCTGCAATTCATGGGGTCACAAAGAGTTGGACAAGACTGAGTGACTGAACTGAACTGAACTGAGTAATTTAGATAGCTTCTTGTAGGTCATAGTTTAATTGTAACGGTTCTTCTATTGTATAATAGTTGCCTTACAACCATAATTTATTACTTGAAATTTGACATTTCCTTTGCTTAAATAATTGCTTTTTGTTTTTGCCATCTTATTTTTTAACTGTGGTGTATATCTTTGATATGGGTAGAATATAAACAATAAGTAAAAGCAATATCAGCCCCTTTACTCAGAATATCTTCAGTATGGAAACCATTTTGCTTCTCTCAGTTTTCAATCAGTCATAACTTGAGCCAAAATAAAAGGATACAGTTAAGCTTGTTTGAGTTTACTTTTTTTCAGGAAATTCATTGTGAATAGTTATAGTAGATGAATGATTTGCCATCACATTTTCCAGATAAGTTGAAAAAGAAAAATTAAGTTTTTATAGCTTTGATTATTACAGTGTTGTGTATTTAAGATCTGCATCTCAATGTGTATTGACTTTTCATGTGCTTTTAAAATGAACCATAGAGGCCTAGGGACATTTAAATAAAAATAATCATTGCCATAGAAATAAGCCACTTTGATAAGAAGCTTTATTTAAATAAATTCTTTTTCTGCTCATAAGACTATGGATGTTTATAAAAATTATCAGTTACCAAGTATTTTTAGAAGTCTTTTTAGATAAGTACTCTAATCAAACATGAGAAACTTATTTTTTCCCTAGCCTTCTGTCTCTTGTATACTTATCTATTTCACATCCCATTTTGTTTCTCAATTTTCCCCCTCCACTGTATAAAACCCACTTATAGCAAGTTGACATATTTATAAATAATGTGTAGAATATTTTCAAGTGCAAGGAGAGATAAAATAAAATATAATAAACAATCAAATCCCAGCTGCACTTCATGTCTAAACTGCTTTGCACTGCTCATCAACAAGCTTTTTGTGTCATTCAGATGGAACCCTTCTGTCACTCTCAACAATTTTATTCATTTCCCCCCCCTAGATTACAGCTATAGATTATAGGGGAGTTAGCTGGAAGCCAAATGAGTGAAATATGCTTGGTTATGGTTGGTTCATTCCTTTTTTCCTCATCTCTTCTACAATTCATGAAGTGCTTTTTGAATTTTGTAAGGCAGTTTTCTGATCAGTTGGAAGGCAGCAAAAATTTAGCATTAATGAGTTCATTTCCACAAAAAATTGGCTTATTACCATGCAGACTTGCAGTGTTATATGCTAGTGGTTTTATAGTAATTTTCCCTATTCTTTTATAAAGATATTCTTTTACCTGGCACATGTGCAAATAATGAGACTGGGAGACTCTTTTTATAAGTAATTGTGAGCAATAAAAACATCACTTCCATAATTCATGGTAAATTAAGAATAAAATTTTTGTACAAAAATTACACATGATAGCTGAGAAATTTTACTAACCCTATTGTTCTTTAAAGTAAACATTATAGTGATGATATTGTTAATAATAGAATCTCACATAATAGAGGTTAATGAGTAAAATGAACTGTATAACGTTTTTTAGTAACTATTATCTAAAATGTATGTACTCAACAGATTTAAAATCTAAGCATCTGAAAACAAATTCATAAATGAAAAGTATTTCAAACAACAAATCACTAGCTTTAAATTTGTTTATTTTCTACTGTAAATATTTATCATAATTTTCAAAAGTTAATATTAACTAATAAATGTTATTTTCTGTTTTCTTTTTGCTTTAGTTCATTATCCCTGCTTGATATAACAGAAAGTAATATAAATTAAATTATTTTTCTCTAAGGAAGAGTTTTCTAAAATCATACATTTCAGTTAATTCTTAGAGCTATTTTTATATTAAAGAAAAGAAAGAGAAACTTATAAATTCATCCATGATTAAGATTGTCTGCTGATTGAGAAAGTAGTCAGTAAAACATACTGTGTACCAATACAATATTTATATAAAATTAGAACTTGGATTCACTGATTTTAGCTATATTGAGCATTTTAAAGGAGATTACTTTTCAATTACATTAAAAGACAGACATAAAAATCCCATTTATTTCAATTTATTAGAGGAAAGCAAACTCACAATAATTGTCACTTTGTAATTATTACTTTAAGTGAAAAATACTTGAGAAAAATTGATTTTTATTAATATATATTCAACTCTGGCTTTAATAGTAAATGTGGTTTTCAAATCTAAATATTTATACCAATGATTTTTAGAGTACTTTTATAAAACTGCACATGTAATTTTTATCTTGAACATCAAATCCTTTTAGTTTAGGAACAAAATATTTCAAACACCTATTTTATTGTTGTTGTTCTTGTACAAATTAGTACCAACCTTCACGGAGTTTATTATTTTTGTTTGTTTTAACTTATTTTACTCTTTCAGTCATCAGTTGCAAATAGTGATAGTTTGTCATTGAGCTCTACGCTGTTTTCCCAGTACCTCTTTTTAATCTACTTTGAGCCTGGAAAATGTTTAATAAGACTGCATAACTATGTTTTGCTTTTTAAAAATTTGTATAGTGGATAAATGAAGCTCTTAACTGACCTATGCATGATCAATATTATAGGAGTGAAAGTGAAAGTCACTCAGTCGTGTCCAACTCTTTGTGATCCCATGGATTATACAGTCCATGGAATTCTCCACGTCAGAATCCTGGAGTGGGTAGCCTTTCCCTTCTCCAGGGGATCTTCCCAACCCAGAGACTGCACCCAGATCTCCCACATTGCAGTCATATTCTTTACCAGCTGAGCCACAAGAGAAGCCCCAAAATACTGGAGTAGGTAGCCTATCCCTTCTCCAGCAGATCTTCCCAACACAGAAATCGAACTGGGGTCTCCTGCATTGCTGGCAGATTCTTTACCAACTGAGGAGGAAAAATCAGAAAAAATGTTTTTTGTGCATATGTAGACTTGAGCTTTAATAACTCTCCATGTATTCCTATATGACATAAACTTTAGACTCCTTTCACATTAAAAGAATCAGCTAGGTAGATAAATGTGACTGCTGTTGTTCAGTCACTAAGTCATGTCTATCTCTTTGTGATCCCATGGACTGTAGCCCACTAGGCTCCTCAGTCCTCCACTATCTCCCAGAGTTTTCTCTAATTGATGTCTACTGAGTCGTGAATAGTGATGTTCTCTAACTGCCTTATCCTCTGCCACCCTCTTCTTCATTTGCCCTCAGTGTTTCCCAGCATCATGGTCTTTTCCAATGAGACAAATATAATTCTGATTATACTACCAAAGATCCATTTGTCCTTTTAATCTCCATCCTTCCTTGCATATGGGTTGAAGTCTTATGATTGCGTTATGGCAAACTAGATAAGAGTCAGAATGATGGAAGACACTGTCAGAATGGATCATTAAAAAGTATTTTGTGGGTTTTCTTAATTCATCATTAACCCTGATACAGCTACTCTGGTGGTCATGTTCCTTTAATGAGAAATAGTGCTTCTCAAACTTAATGTTCATACTGCCTCCCTGGGTTCTGGTTACAAGCCAAATTGTAATAAAACATACTTGTGATGGGGCTTGAGATCATTCATTTCTAGCAAGCTCTTAAATGATGCTATTGCTGCTGGTTCATAGAACCCACTTGGAGTATGAAGGTGATACTTTGCATAACCTAAGATAGTCTGAGGGTCACTAACCTTGATCTGATTTTAGATGAATAAGAAGCAAAACTTCACTCGTTTAAGCCAATGGAATATTGAGGTTTTAGTTATATCTCATTACCTTAATTACTAAACTGTTTCTTTTCTTAGGTCGATAATCTAGAGAGTTTGGGCTTGTATAATCTTTAAGGTACCTGTACTTAAACAGTCTAAAATACAACTGAATATGGATCAAAAAGTGAACCTTGCCATCTCTGGAAAAAATGGGCTAACAGGGAAAAATTTTACCTAACAACTTATCCACTAAATAGACAAAATATCCGAGACCATGCTTTTCAAGACATTGGATATCAGGCGGTTAAGAAGCATGATTGACAAGAGATAGGGAGCAAATAAAATGAGGCTTCATTTGCCAAAGTTAACTGTTTTGAGCAAAATCCAAGCCGTAAACAGGGAGGGGAAATCCAGAAAGAGGTGGTGAGAACTCATGATGTTAAGACATGCATTGTATGATATCACTTATATGTAGACTCTAAAAAAAGTCAAACTTGCAGAAACAAAACATAGAATGGTGGTTACCAGGGACTCAGAGGAGGAGAGGCGCTGGGGGATTTGGGAAGTTTTTTGTCAAAGGGTGTAAACTTGCAATTAGAAGATGAATACATTCTGGGAAAGCACATCATTGTGATCATAATTAACAGAAAATCTTATAATCACAAAACAGAAATGATAATTATGTTCCATGATAGTAGTGTTAGCTAACACTATGGTGGTCATTATATTGCAATATATAAATGTGTTAAATCAACAAGTTCTACACCTTAAACTTACACAATGTTTTATGTTACTTACATCTCAATTTTAAAAGACTTATTACTAAGCTATAATAATCAAGATAAGCGGTATTTGCATGCACTGTGCTGTGCTTAGTGGCTCAGCTGTGTCTGACTCTTTGTGACCCCTTGGACTGTGGCCTGCCAGGCTCTTCTGTCCACTGAGACTCTCCAGGCAAGAATGCTGGAGTGGGTTGCCATGCCTTCCTCCACCATTTGTATAAGTATTGACAAATAACTATTGGAAGAGAATACAAAATCCAGAGTTAGATTTTGAATATGAAAAAACAAATAAGTTTTACTTAGTTAACAGTGAGTCAGTGGAGAAAGATTAATATTTTTAGAAGTGATACTGGAGCACTAAATATTAATGTATAATGATAAATATAAGCTTTACATATCTCGCTAGTTATACAAAAAATAACTTATAATGAGAAAGACACCTAAATAAAAATTCCAAAATTTTAAAATATCTGAGGTAAGCACATGCAAAAAGTGCCACATCATCGGCATTAATAAAAGCAAATAAATGCTCAACTGAAGTTGAACCACAAATCTATTAAAATAGCTAAAATTGAAAAGACTTGCAAGGATATGAAATAACTAGAGCTATCATACATTGCTGGTAATAATTAAAAAATTACATTCACTTTGGAAAATGATCTGTCAGTTTCTTAAGAAGTGAAACTTCTGAGAAGTTAAATCACTTGTTTGTACAAAGACTTGCAAATATTTTTAATAGAAGCTTTATATGAAATAGCCAAACACTGAAAGCAATTCAAATGTCCATCAATAGCTGAATGGGTAAACTACATTATATCCACACAAGACAATACTACTCAATAATAAAATAATGGATTAGCAGTACACACTACAATAGGAATGAATCTCAGAATCATCCTGTGGAGCACAGTCAGCCAGCATAACTCCCTATAGATTTGGGCTAGTTTTCTGTGATCAGTGAGACATTTTAGAGTGTGTCTAGGCTATTTTGATTGTATTCACTGTTTTTGGGAAAAAAAAAAAAATCTCTCAGCACCAGGAACTTTGAAGCTCTTCCATACACATTGGACCCATTGGTCACATATTAGATCAACTGGTCACCAGTATTTGTTAAAAAAAAAAATTTTTTTTAATTAAAAATTCTGATTGGGAAACAGGTAGAAAAACTTGACAACAAGCTACAAGAGAAAGACAAAGAAGATATAAGAAGAAATTCAATTCAGTACCATAGACTTAAAACTCATAAATCTAAACTATTTGTATGCTCATATAAGCAAAATGTGGAGAAGGCAATGGCACCCCACTCCAGTACTCTTGCCTGGAAAATCCCATGGACGGAGGAGCCTGGTAGGCTGCAGTTCATGGGGTCACTAAGAATCGGACACGACTGAGCGACTTCACTTCCACTTTTCACTTTCATGCATTGGAGAAGGAAATGGCAACCCACTCCAGTATTCTTGCCTGGAGAATCCCAGGGACGGGGGAGCCTGATGGGCTGCTGTCTATGAGGTCGCACAGAGTCGGACACGACTGAAACAACTTAGCAGTAGCATAAGCAAAATGAGGGAGGTAAATAATAGTCTTTTGTCTCAGAAAAACAAAACCTGGCAGCATATTGACTGAGGAACAATACTGCACAGCCTCATAAATTAAGGACCAACTTACTGACCTTGGATGATATGCTATCTCCTCTATTAAAATTCCCTTGTGCCACCACTAAAATTAATGACTCAAGTGTTCTTTGACACAGTAATTTAAATTCTAATTACTAATAATTTCCTCTAGAGTATGTATTACACCTTTAAGAAGATAATAATTATTCTATTGCACCAGTAGAAAACACTGCATTTACTTTTATCTTTCTTAAATGACTAACAGTTGAGTTGCACATAAGTACATTAAAACTCTATTTGTTGAATTAAATTTAATTTCCCTTTTATGATACATGTGTGGGGCTTCCCTGGTGGCTCAATCAGTAAAGAAACCACCTGCAATGCAGGAGACCAGGGTTAATCCCTGGGTCAGGAAGATCCCTGGAAGAGTGTGTGGCAACCCACTCCATTATTCTAGCCTGGAGAAGTCTATGGACAGAGGAGCCTGTTGGGATATAGTCCATAGGGCCACAAAGACTTAGACAGGACTGAGCGACTAACACTTTATGATATGTGAGATATTATCGGATATAAACAAAAGGAATAAACTAAACTACAAATAAACTAATTCTAAACAAAATTGTAGATTTTCTTTTGGTTAAACTTTTAGAAGGTTTACATGAGTCGTTGCTCTCATTTTTTCCCAAATTTTAATTGCACATTCTGTTAGGCAAAGTATTTTACACTGTTAATATAGTATCATAGACAACAGAAAGATACCCATTGCAGCAAATTCTGGCTGGTCAGCTTAATCCCCAGAAATGGTTTGATCCATGTTGGGCTTCCCTAGTAATTTTGTTTCAGAAAAACAAAACCTAGCAGCATATTGAGTTAGGAACACTGCAGAGGCTCAGGAGTTGTGTACCAACTTACTGACCTTGGGTGAATGACTTAACTTTGAACTTCATTTTTCTCATATGTAAAGTGTAAAATATGACTGTGACTAAGAGTCATTTTTAAGGTCATATGGATGAACCTGTGTACAATGTCTGACATAAAAGTTCTCAATAAATGTTACTGTTAAATTATGAAGAATCTGAGGCTCCCCTGGTGGCTCAGATGGTAAAGAATCTGCCTGCAGTGTAGGAGACCAGGGTTCACTCTTTGGATCAGGAAGATCCCCTGGAGAAGGAAATGGCAACCCACTCCAGTAATCGTGCTTGGAAAATCCCATGGACAGAGGATGCTGGCATGCTGCAGTCCATGGGGTTGCAAAGAGTCAGACATGACTGAGCAACTAACACTGTAAAGAATCCACCTGCAATGCAGAACACCTGAGTTCAATCCCTGGGTCTGGAAGATCCCCTGAAGAAGGGAATGGCAATCCACTCTAGTATTCCTGCCTGGAGTATTCTCATGAACAGGGGAGTCTAGAAGGGTACAGTCCATAGGGAATCAGAGAGTCAGACAGGACTGAGCGACTGGCACTTTCACTTTTAAACTTTCTATTACATATTAAATAATAAATATTACAAATCCATATTCATACTTAAGTAAAATTTTGAAACTTCATAGTGATATGTATCATGTATTAAACTGTACTTTTAATGAATAACTCATTTTGATGTAAGCTATCATCTTAGTAGGCATCTAAATAAACTCATTTCACAGAGAAGTAAGGGTTTCAATATTGTGGAGTATTTTATAGCCAGTATAAAAATGCCAATTATTGCCTGCCAATTTCATAACACTGTCTGACACAATTTATTTGAGTCATAGTATTAGTTCTAAATGCATCTTACATCCTCAACTTACATGATGAAAATTGAATTGCCATCTACATGATGAAAGTTGAACTGAAAGTTGCTTTGGAGGAAAAAAAAATGCCTCAGCATATTTCACTAAAGAAACTGATAGCCAACCTTTTTAAAGTATTTGTTACTATGAAGTTTTGTTTACAAAAATTTAAAATTATTTTGTCAAGTATAACAAGAGTTTATAACATTATTACATCACTAATTGTTCACGCCTACACTGGGATTTGGGTTTTTCTGAAGCTCAGTTGATAAAGAATCCACCTACAATGCAGGAGACCTGAGTTTGATCCCTGGGTTGGGAAGCTCCCCTGGAGAAGGGAAAGGCTACACACTCCAGTATTCTGGCCTGGAGACCATGGAACGTATAGACCTTTGGCAACAAAAGTCCGTGTATTCAAAGCTATACTTTTTCCAATGGGACTTCCCTGGTAACTCAGATGGTAAAGAGCCGGCCTCCAATGAGAGAGACATGGATTCGATCCCTGGGTCAGGAAGATCCTTTAGAGAAGGAAATGGCAACCCACTCCAGTATTGTTGTCTGGAAAAATCCCATAGATGGAGGAGGCTGGTGGGCTACAGTCCATGGGGTCGCAAAGAGTCAGACACAACTGAGAGACTTTCATTTTCATACTCTTTCCTGTAGTTCTGTATGGATGTGAGAGTTGGACCATAAAGAAATCTGACACTGAAGAATTTATGCTTTTGAATGTGGTGCTGGATAATTCTCTGGACAGCAAGCAGATTAAACCAGTCACTCCTACAGGAAATCAACCCTGAATATTCATTGGAAGGACTGATGCTGAAGTTGAAGTTCCAAAACTTTGGCCACCTGAGGTGAAGAGCAGACTCATTGGAAAAGACCCTGACTCTGGGAAAGATTGAAGGCAAAAGGAGAAGGGGCTGGCAGAGGATGAAATGCTTACAAGGCATCACTGAGTCAATAGACATAAATATGAACAAACTGCAGGAGATAATGAAGGACAGAGGAACCTAAAATGCTTCAGTCTAGGGTGTCACAGAGTGTGACTTGCCTTAGCGTCTGAACAGCAACAACACTTATGCTGCAAAACTTTATTTTGTAGAAGACTAACCTGCTTTGTTTTTCAGGGAGTTGGGTATGCCAATTTGGACAAGATTTCTCCAGGCTATTTATTGGAGAGAATTTGTTTAAAAATGTATCTTCTTTAGCTGGTTTCTGTTTCTGAATGAAGTATTCCACGTTTCAGCACACTTCAACAGAAAACAGAGGGAAAATATACTACCCTACTTATTTTCTAGGAAAAAAGGTCCAAATCTTATAATTTCAAGTATAAAATCAATCAATAATAAAGCAAATAAATGATGTTTCTAGTTCTCCATATGATGTCTCATAAATAATTCATTCCTTTCATTTAAACTTTTCTTGCATTTCCAGTTATTTAATTACATATTCTTCCATGAAAGCACTTACTTGTTTTTCTCTACTTTTTGCTTATTTATTTATTCTTAAAATTTTATTAAGGCATATTCTAAACGAAACACAACACATTTTATGTGTATCATTAGACTTCTTCAACAAATATATTACATTTGTATGACAACTACACCAATCAAGATAGAGTACAATGCTTTCACCACTGAATATGCTATCTTATAATCAAATTTATGTTCACCAGCACTTGTCTGCTTCTATTATTATAGATAAATTTCACTGGCCTAGAATTTGAAATAAATAAAGCTACAGAATGTTTATTCTTTTTTGTATGATTGTTTCCACTCGGCACAAGATTTGAAATTCATTAGTTTGATTGCTTAAATATTTTGATTTATTACTGAGCAGTATTTGAATGGATGAATATATGGAAATATGATTATCCAGTTATCTATTGATGGAATTGGGTTGTAATATTTTTCTTCTTATGATTAATGCTTCTATGAATATTCACATATGATTAATTTTTTTAGACAAATGTTTTCACTTGTCTTGAAAGAAAACCTACAAATGAATTGATGATAATACAACACATGTATTTACAATGTTATGTGGGTTTTGTATATTCACAAGAAAGTGCCATAAAGTTATAGAAATTAATTGTACTACTTTACATTCCAAACAACAAAATGTGATTTCAAATTGGAACTTACCCTTGACAGTATCTGATGTTATTATTCCTTTAAATTTTAGCCATTCTAGTATATGTTTAATAGTAGTACTTTGTGTTTCTATTTTTCATTACCTTGAGGAATAATTATAGTGAACTTTTTAATGCATGTGTTGGTAATATATGCCATAATTTATGAAATATCTGCCCAAATGATTTTTCTAAATTTTATTTGATTTCTTCTTTTCATTAAATTGTGTTATGTTAAATATCATGGGGCAATTTGTAACTGAGATATAGGTACGGCAAATGTTTTCTTCCAAGAAGTAGCTTTCAGCTTTATATTTTAATAGTATAAATAAATTTATAATTACACTTAATGATATAATCAAAATAAATGTTTTTTACTTCTTAAAAATATTTTTCTTATATAATTAGTGACTTTAGGTCTTGACATATTTGCCTATTGGAAATATTTTTCTTTTGATTTTTACTAGAATTTTTTTTTGCATTTTCTTTTGTGTCAAGACTTATTTATTGTCAAACATCAATGGTGATAATTGTCATTACCTGCTATGAGATAAGCTGGCATTAGATGGAATCGAGATTGTTGTCCCCAGGAGTTATCTTGTTTTTCTCTGCAATCACTGTTTCCCAACACCATCATCCTCAATTGCAATGATCTGCTTACTATTTCCCTAGATCCTTTTCTAAAAGTTCACTTAAATAGAATTATAGAAAGTACCTTTTCATCTGAGTTCTCTTACTCAATGTTATGGTTTTGAGATTCCTTCATGTTTTTATTTCTATCCATATCTCATTATATTTTATTACTGAATGGTATTCCATTGTATGGATCATCACTTTTCACCCATTTAAATGCTGGTGATAATTTAAGGTTTTCAAGTTTTTGCTATTGTGATAAAAGCCCTGTGAACATTTGTGTGCATGATTTTAATGCATACATTATTATTATTATTATTATTATTACTTTTAAAAAGCCTCTTTACTTATTATCAGGCAATGTTGCTAGAAAATTTCCTTGTCTCCAAAGTGATGGAGAAAGGGGGTCAGGAATTAAACCATCTGTAAGCTCCTGTATCCTTGTCTTTTGAAGTAAAATGCTGACTTGAGAGGGAAATATGGGGAAATATGAAGATGTAGAAACAAAGCATGGCTGTTGGGGTTAAGAAATTGGTAACAATTTATTTATTTATTTATTTATTTTTAAATTTTTATCTTAGTAATTTAATCAATAACTTTCCAAATCAGTAAGATACAGTAAGACATGGTTGAGTATCTCAAACTTGGCATACCTAAAATCTTGTCATTTTTTCTCAAAACCAAAATCCTACTGATTTATCTATTTAATTTATTTACTATATTATTGTCAAAGTCAGACGTGCTCAAAACCCTGGGATTTACTGTTTTTGTTATTTTTCCTGTTATCTCATTTTAAACATTCAGCCAATTATACCTTCCTCTCCCCTGTTCCTATCCCTTTCTTTCCATTCAAACTACAGTTTCCTTTGCTAATTTTTTTTAAATATAAAATTATTTATTTTACTAGGAGTCTAGTTACCTTACAATATTGTATTGGTTTTGCCATACATTGACATGAATCCACCACAGGTGTACATGTGTTCCCCATCCTGAAACCCCCTCTCTCCTCTCTCGCCATACCATCCCTCTGGGTCATCCCAGTGCACCAGCCCCAAACATCCTGTATTATGCATCGTACCTGGACTGGCAATTTGTTTCACATATGATAATGTACATGTTTCAATGCTATTCTCCCAAATCATTCCACCCTCACCCTCTCCCACAGAGTCCAAAAGACTGTTCTATACATCTGTGTCTCTTTTGCTATCTTGCATACAGGGTTATCATTACCATTTTTCTAAATTCCATACATATGCTTTATTATACTGTATTGGTGTGTTTCTTTCTAGCTTACTTCACTCTGTATAATAGGCTCCAGTTTCATCCACCTCATTAGAACTGATTCAAAGGTATTCTTTTTAATGGCTGAGTAATACTCCATTGTGTATGTGTACCACAGCTTTCTTACCCGTTCATCTGCTGATGGACATCTAGGTTGCTTCCATGTCCTGGCTATTATAAACAGTGCTGCAATAAACATTGGGGTACATGTGTCTCTTTCAATTCTGGTTTCCTCAGTGTGTATTTATGCATACATTTTCATCTTTTGTGGATAGTGAAATTTATGGGCTGTACAGTATGTGTAGACTTGAGTTATAAGAAATTGTGAGTTCTCCAGAGGGGTTGTATTATGATACTCATTGGGTCTGTTGCTTGGAATGCATAGCCAGTGAACACAACAAGTACTTTCAATCAAAGGTGCATGTCTATTCATGAAAGAGTGAGTGTAATCTTTCATGCAGAGTGGAGTTCTACATGTGCTTGCACAGTGCTCAGACATATGTTGCATGTCCCAAAATGGCAGTAATTCTCATCCTAGGAGTGGGAATTTTAGCTCTAAAATGAGAAAAAGTTTTCTCTAGGTTGATAATATCTAGACACCTTGTTGAGTGAAGGTATGAGATCAAAGAAGGTCAGTATCATCATTCTTTTTGGCTCAAGGTAGTCTGGTGGTCGAGTGTTCAAGGGAGGTTTATTTCCTAGAAAATGGCTCAAAAATGTATGTCAAGCTAATCTTTACCTTTGAAACAGAGCTGGGAGTCTTTGTGACTAATTTATTGGATCCCTCTATGTTATAGTTGGGGCTTCTCTTGTGGCTCCAGATGGTAAAGAATCTGCCTGCAATACAGGAGACATGGGTTTGATCCCTGGATTGATCCCTGAAGATCCCCTGGAGAAGGGAATGGCTACCCACTCCAGTATTCTTGCCTGGAAAATCCCATGGACAGAGGAGCCTGGTGGGCCACAGTCCCTCAGGTCGCAAAGAGTCAGACACGACTGAGCAACTAACACACACCCATGCTGTGGTTATTTCTCTTGCCTGATAGTAGTAGCTTGTTCTTACATTCTTTGTTCTTTTAAACTCTTTAGTTAGACCTGTTCTCTTTCCACCTGAAGACCTAGGTAGTTCACCTTTCTCCAAAATATCAGTAAAGGAGACACAAAGGGGCTCCTAAATTTATGCCCTGATTCTTAACTTAGGCTTGTCTGACACGTGTTACAGTTTATCTTATTGCCTGATATTCAACTTTTACAAGATATGACATAGTCTGATTTAATCCCATTTCTTCTTTATTACCTTTGGACCAATTGATGTTACAGACAGAGATCTGGATGCAGATCTCAGAGAAATGCCACCTGATGCAAACATGCTTGCCTCTCTGCTCTTGGTTTCTCCTGTTGCACATGTGCTCAGCTGTTCATTTTATTAGCTTTAATATCTGTTCCCTGGTGGTTCAGTGGTAAAGACTCCACCTGCCTATGCAGGAGACAAGGGGTTGATCCTTGGTCTAGGAAGATCCCTTGAGAGAAATGGTAACCCACTGCAGTATTCTTGCCTGGTAATCCCCATGATGGAGGAGCCTGGCATGCTACAGTCCATGCAGGTGCAACAGGGTTGGACACAGCATAGCAACTGAACAACAACAACAAAGAACTAACCTCTCTAAAAATTTTATAACCTCTTTTCATCATCTTTCATTGAACTTCAATTGTTTTAATAATGGTTGATTTTTCATGAAAGCAAAGAACTTTTTGGCATGGTCTTCCATCTTATTGGTCTGGAAGGATTTTTAAGGATATTTACTTACACTGTTTGAAAATTTATCATCACTTTTCATGAAAGAAGAGACTGTTTCCCTCTTCTTCGAGTTCTAAAAAAATTGTGTAGGATTTGTACCATTTCCTTGTCAAATGTTTTATAGAATTCATTGGTGTAGGCTTCTGGTCTTAAAGTTTATTACCTAATTTGAAAGTTATTAATTATGACTTCATTTCTCAAAATAGTTATAAGATATTCAAGTTTCCTATTTCTTAAGTCAGTGTTGCATTAAAATTTTTCATTATGTCTTTATTATCCCTATAATATCTGGAGTATCTGTGATGCCCTCTTTCATTCCTAAAGTTGGTAATTTGGGGGCATACAATTATTTTCTATCTTTTAAGCTTTTTATATTATTTTTACATGAATCCAAATTACTTAAGAGTTATTTGAAATCCTCAGTGTTTGTTTTTAAATTTGTTAGTTTACATTTACAGGAGCGATGGGTACATAGAACATTGCCCTCATAAAATATTCAATGAGCTAAGATTTTAGATGGAATAAATACACTGTTCAACAAGATGTTTCCACTCTCACTGATTGTGAATTGAATGCCTCTCATCCGTGTATGTATTCTGGTCATTTTCTCTGTGTGTACTCCTGCTCAGTCGTTAAGTTGTGTGTGACTCTGCAACTCCACAGACACTGACGTGCCAAGCTTTTCTGTCCATGGGATTTTCCAGGTAAGAGTACTGAAGTGGGTTGCCATTTCCTCCTCTAGGGGATTTTCCCAACCCAGGGATCAAGCCGATGTCTCCTGCATTGGTAGGCAGATTCTTTACCACTGGGCCACAAGGGAAGTCCGTATTTTAGGTACCAGCTTCCTATTGTTGTTCTTAAAATTGCTAGTGGGAATTTAAGAATCTATTGCACTACTCACACTTGTTTGTTCTCACTCTATGAACACACAGCTTAGAAATGATCCAAAGAATCAGGTAGTCACCATACATATTTCAGAGAGCAGTGTAGCTTTCACGTCTCTGATACTCTGCCCCACAAATTTCAACTGTCTCAGCCTCTTGGAATTTCAGTCTTTCTCCTCCACTGTGGAGACTACTTAGATTGGATACCACCTTTGGCCACAATTCAGGAAGTGTCCCACAAAGAGAGGTTTGTGAAATCATAATGTTGGTCTCATTTGTTTCCCTTCTCTCAGAGATCACATTTCTGAGCTTTCTTCTAATTGCTAAATGTATGAAAACATATTTTTTTGCTTGTTGTTTTTCTTAATGACTTATCTAATTTTCTAATTCATTACAGTCAAGGGCAAGTCTGTTACCAGTTTCTCTGTCATGGCCAGATACAAAGGTAGAACTTTCATTTCTTAAGGACAGAAAATAACAAATATAAAATGCTTTCTTCAAAATTTCATTCACTAATTCTATGAGTTTGTGTGCATTACCTTCAGATTTTTATACTCAGTTTTTATACTTACATTTGTCCATATCCATATTTATGTTCATTCATACACATTATGTTGCCCAGAAAGTTTGTTTGGGGTTTTTCATAAACTTGAACATATCTTTTGGCCAACCCATATAACAGCATTTTTGCATGTTGACTTTCATTCACTTTTTCAGGTACAACAGCATGCTCTCTAAATATTCTGTTGAACTTAAATGAAGAAGGAATTCAAAATTTAATATAACTTTCATATCATGCCTGAGTTGGCTAGACAATTAACCAAGTAGATCATTGTAACCTACACTCAGGCTAGCCAGTTTGCCAGATTTTTAATTCCAGAGTTCAAACCAGGAAAATCATCAAGAAGACTGCAATTTTTTCAGTCTTTCTCTGACAGGACAAGCTTGTGAAAGGGTAAGAAACAAATATCTTCTTTAGAACAACGGAAAGAATTAACATATTCACGCTTTCTGTTTCAATCTCCTTTGCTTGTGTATTATCAAAAAATCAAGATGGTTACTATTTATTTTCCTACTTCATATTTTATTCTATAAACAATATATATCCTGGTAATTTTATTTTAAAAAACATTTTTTAGAAGTAAACATATCATTGGGGACCAGTTAATTCTTTATCACATAATTAAAATAATTTAATAGATAACCAGAGCACCAGAAAATGTTTAATAGCTCAGTCGTGTTCGACTCTTTGTGGTCCCATGGACTTCAGCACACCAGGCTTCTGTGTCCATCACCAACTCCTGGAGTTTGCCCAAACTCATGTTCATCAAGTCAGTGATATAATCCAACTGTCTCATTCTCTGTTGTCCTTTTCTCCTGCTGCCTTGAATCTTTCCCAGGATCAGAGTCTTTTCCAATGAGTCAACTCTTTGCATCAGGTGGCCAAAGTATTGGAGTTTCAGCTTCAACATCCGTCCTTCCAATGAATATTCAGGACTGATTTCCTTTAGAATGGACTGGTTTGATCTCCTTGCAGTGCAAGGGACTGTCAAGACTCCTCTCCAATACCACAGTTCAAAAGCATTAATTCTTTGGCACTCAGCTTTTTTCATAGCTTTAGCACCTTCATAGTGAGTTCAAAAGTTGAAATAAAAGCTATAAGTAAATCTTTCAGCTTTATGGAGTGATTGCTTAGGAAGACTGAAAGACATTAGTGGATTAGTATGGAGGCTGTCCTAAGATGGCAGAGGAATAGGACTGGGAGATCACTTTCTCCCCCACAAATTCATCAAAAGAACATTTAAATGCTGAGTAAATTCCACAAAACAACTTCTGAGTGCCAGCAGAGGACATCAGGCACCCAGAAAAGCAGCCATTCTCTTCAAAAGGAGGTAGGAAAGAATATAAAAGACAAAAAGAGAGACAAAAGAGATAGGGACGGAGCTTCATTCTGGGAAGGGAGTCTTAAAAAGAGAGAATTTTCCAAACACCAGGAAACACTCTCACTGCTGAGTCTGTGGCGAGACTTGGAACCACAGAGGGCAACATAACCAGGAAGAAAAATAAGTAATTAAAACCCACAGATTATGTGCCCAATGGTAACTGCCCAAGCGGAGAAGCAGCGCAGATGCCTGAATCCACCACTGGCAAGCGGGGGCTGGGCAGGGAGGTGCGGGCTGCATTGCTTAGAGTAAGGACTGGGCCTGAATGCCCCAAGGGCAATCTGAGGGAGCTAACTTAGGCTAGCAAACCAGACTGTGGGATAGCTACCACGCTAAAAGCCCTAATGTAAGACACCGCCAGGCCCTCTCACAGAACAAAGGACTGAGCAGAGCTAGCCGGCTGCAGACCATCTCCCTCTGGTGACAGGCAGCCAGAGCCGGAAGGGGGCAATTGCGGCCCCAGAGAGGCATTATCTATCGAACTGCAAGCAGGCTTCATTGCTAACTAAGACTTCTTGGGATTCTGATGGTTAACATCCGCCTCAGAAGATGCGCTGGTTGTACACCCGGAAAACCAAGCAGCAGGGACGGGGGAGGCAATAAGTTGCACCGACTGCACTCACCAAACACCTGGTCACCTGGGCTGCTTGGACCTGGGAAGAGCACAAAACACAGGCAACCGAGTCTGCGCCTCTGAGGACTACCCGAGTACCTGAACCTGAGCGGCTTAGGCCTGGGAAGGGCATACAACCCAGGGCCAGCCTCAGACACTTCCTGGCAGAGCAACCAAGAGCCTAAGCAGTGTAGACAGGGAAAGTACACTCGCCGTGAGCGGGGCAAACCCAGTGTGGCCAAGACACTGGGAACACACGCCAGTGTTATTTGTTTGCAGCGTCCCTCCCTCCCCACAGCACAACTTAACAAGTGAGCCTAAAAAAGTGTCCACCACAGCCCCCTTGTGTCAGGGCGGAAATTAGACACCGAAGAGACCAGAAAACAGAAGAAGCTAAAACAGAGGGTACCTCCTTGGAAGTGACAGGTGCAATAGATTAAAACCCTGTAGTTAGTATAGACTACATAGGAAGGGACCTATAGATCTTGAGAAATATAAGCCAGATCAAGGAACTATCCAAAAATGAACTGACCCCACAATGTCCACCACACCACCAGATAAAGTCCTAGATATATTTTTACTATATTTACTATCATTCTTTATTTTTAAATTTTTTTTAAAAATTTAAGTCCTTTATTACTGCTTTACTTTTCATTTTTATAACCTACTATGACTTTGCAAAAAAAAGAGAGAGACCCTATTTTTAAAAGCAAACTTCATATCTATATATATTTTCTAATTTTTATGACTTTTTTTCTTTAATATTGTATTTTTAAAAATCCAACCTCTACTCTAGATTTTTAATCTTTGCTTTTTGGTATTTGCTATCAATTTTGTACCTTTAAGAACCCAATCTTCAGTACCCATTTTTACTTGGGAGCAAGATTACTGGCTTGACTGCTCTCTCCCTCTTTGGACTCTCCTTTTTCTCCACCAGGTCACCTCTATCTCCTCCCTTGTGCTTCTCTTCTCTACCCAATTCTGTGAATCTCTTTGTGTGTTCTGGATGGTGAAGAACACTTGGGGGACTGATCATTGGCTGGATTTGTCTCTCCCTTTTTAATTCCCCCCTTTATCCTCCTGGCCACCTCTGTCTCCTTCCTCCCTCTTCTCTTCTCTGTATAACTCCGTGAACATCTCAAGCGGTCCAGACTGTGGAGTGCACATAAGGAAGTGATTACTGGCTAGCTTACTCTCTTCTCTTTTGATCCCACCTCACCTCATCCTGGTCACTTCTATCTCCCTCCTCCCTCTTCTCCATGTAACTCTATGAATCTCTCTGGGTGTCCCTCATTGTAGAGAAACTTTTCACCTTTAACCTAGATGCTTTATCAATGGTGCTGTATAGATGTAGAAGTCTTGAGGCTACTGTAAAAATAAGACTGAAAAACAGAAGCAGGAGGCTTAAGTCCAAATCTTCAGAACACCAGAAAATTCCTGACTCCAGGGAACATTAATCAACAGGAGCTCATCAAACACCTCCATACCTACAGTGAAACCAAGCATCACCCAAGGGCCAACAAGGTCTGGAGCAAGACATATAATGCAAATTCTCCAGCAACACAGGAACACAGCCCTGAGCTTCAATATACAGGCTGTCCAAAGTCACTCCAAACCCACTGACATCTCATAACTCATTACTGGACACTTCATTGCACTCCAGAGAGAAGAAATCCAGCTCTACCCACCAGAACACCAACACGAGCTTCCTCAACCAGGAAACCTTGACAAGCCACCTGTACAAACTCACAGCGAGGAACCTCCAGAATAAAGAGAACTCCACAAACTGCCAGAATACAGAAAGGCCAACCCAAACACAGCAATATTAACAAGATGAAGAGACAGAGGAATACCCAGCAGGTAAAGGAACAGGTTAAATGCCCACCAAACCAAACAAAAGAGGAAGAGATAGGGAATCTACCTGATAAAGAATTCTGAATAATGATAATGAAAATGATCCAAAATCTTGAAAACAAAATGGAATCACAGATAAATAGCCTGGAGACAAGGATTGAGAAGATGCAAGAAAAGTTTAACAAGGACCTAGAAGAAATGAATGAGTCAATATATAATGAATAAAGCAATAAATGATATAAAAACACTCTGGAGGGAACAAATAGTAGAATAATGGAGGCAGAAGATAGGATTAGTGAGGTAGAAGATAGAATGGTAGAAATAAATGAATCAGAGATGAAAAAAGAAAAACTGATTAAAAGAAATGAGGACAATCTCAGAAACCTCTGGGACAATGTTAAATGCCCCAACATTCGAATCATAGGAGTCCTAGAAGAAGAAGACAAAAAGAAAGACCATGAGAAAATACTTGAGGAGATAATAGTTGAAAACTTCCCTAAAATGGGGAAGGAAATAATCACCCAAGTCCAAGAAATCCAGAGAGTCCCAAACGGGATAAACCCAAGGATAAACACCCCAAGACACATATTAATCAAATTAACAAAGATCAAACACAAAGAACAAATATTAAAAGCAGCAAGGGAAAAAAAAAAACAAATAACACACAAGGGGATTCCCATAAGGATAACAACTGATCTTTCAATAGAAACTCTTCAGGCCAGGAAGGAATGGCAGGACATATTTAAAGTGATGAAAGAAAATAACCTACAGCCCAGATTACTGAACCCAGCAAGGATCTCATTCAAATATGAAGGAGAAATCAAAAGCTTTACAGACAAGCAAAAGCTGAGAGAATTCAGCACCACCAAACCAGCTCTCCAGCAAATGCTAAAGGATCTTCTCTAGACAGGAAACACAAAAAGGGTATATAAACTCTAACCCAAAACAATAAAGGAAATGGCAATGGGATCATACTTTTCAATGATTACCTTAAACGTAAATGGGTTGAATGCCCCAACCAAAAGACAAATACTGGCTGAATGGATACAAAAACAAGACCCCTATATATGTTCTCTACAAGAGACCCTTCTCAAAACAAGGGACACATACAGACTGAAAGTGAAGGGCTGGAAAAAGATTCCACACAAATAGAGACCAAAAGAAAGCAGGAGTAGCAATACTCATATCAGATAAAATAGACTTTAAAACAAAGGCTGTGAAAAGAGACAAAGGGGGAAACTACATAATGATCAAAGGATTGATCCAAGAAGAAGATATAATAATTATAAATATATATGCACCCAACAGAGGAACACCGCAACATGTAAGACAAAGGCTAACAAGTATGAAGGGGGAAATTAACAAAAACACAATAATAGTGGAAGACTTTAATACCCTACTCACACCTATGGATAGATCAACTAAACAGAAAATTAACAAGGAAACACAAACCTAAAATGATACAAAAGACCAGTTAGACTTACTTAATATCTATAGGACATTTCACCCCCAAACAATGAATTTCACCTTTTTCTCAAGTGCACACTGAACCTTCTCCAGGATAGATCACATCCTGGGCCAGGCTACAAATCTAGCCTTGGTAAATTCAAAAAAATTGAAATCATTCCAAGCATCTTTTCTGACCACAATGCAGGAAGATTAGATCACAATTATAGGAGAAAAACTATAAAGAATCCCAACATGTGGAGGCTGAGCAACATGCTGCTGAATAACCAACAAATCACAGAAGAAATCAAAAAACAAATCAAAATATGCATAGAAACGAATGAAAATGAAACACAACAACCCAAAACCTGTGGGACACTCTAAAAGCAGCGCTAAAGGGAAGGTTCATAGCAATATAGGCATACCTCAAGAAACAAGAAAAAAGACAAATAAATAACCTAACTCTACACCTAAAGCAACTTGAAAAGGAAGAAATGAAGAATCTCAGAGTTAGCAGAAGGAAAGAACTCTAAAAATTAGGGCAAAAATAAATGCAAAAGAAACAAAAGAGACCGTAGCAAAAATCAACAAAGCAAAAAGCTGGTTCTTTGAAAGGATAAATAAAATTGACAAACCATTAGCCAGACGCATCAAGAAACAAAGAGAGAAAAATCAAATCAATAAAATTAGAAATGAAAATGGAAAGATCACAACAGACAAGACAGAAATACAAAGGATCATAAGAGACTACTATTAGCAATTATATACCAATAAAAATGGACAACTTGGAATAAATGGACAAATTCTTAGAAAAGTACAGCTTTCCAAAACTGAACCAGGAAGAAATAGAAAATCTTAACAGACCCATCACAAGCACAGATGTTGAAACTGTAATCAGAAATCTTCCAACAAACAAAAGCCCAGGACCAGACGGCTTCACAGCTGAATTCTACCAAAAATTTAGAGAAGAACTAACACCTATCCTACTCAAATTCTTCCAAAAAATTGCAGAGGAAGGTAAACTTCCAAACTCACTCTATGAGGCCACTATCACCCTAATACCAAAACCTGACAAAGATGCCACAAAAAAAGAAATCTACAGGCCAATATCACTGATGAACATAGATGCAAAAATCCTTAACAAAATTCTATCAAACAGAATCCAACAACATATTGAAAAGATCATACATCATGACCAAGTGGGCTTTATCCCAGGGATGCAAGGATTCTTCAATACTGCAAATCAATCAATGTAATGCACCACATTAACAAATTGAAAAATAAAAACTATATGATTATCTCAATAGATGCAAAGAAAGCCTTTGACAAAATTCAACATCCATTTATGATAAAAAGCCCTCCAGAAAGCAGGAATAGAAGGAACATACTTCAACATAATAAAAGCTACATATGACATACCTTCAGCAAACATCATCCTCAACGGTGAAAAATTGAAAGCATTTCCTCTAAAGTCAAGAACAAGACAAGGGTGCACCACTTTCACCATTGTTAATGATTTTTGTGGTTATGTAGAAAAGTTACAATAGGACCACATGAATTTAGGACCTGCTCAGAAAATGTGTGATAAATTTAATATTTTAAGACACAAAAAATACTCAAAAAAATATATATATACATGTTGCAGAGAAGAAGCCAATTCTGATTCCACACTGGAACTGTTTCTTTGACTTTTAGTTGCTTTTGTTATTACAGTCATACATAATGGCCTGCCTCAAAGGATCCTCTTCCACCATAGCTCAAATAGTAAAAATTCTGCCTGCAATGCAGGAGACCTGGGTTCAATGCCTGGGTTGGGAAGATCTCCTGGAGAAAGGCATGGCAACTCACTCTAGTATTCTGGCCTGGAGAGTCCCATGGACAGAGGAGCCTAGTGGGCTACAGTCCATGGGGTCTCAAAGAGTTAGACATGACTGAGGGACTAATACACACACACAAAGGACCCTGCTCCTCTCCCTGACTGTTAAACTGAAGAGGAAAAGTTAACATTTTACCTGCTTCTGCCTCTGTAACTCACCTTGCCCCTTGCAAAGTCTGGATCACATACGTCATGTAGTCTCAGAAAGTGGGGACTTGCAATACTAGGAACTGGAGTTATCTCACCAATCCTTGTCCTGCTCTTTGCAATCGCCCAGCCCCTGCAAACCTGCTTAATCATGCCTATCTATGTAAAGGTCAGGCATCCGCATCCCCATCTTGACTGCTGTTCCTGCATGAGCAAAACCCCTTAGTTTAAACCAGCCTATTAAAAGCTAGTGTTGCCCACTATAGACTGTCTATAAAAACTTTGTATCCCTTTGTTTGGGGCTCAGAGCTTGGAATGTTAACTCCTCTGGCCCCACCAGCATAAAAAACCTGAGTTCTCCAACTCTAAGAGTGTGGTGCTTAGTTTCTCAAGTACTGGTTTCTGCAACAAAACTACAGAGCCTTTGATCAGCTCATAAGAGAGATAATCTGACCCTGCCTACCAGTGAATGGCTACAAATAAAGAGATTAATACACCCCTTCAAAGGCTGGCTCTTTTTGGAGGCATTTTGCAAAACTGAAGACTTTTTCCTAATAAGATCATATTTCTTTTTTTTTTAATTGCTAATCTTTTTATTTTTTTATTTATTTACTTTAAAAAATTGATTTATTTAACTTTACAATATTGTATTGGATTTGCCATACATTGACTTGAATCCGCCATGAGTGTACATGTGTTCTCCATCCTGAACCCCCCTCCCACCTCCCTCCCAATCCCATCCCTCTGGGTCATCCCAGTGCACCAGCCTGAGCACCCTGTATCATGCAGCAAAACTGGAATGGTGTTTCGTTTCACATATGATAATTTACACGTTTCAATGCCATTCTGCCATATCATCCTGCCCTCGCCCTCTCCCAGAGTCCAAAACACTGTTCTATTCATCTGTGTCTCTTTTGCTGTCTTGCATACAGGGTTATCATTATCTTTTTTCTAAATTCCATATATATGCACTAGTATACTGTATTGGTGGTTTTTTTTTTTTTTTTCTGGATTACTTCACTCTGTATAATGGGCTCCAGTTTCATCCGCCTCATTAGAACTGATTCAAATGAGTTCTTTTTTTTAATTTATTTTTATTTTTACTTTATTTTACTTTACAATACTGTATTGGTTTTGCCATACATTGACATGAATCCACCACGGGTGTACATGCGTTCCCAAACATGAACCCCCCCTCCCACCTCCCTCCCCATAACATCTCTCTGGGTCATCCCCGTGCACCAGCCCCAAGCATCCTGTATCCTGCATCAGACATAGACTGGCAATTCGTTTCTTACATGATAGTATACATGTTTCAACACCATTCTCCCAAATTATCCCATCCTCTCCCTCTCCCTCTGAGTCCAAAAGTCCGCTCTACACATCTGTGTCTCTTTTGCTGTCTTGCATACAGGGTCATCATTGCCATCAAATGTATTCTTTTTAATGGCTGAATAATATTCCATTGTGTATATGTACCACAGCTTTCTTATCCATTCATCTGCTGATGAACATCTAGGTTGCTTCCATGTCCTGGCTATTATAAACAGTGCTGCGAATATCGGGGTACATGTGTCTCTTTCAATTCTGGTTTCCTCAGTGTGTATGCCCAGTAGTGGGATTGCTGGGTCATATGGCAGTTCTATTTCCAGTTTTTTAAGGAATCTCCACACTGTTCTCCACAGTGGCTGTACGAGTTTGCATTCCCACCAACAGTGTAAGATGGTTCCCTTTTCTCCACACCCTTTCCGACATTTATTGCTTGTAGACTTTTGGATTGCAGCCATTCTGACTGGTGTGAAATGGTACCTCAATGTGGTTTTGATTTGCATTTCTCTGATAATGAGTGATGTTGAGCATCTTTTCATGTGTTTGTTAGCCATCTGTATATCTTCTTTGGAGAAATGTCTATTTAGTTCTTTGGCCCATTTTTTGATTAGGTCGCTTATTTTTCTGGAATTGAGCTGCATGAGTTGCTTGCATATTTTTGAGATTAGTTGTTTGTCAGTTGCTTCATTTACTATTATTTTCCCCCATTCTGAAGGCTGTATTTTCACCTTGCTTATAGTTTCTTTTGTTGTGTAGAAGCTTTTAAGTTTAATTAGGTCCCGTTTGTTTATTTTTGCTTTTATTTCCAGTATTCTGAGAGGTGGGTCATAGAGGATCATGTTGTGGTTTATGTTGGAGAGTGTTTTGCCTATGTTCTCCTCTAGGAGTTTTATAGTTTCTGGTCTTTCGTTTAGATCTTTAATCCATTTTAAGTTTATTTTTGAGTATGGTGTTAGAAAGTGTTCTAGTTTCATTCTTTTACAAGTGGTTGACCAGTTTTTCCAGCACCACTTGTTAAAGAGATTGTCTTTTCTCCATTGTATATTCTTGTTTCCTTTGTCAAAGATAAGATGTCCCTAGGTGTGTGATTTTATCTCTGGGCTTTCTATTTTGTTCCATTGATTTATATTTCTGTCTTTGTGCAAGTACCATACTGTCTTGATGACTGTGGCTTTGTAGTAGAGCCTGAAGTCAGGCAGGTTGATTCCTCCAGTTCCATTCTTCTTTCTCAAGATTGCTTAGGCTATTTGAGGTTTTTAGGATTTCCATACAAACTGTGAAATTTTTGTTCTAGTCCTGTGAAAAATACCGTTGGTAGCTTGATAGGGATTGCATTGAATCTAGAGATTGCTTTGTGTAGTATACTCATTTTCACTATATTGATTCTTCCGATCCATGAACATGGTATATTTCTCCATCTATTAGTGTCCTCTTTGATTTCTTTCACCAGTGTTTTATAGTATTCTAAATATGGGTCTTTGTTTCCTTAGGTAGATATATTCCTAAGTATTTTATTCTTTTCATTGGAATGGTGAGTGGAATTGTTTCCTTAATTTCTATTTCTGTTTTCTCATTGTTAGTGTATAGGAATGCAAGGGATTTCTGTGTGTTGATTTTATATCTTACAAGTTTACTATATTCATTGATTAGCTCTAGTAATTTTCTGGTGGAGTCTTTAGGGTTTTCTGTGTAGAGGATCATGTCATCTGCAAACAATGAGAGTTTTACTTTTTCTTTTCCAATTTGGTTTCCTTTTATTTCTTTTTCTGCTCTGATTGCTGTGGCCAAAACTTCCAGAACTATGTTGAATAGTAGTGGTGAAAGTGGGCACCCTTGTCTTGTTCCTGACTTTAGGGGAAATGCTTTCAATTTTTCACCATTGAGGATACTGTTTGCTGAGGGTTATCAAACCCTTAAATGGTGAGGGTTTCACCATTGAGGATAATGTTTGCTGGGGTTATCCCATCAGCATAAAACCTGAGACTGCAAGCCATGTGACAGAGCTGTTCTCCTGGGTTCCCTTACCTACTGCTCTCCATCTGGGTGCCCTTTCTCAATAAAATCTCTTGCTTTGTCAGCACGTGTCTCCTTGGACAATTCATTGCTGAGTGTTAGACAAGAGCTGTTTTGGGCCCTGGAAGGGGTTCCCCCTTCATGCAACACACCCAGTAAATATCTTGCCCCTTCATTTGTACATCCTGCTTTTTAAAAAAAATAATTTATTTATTTTGACTGGAGGCTAATTACTTTACAATATTGTAGTGGGTTTTGCCATACATTGACATGAATCAGCCATGGGTGTTTTACATCCCTCTTAACTGGCTGGACAAAGACCAAGCACCAGAGCATATCCTTGGTTAAATAAACTCTCCTTTCTTAACTTCTTGGCTTCATCTCCGAATTCTTTCACAATATCAGCTACAAATTAGCACTTGCCAAAGGCATTTGCCACCTGCCTCTGCAGAGGTTGAACCCTGTGCTGCTGCAGCTGCTGACCTTCGACACACACTGAAGAGAGTTCAGGGTGGAGAGTGAAGCACTCTGTGCTCCAGGGAAACTGGTGGAACAGGTCTTTAGATGCTTAGATATTTTCAGGAACTGATTTCATGATCCCAATCCTTTCTTGTTCTCATATCTAGAAAAGCACTAATTCCCTTCATGATGACATCAGCTCCTCATGATTAGCAGAAAAATTTTTATAAAATAAGTGCTTGATTGAATTGAACTCCCCCTTCAACCTGCATCCGAGGCCAGGGGTGGTAGCTGAGAGGAGCTACCCCACGTCTGAGGTCAGGGGCAGGCAGGAGAAGACATCCCGCATCCAAGGTCAGGGGCAGAAGCCGGGAGGACCCCATGCCGGAAGGGCAGCAGCCAAGAGGAGTTACCCCTCGTCTGAGGTCAGGGGTGGTGGCCAAGAGGAGCCACTCCGAGTCCAAGGAGCAGTGGCTGCATGGGCAGAGGAGGGCCTAGAGGAGCTATCCCACGTTGAAGGTCAGGAAGGGCAGTGGTGAGGAGATACCCTTCCTCCAAGGTAAGGAGCAGCAGGTGTGCTTTGCTGGAGCAGCCGTAAAGAGATACCCCACTCCCTAGGTAAGAGAAACCCAAGTAAGATGGTAGGTGTTGCAAGAGGGCATCAGAGGGCAGACACACTGAAACCATACTCACAGAAAACTAGTCAATCTAATCACACTAGGACTACAGCCTTGTCTAACTGAATGCCACAAAGCCATGCCCGTGAGGCAACCCAAGATGGGCGGGTCATGGTGGAGAGGTCTGAAAGAATGTGGTCCACTAGAGAAGGGAATGGCAAACCACTTCAGTATTCTTGCCTTGAGAACCCCATGAACAGTATGAAAAGGCAAAATGATAGGATACTGAAAGAGAAACTCCCCAGGTCAGTAGGTGCCCAATATGCACCTGGAGATCAGTGGAGAAATAACTCCAGAAAGAATGAAGGGATGGAGCCAAAGCAAAAGCAATAACCAGCTGTGGATGTGACTGGTGATAGAAGCAAGGTCCAATGCTGTAAAGAGCAATATTGCATAGGAACCTGAAATGTTAGGTCCATGAATCAAGGCAAATTGGAAGTGGTCAAACAAGAGATGGCAAGAATGAACGTAACATTCTAGGAATCAGCCAACTAAAATGGACTGGAATGGGTGAATTTAACTCAGATTACTATTATATCTACTACTGCAGGCAGCAATCCCTCAGAAGAAATGGAGTAGCCATCACGGTCAACAAGAGTCCAAAATGCAGTACTTGGATGCAATCTCAAAAACGACAGAATGATCTCTGTTCATTTCCAAGGCAAACCATTCAATATCACAGTAATCCAAGTCTATGCCCCAACCAATAATGCTGAAGAAGCTGAAGTTGAACAGTTCTATGAAGACCTACAAGACCGTTTAGAACTAACACCCAAAAAAGATGTCCTTTTCATTATAGGGGACTGCAGTGCAAAAGCAGGAAGTCAAGAAACACCTAGAGTAACAGGCACATTTGGCCTTGGAATGTGGAATGAAGCAGGGCAAAGACTAATAGAGTTTTGCCAAGAAAATGCACTGGTCATAGCAAACACCCTCTTCCAGCAACACAAGACATGGACATCACCAGATGGTCAACACCGAAATTAGATTGATTATATTCTTTGCAGCCAAAGATGGAGAAGCTCTATACAGTCAACAAAAGCAAGACCAGGAGCTGACTGTGGCTCAGATCATGAACTCCTTATTACCAAAATTCAGGCTTAAATTGAAGAAAGTAGGGAAAACCACTAGACCATTCAGGTATGACCTAAATCAAATCCCTTATGATTATACAGTGGAAGTGAGAAATAGATTTAAGGGCCTAGATCTGATAGACTGCCTGATGAACTAGGAAGGAGGTTCATGACATTGTACAGGAGACAGGGATCAAGACCATCCCCATGGAAAAGAAATGCAAAAAAGCAAAATGGCTGTCTGGGGAGGCCTTAAAATAGCTGTGAAAAGAAGAGAGGTGAAAAGCAAAGGAGAAAAGGAAAGATATAAGCATCTGAATGCAGAGTTCCAAAGAATAGCAAGAAGAGATAAGAAAGCCTTCTTCAGTGATCAATGCAAAGAAATAAAGGAAAACAACAGAATGGGAAAGACTAGAGATCTCTTCAAGAAAATGAGAGATACCAGGGGAATATTTCATGCAAAGATGGAGTTGATAAAGGACAAAAATGTTGTGGACCTAACAGAAGCAAAAGATATTAAGAAGAGATGGCAAGAATACACCAAAAGAACTGTACAAAAAAGATTTTCACAACCCAGATAATCATGATGATGTGATCACTAACCTAGAGCCAGACATCCTGGAATGTGAAGTCAAGTGGGCCTTATAAAGCATCACTACGAACAAAGCTAGTGGAGGTGATGGAATTCCAGTTGAGCTGTTTCAAATCCTGAAAGGTGATGCTGTCAAGTGCTGCACTCAATATGCCAGCAAGTCTGGAAAACTCAGCCGTGGCCACAGGACTGGAAAAGGTCAGTTTTCATTCCAATCCCAAAGAAAGGCAATGCCAAAGAATGCTCAAACTACCACACAATTGCACTCATCTCACATGCTAGTAAAATAATGCTCAAAATTCTCCAAGCCAGGCTTCAGCAATACGTGAACCATGAACTCCCTGCTGTTCAAGCTGGTTTTAGAAAAGGCAGAGGAACCAGAGATCAAATTGCCAACATCTGCTGGATCATGGAAAAAGCAAGAGAGTTCCAGAAAAACATCTATTTCTGCTTTATTGACTATGACAAAGCCTTTGACTGCATGGATCATAATAAACTGTGGAAAATTCTGAAAGAGATGAGAATACCAGAGCACCTGACCTGCCTCTTGAGAAAATATATGCAGATAAGGAAGTAACAGTTAGAACTGGACATGGAACAACAGACTGGTTCCAAATACAAAAAGGAGTACATCAAGGCTGTATATTGTCACCCTGCTTATTTAATTTATATGCAGAGTACATCATGAGAAATGCTGGGCTGGAAGAAACACAAGCTGTAATCAAGATTGCCGGGAGAAATATCAAGAACCTCAGATATGCAGATGACACCACCCTTATGGCAGAAAGTGAAGAGGAACTAAAAAGCCTCTTGATGAAAGTGAAAGAGGAGAATGAAAAAGTTGGCTTAAAGCTCAACATTCAGAAAACAAAGATCACGGCATCTGGTCCCATCACTTCATGGGAAATAGATGGGGAAACAGTGGAAACAGTGTCAGACTTTTATTTTGGGGGGCTCCAAAATCACTGCAGATGGTGATTGAAGCCAGGAAATTAAAAGACGCTTATTCCTTGGAAGGAAAGTTATGACCGACCTAGATAGCATATTCAAAAGCAGAGACATTACTTTGCCGACTAAGGTCCGTCTAGTCAAGGCTACAGTTTTTCCAGCAGTCATGTATGGATGTGAGAGTTGGACTGTGAAGAAGGCTGAGCACCGAAGAATTGATGGTTTTGAACTGTGGTGTTGGAGAAGACTCTTGAAAGTCCCTTGGACTGCAAGGAGATCCAACCAGTCCATTCTGAAGGAGATCAGCCTTGGGATTTTTTTGGAAGGAATGATGCTAAAGCTGAAACTCCAGTACTTTGGCCACCTCATGCGAAGAGTTGACTCACTGGAAAAGACTTTGATGCTGGGAGGAATTGGGGGCAGGGGGAGAAGGGGATGACAGAGGATGAGATGACTGGATGGCATCACTGACTCCATGGACGTGATTCTGAGTGAACTCCGGGAGTTGGTGATGGACAGGGAGGCCTGACGTGCTGCGATTCATGGGGTCGCAAAGAGTCAGACACGACTAAGTGACTGAACTGAAATGAACTGAACTTGCTAGACACTGATTATGTAAGTTTTAACATACACTTAGTGGAAGCATAGTAACAATTTGCTGTTAACAACATGAATTCTGAAAATAATTGACTCATTTCATAGGCATTATTTATTTATTATATGGAATAATATGAAGCCATTAAAATGTTGATATCTAAAAATTTTAATGTCTTAGAAAATATTTGTGATAGCAAACAGTCCAAAACAAAACCTAGAGAAGATATATGCCTTATGTCTGTAACTATAGTTTTAGATACATTTTATGTCTGTTTTTCTCAGTGTCTCTCTCTTTCTAGTATGATATTTTTTCAAATGATATATTTTTTATAATTTTAAAACCAGACATTTATAAAAAGTTAATGTCTTTCTAAAATAAAACTATGTAAATATATGATCATGTCGAAGGATAGCCTCATTATCTGAATTTGGTCTCATTGAAGTTAAATATTCACAAAATAGTGTTGGAAATAAGAGAACTTTAATTCAACTCTGTATTTTAAAAATCATTTATGTTTACTTTGAAAGACTACAATACAACATCTGAGAAGAAAGTGAAATTTCATGAAAAATCATTGTTAAAAATAATCATTTGGGCTTCTACACATTATTAATGATAAATTTAATAATTATTTAAAGTTAAAATCATCTTTCAAATTTGTGATTATCTGAAATTAATAAATGCAATGGAAAAATCTTGTTTGTCATTTACTGTTTCTTATAAGAACACCAGTGCAAAACACTGACCTAACATTCAATGATTTTTTTTATAACTTAAAATTCATACACAGTTAAAGGGGAAAAAGGGTTTATAAATGAATTCAGAGCAAATGAGTATTTTCTCAACAAACAAAGTATTTGAAATAGTTTATTCTTAAGATCATCTTAGTAATATGTTGAATGTGATATATTGATTGTTTAGAGTATTTTGTATTCATTTTTCCTTGTCATTATTATACAGTCTTCCTTATATATAAATTTACTTTAAATTAAATGAAAAGTAAGATTTAGTCTGTATGCCATTAATATAATAATAATAAAACTTAAAACAGGACTTAAAACAGGATTCTGTATAGTTTGTAAAGTTTTTTCTGTTATCATTTTCATTCATTTTCACTATGCTCAGCAGTACTGGTGCTGATTTGCATTCCAAAAGGTAGTTTCAAATGGTATCGTGGATTTAAGTTAAACATAAAAGCCAAGAAATTCAAAGTTAAGCTCATATTCGATTTTGTTATAATCCCCATTAAATCTGGGCTATTTTTTTAAATTTGCATATTTTTCATTTATAATGCTCTCTAATAGGGTTAGCCTTACTGCTCAGAGAGACAGAATAAATGATTTAAGATTCAAGATTTAAGGGACTTTGTATAACCTTTTGTCCATTGATGATTCTCTTTATCCTGTGTGCTAAGTTGATTCAGTCATGTCCTACTCCTTGTGACCCCATGGACCACAGTCCACCAGGCCCCTCTCTTCATAGGATTCTCCAGGCAAGAATTCTGGAGTGGGTTGCCATGCTCTCCTCCAGGGGATCGTCCAGATCAAGGGATAAGGATTGAAACCTTGTCTCTTAAGTCTCCTGCATTGGAAGGTGGGTTCTTTACCACTACTGCCACCTGCAAAGCCCCAACTGACTTTATTTACTATGAAATAAGTGTGTCTCTGTTATTTAGCAGTATTCATTATGTACTATTTGTGACACTTAGCTTGTTTCTTGGATAACAGAGATAAAAATCACAACATCTTGTCCTAGAAATGGCTGAAGTGTGATGGGGAAGACAAAATTGCCTCCCCAAATTAAATCTCTGAAGATACGTATTTTGAAAGAGATACTGCTGGATTACCTGGCAACAGACAAAGAGTTCTAAGTCAGACTGGGGAAGAGTGGAGGTAGTATTTTAAAGTTTCTTGGAGAAGACAAACTATTTGACTTACAAAGGAAAAACTGGAGGAAAGGATCTCAAGGCTTAGGTGTCCAACCTATGTTATGGATACATTTCCCTCCAGTATTATTTGTTGATATTCAGTTGCTAAACTGTGTCTAATTCTTTGTGACCCCATGGACTGTAGCACATCAGGCTCCTCTGTCCTCCACTATCTCCCAGAGTTTGCTCAAATTCCTGTCCATTGAGTCAATGATGCTTCCTAACCATCTCATCCTCTGCCACTGCCTTTTCCTCACATCTTCAATCTTTCCCAGCAACAGGGTCTTTTCCAGTGAGCCAGCTCTTCACATCAAATAGAAGTATTGCAGCTTCAACTTCAGCAACAGTCTTTCCAATGAATAGTCAAGTTTGTTTCCTTTAGGGTTGACTGATTTGATCTCCTTGCTGTCCAAGGAATTCTTGAGTCTTCTCTAGCACCACTGCTCTAGTCTTCAAAAGCATCAGTTCTTCAGTGCTCAGCCTTCCTTATGGACCACCTCTCCAATCTGTACATGATTGTTGGACAAACCATAGGTAGAACTTAAAAGAACCTGCAGTGTAGACTACAGACCGCTCTCCTATTGTAGCCACGATGACCTGCTTGACTAAACTTTACACAGGCTTCTTCCTGACCCTGGACCCTTACCTCCCTTTTTTTAAATCGTTGTCTAAGACAACATTTTATTGTAAATTATTTCTCCACCCTTTTAAGATGTAAACCTCCAGTCCTTTGGCCAGTTTTATAACCTGCTAAATTTTCTCTCAAGTACCTGGGAGACATCCCCTTGAAATGCAGTCATCAAGAAACATAGGGCTGCTATCTGGGTGAAGGAGCTTAGCTTTCCCTAAGCTCTAGTTAGCACATGCAGATGACCTAACCACAGTGGCCAAACTCTTTTCTAAGGTCCTCCAGTATTTTTTTCACTACTGTACCCTGGAAGTTAAAAATTCTTCTTTTTATTTAATGGAATTGAGTTCAACTCTTCTTCCCTATTGTAATAGTCATGACAAGGTCTTCCTTAGCTATTTAACTCCATCTGGTGTAATTTTCCTTTCACAGTTCAAAGATATCATTTTCTCATAAATCAACTTTGGAGTGACTGTATGGAGTCAGTTACAACCAGAGAGAGAAGTAACATGTAAAATGTATTTTGTATTTTATTATTTTTGACACAAAATAAGATTTTTCCAACTTTGTAGTGGAAAACCAGAAATGAAATATAAAATATACTTTAAGGTTATTTTTAAAATAAATTTTAACTTTAATTTTTGACATGAATATTCATCCAAATGACATGCAAGACTAGAGTGCCATGACAATTGCTAAAAGCTCATGGATCTATTTTATCTGCTATGACAAAGCAGAATTCTCCATAGAGAGGCAAAATTTGTTCAGTGTGGTAATGACAGTATAGATGTGTGAGAAAAATATCTTTTCATAGAAAGTTTAAATGTAAAATAACAAGACTCTAGTGCTTCCCTTTCTGTGTGTTTGTACATGTATATTTGTATATGTATTTATAAATAACACAATATAAGAGAATTACCATTGCAAATATAAGAAAAAGACCATCAACAAAAGCATAATTTTGCAAAAATGACTTTGTCACTTGCTTTAGTCCTAATTTATATTAAATCAATTTCTTATAAGTATCAAAAAAGACATTTATTTAAGTGTAACAATATTTACTTATGTCTGTCATTTTTCTTTTATTTGTAGACTTGTTCTTGTAAGAATTCTACTAAATAAGTTCAAGATTTAAAAAAGGACACATTTTGTTTAAATGTAAACATCCTGTTAGCTACTCTACTTCATAAATCAAGAACATAGCAAACTTAGAAAAGAGCTTTCCCTTGAACAACCATGGCTTTTATGTATTTTGGAGTAATTTTAAATGGTTAGAAAGTTGTCTGAACCAATTCATAGCTAATATGTAACCTTTGTATAATCTTGACCTGAGAAGATATTCTTTTCCTTGAAGCTGGTCAGGAAAATGAGATATATTGTACCAATATATATGTGGTACCAATAATTTTTCACTCAGGAAAAGTAGACCAGAGATATTTTATTTTCCTCACTTGGTTTTTATTTTTGTTCTTGACTCTTTTCTATGCTAATTTAAATCTTCTGAATTGTAAAGAAGTCTTATAGCATGTGCATTAAATATTTTCTCCCCAATGGCAACCCACTCCAGTACTCTTGCCTGGCAAATCCTATGGACAGGGGAGCCTGGTAGGCTGCAGTCCATGGAGTCGCTGGGAGTCAGACACGACTGAGCGACTTTACTTTCACTTTTCACTTTGATGCATTGGAGAAGGAAATGGCAACCCACTCCAGTGTTCTTGCCTGGAGAATCCCAGGGATGGGGGAGCCTGGTGGGCTGCCGTCTATGGGGTCGCACAGAGTCAGACACGACTGAAGTGACTTAGTAGCAGCCTCTACTAAACTTAAAATAGTAACATATGCAGTTAGGTAAAGAAAATATTAAATTTGTATTTAAAAATAATCAATTCATATAAAAATTACTTTTGATTGCATTTTCTCCAAAATGTGCAGGATATTCAATTTCTTATTGAAATATTTCAATGGTATATGTAAATAATAATGATTATCTATTTACTACAACAAAATAGCAAACAACTGAGGATGAGTAAAGAAAATCAGGGCTATTTGTTCTAATTCAGACAATAATCTTGTAGTTAAGCAAAATGTAATTGATTAACTGAAGACAAATTTCAATTTTAAATTACGTTTTTCGATATACTACTATACTGTTTATTTAAGAAAAACATATTTTAATAGTTTTTTTATTTCAAGTTAGCACATTAATTGATGTTAATAAGTTAACTATAACTTTATTGCTAATATTTAGTTTTAAACAACAAATATATGTGTATAGAAAATACTCTAATTTATGACTAGAATTTTGTTTTTAAAATATGACAAATATTATAGCTGTTAATTTTTCTAATGAAATTTTGGTGCTGTAGATAACTTCATATTGACAAAATGCATAGGCTGTAAACTGGATAAAATATGTGAAGTATATGTAAATCTTCCTAAATAAAAGGTAATTTATATTAGAATTTTCAACTTTACTCAGTGGGAATGAAATATAGTATTACATTAGATTTATCAACAATACATACAGTTGAATATTACATAGCTCTCTGAACCACCACTTTTTCAGTGAACAATTATTCATGACTCAGTTGAAATATATCCACATTTTAAACAGATTTCATAGGAAAGAATTACAATTTTAAGTGCCTACTCAGCACACTTATTATTAGCAATTTCCTAGCATCATCAACTCAATGGACATGAGTCTGAGCAAACTCCAGGAGACAGAGAAGGACAGGTAAGCCTGGCATGTTGCCATCTTTGGGGTCACAGAAAGTCAGACACAGCTTAGTGAATGACTAAAATTATGGTGTAACATCCTATGTTTATTGTATTTTTTTGTATAATCTTTTTTTTTCCTTTCCTACAAAATATTTCTTTCAAACTTTAGTATGCATAAAAAATGCTGAAAAACTTGTTGAAAATAAAGAGTTTGAGTTTTTATCCATAAATTTTGTGTCTGTAGGTTTGGGTCACAGTCAAAGAATCTTCATTTTTAACAGGCTTGCCAGGCAATTGTTATGGATATGATTTGTGGACCACATTTTTTAAAAATATTATTTTTCTTAGTTGCTCATGCTCATGCTTTTGAACATCAACTTAATTTCAGACTTTTCTCTTTCTCTGTGGGATAAGCTTTTAGAAAATTTGTGGCAAAAAAAGTAGAATGTTGATTGATTATATACATTGTCTACTTAGAAAAAAATCCAGCAGAAGAGTTGTGAGTTTGTTTTATTCAGGTTCTTGCTGAGGACTGTAGCCTGGGAGATAGCTACTCAGCATTGAGGAAACTGCTCTGAAGAAGTAGAGGAGAAGCCAGTATATATATATGATCATTGACTTGGAAATGTATGCAATCAAACATACATCTTGATAAAAGATTATTGTTGATACAAAGAACAGACTTTCATGTTAATGATTTTAGTACCTTTTATTATTATTTTTTTTAATATGGGAATACACAAATATCAGGGGACATTCAAATTGTTTCTGAGGTATCCATCTAACCACCTAAGTTCATGCTCTTCCAAAGTACAGAGTGCCTCATCTTGTTTTTCACCCTGAAATCCTTTCAGTCTGCACTGTGTTCAGGGATGTAGTGGATTATGACTTAATCCTTGTAAAACTGGATGGTGAGCAAAACAAATTGAGCAATCTTAATTTTTTTGCATCCACAATACAAACATGTTTTTGTGAATCTTTACTCTGATGCCTTAGAATCATATTGGAAACATCAAATACTTAGAGTATTTAGAAAACACCACAATGGAAACACCAAATATTTTAAGCACTTTAATGATATTTTTAGTCCTCTTGATCTTACAATTTTAAGTCTAATCTAATATTTATTACCTTTGACTTTTTTGTTTTGCTGTTCCAGGTCAAGATTTTGAAAAAATGACTTTTTATATTTTTATCTCCTATTTGCAAAATGGTATCCTCTATGGAATAACACCATTGCTGTAGTTTATCACATTGATAATGCCATTATTTTTGAGTCTTTACTAAGATGGAATCAAATGCTACCAGTTAAATTGTAATTCAATTGTTTTACTTATTGCAAATGAATTTCAGAGACCCAAACTTTTAATACTCATCTTAGAAGCTTGAAAATATGGTTATTTAGTAAATAATATTTTAAGTGTTTATGAAAGAAACTGTATCATTTAACTTGCATGCACAGCCACTAATATCTCAGCATCAACTTCATGGGAGCTCAGACCCTGTGCAATTATGTTGGAATTATTCTCCCAAAGTTTCTAAGATGTGCTTTTATTCATTGAATTTCCTGTTAACTTCCTATTCTATAGTCAATCTTCACAAAATTATAGCTTGTTTAAGCAACTTTTCTACAGTAATCAACATCACTTTATTTCAAGTACTTCAGACTACAAATGATAGAGCAGTTGAAAAAGACTAGGTTACGCATCCATCGTCATTTACTTCCAATTTCTTCTTTGCCAGTTAACTAGGTGTGCAGTTGAGTATCTGTGAAGCTCACTTGTTTCAACATTAATGCAGGCATGGCCTTTGCATAATGTGGTTTAAAAACTGTTTTAAATATCTTCTCAATGCCATCTCTTTTTGACTAACATGTATATACCCAGGATACATAATTTAAAATAGTGTTTTTCAACACAGGTCGAATCAAACGCACCAGCTATGCATTTTCAACCTACACAAATACATTTCAACATCTTCCCCAAGTGTTTTTATGTGAGTCTTACAGAATGGAAGGATGGAGATGTTTAATTTCAGACACTCTCTATCCCTTGGTGCTGCCCTGGAAGGCAGGGAAACATCAACATTCATGTATTCCTTCTTTCTTTCACTTAATACATTTTTATAAGTTGCATTCTGTAAGTTGAGCACTGTGGCACCACTAAAAATACAACAGTGAAGAGGAAAGAAATGGACTGAGCACTGTGGGACCCCATTACATTAACAGCACTCTGGGCATTCTGTCAGAGAAATGAAGGGCTCTGCAGAAAGTGTTATGCTGCAGCTATCATGTAGCAGCTCATGAGAACAGATTATTAACTGTTCAGGATTTATTCACTTCTTAGGACTTTTGCTGGACCAGCGGCTATCATGTTGCTCCTTACAAGAAAAGCTATGACAAACCCACACAGTGTATTAAAAAGCAGAGACATCACTTTGCCCAAAAAGGTCCGTATGCTTAAAGCTGTGGTTTTTCCAGTAGTCATGTACAGATGTGAGAGTTGGAGCACAGAGAAGGCTTAGTGCCAAAAAATTGATGCTTTGGAACTGCAGTTCTGGAGAAGACTCTTGAAAGTCCCTTGGACAGCAAGATCAAACCAGTCAATCCTAAAGGAAATCAACCCTGAGTAGTCTTTGGAAGGACTGATGCTGAAGCTGAAGCTCCAATACTTTGGCCACCTGATAGCAAAGAGCCAACTCATTGGAAAAGGTCCTGGTGCTGGGAAGGATTGAAGGCAGGAGGAGATGGTGGTGACACAGGATAAGAGGGTTGGATGGTATCGTCAACTCAATGGACATGAGTTTTTCAAACTATGGGAGATAGTGAAGGACTGGGAAGCCTGGCATGTTGCAGTTCATGGGGTTGCAAAGAGTTGGACACAACAGAGTGACTGAACAACAACAAAAACAACAAAACTGTTTAGCTTGAAGTCCCCAAGTAGGTAATATTCTCTTAGTAGGGATATTGAGAAGAGGACTGGAAGTGAGAGTCTGGAGGATTGAATAAGAGGTATAATTTGATGATATCTTTCTGGGAGTGATGGCAAAAGTATATAGCCATATAATGGAAGAACATAAAAAACATTTATGCAATTTGTATTACCTGTTTCTGTGTAGTAAACAACACCCAAATTAAATAGTTTAAAATTAACTGTAATTTTGTTTGCTTTCATCTATGTCAACAATTTTTATTGAGTTTAGCTAGGTGTTTTTTGGCTGGTTTCAAATGAGATTACTCAGCACTGTGTCTTGGTCTAGATGTTTTAAAATAACCTTACTAATTTGATTGAGAGTTGGTCCTAGCTACTTCCCAGGCCACACATTTTGATCAAGCTATCTTGGAACGTGGTTCCAAAATCAAAAAAAGAGATGATTTCAATGGTCATATTTTTTAAGCTTCTGCTTGAATGGAGACAAGGACACATAATGCATTGTGGGCTACTTCAATAACTGTCTGCTGTAAACCTGAATGATCAAGTACACAGTAAAGCAGCAAAGAAGATGGAAAAGAGATGATTAAATGTTAGCGAAAACAATAGAAATAATTGCAAATGACAAAGGAAGATTGTAAGAATGAAACAGTACTTTTTTTTTAATGTGGACCATTTTAAAGTCTTTATTGAATTTGTTACAATATTGCTTCTGTTTTATGTTTATTTGTTTTTTTTAATTTTTTGGCCACAAAGCCTGTGGGATCTTAGCTCTCCCACCAGGGATCGAATCCATACCTGCTGCATTGGAAGGTGACGTCTTAACCATGGTACTGTCAGGGAAGTCCCCAGAGTACTGTTAATAAAACAAAAGTTTACATTTTTGGTATGGATGGGGTATCTTTGCACCTTTACTGTTTTCTTCATCCATCAGTTTTATTTTCAGTTCAGGTTACTTTTAACTGTACATGATGAAAGGAACTTTTACAGTGGCTTTATCACAGAGATATATGCTTTACTACCATAAAATGAGGTCTAACTATAGATAGTTCATCTCTGCCACTTTGTCTTAACAAGGACTCAGATTCCATCTTTTGTCCAGCATTTGTATTGTCATTTTCTATCTTAATACTGTTACTGACCAAGATTCTTGACTTTCTTAATCAATAGAAATTGATTAGAGGCCAGACAAGAAATTCAGACAAGGCTTTATTGGGGCCCTTGACACAGCAGTGGGCAAGAACATGTAACGGGTTCCCTTGCTCAATGCAGTCACTCTCCAAATGGGGATGAGCTGGTTCCTTATATCGGATGAGAGCAGAGGTGTGTCCAGGGGTCAGGCCAGTGGGATGACCGAGGTGGTTTGCCCACTCCTTTGGTGGTGTTCAATGCAGGAGCATATCCAGTGCCCCGCTTTTGCTCTTGGCATTTCAGAAGTGGCAGCTGAGCTTTTTGGTCCTTTTGTATATTGTCCACAATTTGCCCCAACTGCCCATACCCACAATTATTTTTAGTCTGTTATAGTTTCTCTGTAGTTAGTTTGAGGAGACTTGTGTCCAGATGTACCTGTTGTAGTAAAGTCCCAGGTTCCAGGCTGTCTCAATATATGTTGCCTCTCTGTAATGACTGCTATATTTTCAGACGTGAAGATGGAAGAAGGAAAACATAAATGAAAGCTGTCTTTTAATGAGGCTGTAGGAAAGACTGCTTCCAACACTTACCATTGCCAAGTGCTCTGCAATGTGGTCATATTTAATTTCACAAGAAGGGAAACATTGGAGTATATATTTAATTGACCACAGAGGTCCCCATAAACAAAAGCAGAGTTGTCTTTTCCATATGAGAACAGCAGAGCCTGCTACGAGCATTTTCCTACTTTGAAATACATAACAACTCAGTATTCCCTCTGAGGCTCTCAGATTCACACGATTCAACTTTCTTCCTCTTATTTTTATTGATCTATGTAATATGGACTAATTGTATGCCTTTTCCAAGAATAAACTGACAGAGTGGATTTTTCCAAAAAAATATTAGGAGGTAAGAAAGCTCACATTTACTATTTAATCTGTACCTAGTGTTGTTTTAATTGTTTATAAATATTATCTCAATGAAACTCCACAACAATCCTTTGAAATAGTACTAATGTTTTTATTAAATTTAAGGATATACAATTGATCAGAGGGAGATTAACTTACTAAAATTCATGTAATTAATGAATTTTTGAAATTTCTGATACAAAAGTTCATGTTTCAGCTGGCACTGTATATAATACCACTAGTGGGATTAAAAAGTATTTAACACAGAGTATGTTTTATCTAGTATTAAACTTTTAGCCTAATGTGGGATTTAAAACAGGTAAATTTCCCCTTAAAGAAATAGATTTTTGTATGAGAGATCTCATTCTCACTCCATTATTTTTAAAACATACTCTTGTGATTTTCCTCTTACTTATATTCACTGCATTCCATACATTAGTGTTTTTAGATATTCATGTTTCAATGTGAATAAACTTGGTTATATTCAGTTATATGAAAAAAATTGCTTTCAAAACATCCCAATCATTTTTATTATTATGCCAAATAAATAATTTGGCATTAGATTTAATAATTTATTATGGGTTTGAATGATACCACATAAAGAAGTCTTCAAAATATTCTGAATTTAATGACTTTATAAACCCTTACACATATTCAAAACTCAATTTTATACAAAAAATGTGAAGGCTTAAAGTATTAAACAATAGAGGCCTCTTGAATCCATGATTACTATTTATTAATCACCAAAGGTGTATTTAAATATATTTATATCACATGAACAAAAGAAAAAAAAAGTAATAATATCTTTTTATTCAGTCTTTCTTTCCAAATGTATTGTAAAAAGAAATCCCAAGAAGGTCTCTCATGATAGAAAGCTTGTATGTAATGTGAGCCTCAACCCAGGCAAACATTTTACATTTATTCAAACTGTAAAATTGTTAGTATCTAGAGAACTTGTGCTGAATCAACTTTATTTAAATGGAATGTTGCAGCATATTCACAATAGAAGCCTATACCTTTTCCTCTGCATGATAATATAAGCCTTTATATTCAGAAAGAAAATTCTCAGAACATTAAAGAAAGTAGAAATCCTTATTATTCAAGAAGTTGGGTAGAAGAAATGTGATGACTCTGACTTCAATAAAAGGCAAGTTTTATCCCAAACAGTGGATTCACTTTTATTAGGCACTGTACATTTTTATGGTAATTGCAGTACAGTTTATGCAGTGAAGTTTGAACTATGGGATAATATAAATTTCATTATTTTCTATAGAAAAGAAAGTAAGGTAAGTCTGTCTCATCTCAAAGACTGATATATTTTGATTTTTATTTGCTTTTCTCATAATATTACACTTACTAGTTGAGTATTTGGGGAAAATTCAAAGTTTAATGATACATACCTTGCACTTACAGAATGTCAGATCTATTTTAATTTTAAAAATGCACAAAGCTTAGTGAATTTTCCTGTAGTAACTACATTTGTGGCCATTAAAATTCTCATGTTTCCTGCTACCTTCAGACAGTTTTCATTAAAAATTCTATTCTACCAAAATCAATTACATTTCTCTGAGTCAGTATTGAGCACTTAAAATGTACAAGGTGTTATTCATGACCAAAAAGATAAAATGTGACATTTGATGTAATTTCTGCTGTTTATTAGTTTATTGTTTAATTAATTCATATTCCAAATTAAGTATCAATCATTCAATAAGTGTGGGGTGTGTGCTGTGCTGTCCTGTGCTTAGTTGCTCAGTCGTGTCTGACTCTTTGCGACCCCATGGACCAGGCTCTCCTGTCCTTGGGGATTCTCCAGGCAAGAATACTGGAGTGGGTTGCCATGCCCTCCTCCAGACATTAAATAACAACTTCTATTCAGTAACTATAGTCTTCTCTACTTGTAACACATTTAATTTAGTCCAAAATTAATGTTTCTGGTAATGTCATTCTCAGTTTAAATCTGTGTGACTGAGATTGTCATGCTTGAGGGTAAGTGGAGAAAGAGATGTGAGGAGAGATGAAGTGTGCAAATGAGCAAATAGCCAGACCCTGACTTGCAATTCATAGCCAAGATCTGTGTTTTAGATCCAAGTCTTTGGGAAACTTGGAAGACTTTGAAAAAGGGAGATTACATGATTCAAATGATCATGCTTCAGAGTCTTTTAAAAAGAAGGAGTAGAAGACTTGAAGCATATAATAAAGACTGTGAAGTCAAGTGGGCCTTAGAAAGCATCACTAAGAACAAAGCTAGTGGAAGTGATAGAATTCCAGTTGAGCTTTTTCAAATCCTGAAAGATGATGCTGTGAAAGTGCTGCACTCAATATGCCAGCAAGTTTGGAAAACTCAGCAGTGGCCACAGGACTGGAAAAGGTCAGTTTTCATTCTAATTCCAAAGAAAGGCAATGCCAAAGAATGCTCAAACTACCGCACAATTGCACTCATCTCACATGCTAGTAAAGTAATGCTCAAAATTCTCCAAGCCAGGCTTCAGCAATACATGAACCTAAAGGCAGAGGAACCAGAGATCAAATTGCCAACATCTGCTGGATCATGGAAAAAGCAAGAGAGTTCCAGAAAAAACATCTATTTCTGCTTTATTGACTATGCCAAAGCCTTTGACTGTGTGGATCACAATAAACTGTGGAAAATTCTGAAAGAGATGCGAATACCAGACCACCTGACCTGCCTCTTGAGAAATCTGTATGCAGGTCAGGAAGCAACAGTTAGAACTGGACATGGAACAACAGACTGGTTCCAAATAGGAAAAGGAGTATGTCCAGGCTGTATATTGTCACCGTGCTTATTTAACTTATATGCAGAGTACATCATGAGAAACGCTGGACTGGAAGAAACAGAAGGTGGAATCAAGATTGCCGGGAGAAATATCAATAACCTCAGATATGCAGATGACACCACCCTTATGGCAGAAAGTGAAGAGGAACTAAGGAGCCTCTTGATGAAAGTGAAAGAGGAGAGTGAAAAAGTTGGCTTAAAGCTCAACATTCAGAAAATGAAGATCATGGCATCTGGTCTCATCACTTCATGGGAAATAGACGGGGAAACAGTAGAAACAGTGTCAGACTTTATTTTGGGGGGCTCCAAAATCACTGCAGATGGTAATTGCAGCCATGAAATTAAAAGACGCTTACTCCTTTGAAGAAAAGTTATGATCAACTTAGATAGTATATTCAAAAGCAGAGACATTACTTTGCCAACAAAGGTCCGTCTAGTCAAGGCTATGGTTTTTCCTATGGTAATGTATGGATGTGAGAGTTGGACTGTGAAGAAGGCTGAGCACCGAAGAATTGATGCTTTTGAACTGTGGTGTTGTAGAAGACTCTTGAGAGTCCCTTGGACTGCAAGGAGATCCAACCAGTCCATTCTGAAGGAGATCAACCCTGGGATTTCTTTGGAAGGAATGACGCTAAAGCTGAAACTCCAGTACTTTGGCCACTTCATGCGAAGAGTTGACTCATTGGAAAAAACTCTGATGCTAGGAGGGATTGGGGGCAGGAGAAGGGGACGACCGAGGATGAGATGGCTGGATGGCATCACTGACTCGATGGACGTGAATCTGAGTGAACTCCGGGAGATAGTGATGGACAGTGAGTCCTGGCGTGCTGCCATTCATGGGGTCGCAAAGAGTGGGACTGAGCGACTCAACTGAATTGAACTGAACTAAATGGAGAGGCTAGGGAAGAAGTAATATTAAAATAATATTTCAGAAATAATGAAAAATCTGAGTCCTCAGGCTAAGGAAACACGGTTTCGGGCAACAATGGTAAATGTAAATGAGTATCAACAGTCAGGTAGGACAGAGGAAATCAAGTTAAAAGCAGCTCAAAAAAAAAAAAAAAATGCAGATGACTAGACTGATAGAATATTTCTTAAAGAAAACATGTAAGCCAGAAAATTATAAAATAATGTCTTTAAAGTGCTCATACAAAATGTTACCAACTTAGAATCAAATACTCAAAGAACCTCTAGTTTGATTTAAAAGCAAATAAACAATTTTCAGTAAAAATCAGCATAAAGCACTAAGATAACTGGACTACATGAACTGCTAAAGATGGCATTTCAACAAAAGCAACAATGAATCCAGATAGAAGGAATAAAATTTCAGAAGAAATTTGGAGAAAATAAATTGCTCAATATAGAGGAATTTTAAAAGATTAATTTTGGAGGTGGAAAATGATGTCATTAATGTAATATGCACCCTTATGAAGCTGCATGAAGGCGTAGTCACTTCAGGCATGTCTGACTCTTTGTGATCCTATGGACTGTAGTGCACCAGGGTCCCCTGTTCATGGGATTCTCCAAGCAAGAATACTGGAGTGGTTGCCATGTCTACTCCAGGGGATCTCCCTGACCCAGTGGTTGAACCCACATCTCTTATGTCTACTGCATTGAGGGTTCTTTACCACCAGTGCCACCTAGGAAACCCCTTATGAGGCTCACAAGACATAACGAACAGATTTAAAGATTTTAACTGTAGAGACTAGATACTAGTTAGATTTTCACCTTTAAGAAAATTCTGCATTTATTTTTAAAAGATAAACATGAAAAGAAAAATGATAGATGTAGACATTCCAAATCTTTAGAGTTGGGAGGACTAGGTAACAAGTAAAAGAAAAAAGAAAACTTGATCAATCCATTAGGAGAAAAACTATATGGAAAATGAGTGATAGTCATACAAGGTAAGATGTATAAATTATTAAAACTACATTAGTGATAATAAATACAAACACCATGATATTTAATAAAGGTAAATAAAAAACTGAATAAAAATGTAAATTAACTAATATTCAAATGACTAAAGACAAGTCCAAATCAAAATGATAAATGTTTAAAGACATGGGATATAAGATACACGGACAGGCAGATAGATGATACATACACACATACATATCTACCCACCCACATACACCTCAGGTTAAAAAATATAAACTGAATAATGCTGAATAAGTTTTATTATTAGTAAAATAATCTTATATAATTCCTGATATTAAGTATCAAAATGAAGAGAATATATACAATTAAATAAAATATTAAACTACTGAAAACATTATGATGACAGAAGTGTGAGTTTCCCAACTGGCTCAGTGGGTACAAACCTACCTATAGTGCAGGAGATGCAGGAGCTGTGGCTTTGGTCCCTGGGATGGGAAGATCCCCTGGAAGAGGAAATGACAACTCATTCCAGTACTCTTGCCTGGAGAATCCCATGGACAGAAGAGCCTGGTGGCCAACAGTCCATGGGATTGCAAAAGAGTTGGACATGACTGAAGCAACTTAGCACATACACATACATGCACACATGCAAGTGTAAAATTTAGCTATTAAAAGTCAAAATATGTGAAGCAAAAAAAAAAAAACATAATTACAAAAATAATTGTTAAAAATGCAGTGAGAATGAGGGATTGTTCACAACTGGAAAAGGTCAGTTTTCATTCCAATCCCAAAGAAAGGCAATGCCAAAGAATGTTCAAACTACTGCACAATTGCACTCTTTTCAAATGCTAACAATGTGATGCTCAAAATCCTTCAGTAGGCTTCAATAGTGTGCAATCCAAGAACTTTCAGATGTACAAGTGGATTTAGAAAAGGCAGAGCAACCAGGGATCAAGTTGCCAACATCCACTGGATCTAGAAAAGCAAGAGACTTCCAGAAAATACATCTGCTTCTGCTTCACTGACTATGCAAAAGCTGTTGACTGTATAAATCACAGCAAACTGCAGAAAATTCTTCAAGAGATATGAATGCCAGACCACCTTACCTGCCTCCTGAGAAATCTTTCTCTAGATCAAGAAGCAGCAGTTAGAACCAGACATGGTACAACAAACTGATTATAAATTGGGAAAGAAGTACGTCAAGGCTGTATATTGTCACCCTGCTTATTTAACTCTTCTGCAAAGTACATCATGCAAAATGCTAGGATGGATGAAACACGATGGAATCAAGATTGCCAGGAGAAATATCAATAACCTCAGATATGCAGATGACACTACCCTTATGGCAGAAAGTGAAGAGGAACTACAGACCCTCTTGATGAAGGTGAAAGAGGAAAGTGAAAAAGCTGGCTTGAAACTCAACGTTCAAAAAAAGATCATGACATCCAGTTCCATCACTTCATGGCAAATAGATGGGAAAACAATGAAAACAATGACAGACTTTATTTTCTTGGACTCCAAAATCACTGCAGACAGTAGCTGCCATGATGAAATTAAAAGACACTTGCTCCCTGAAAGAAAAGCTAGGACAAAGTTAGGGTATTAAAAAGCAGAGATATTACTTTGCCGACAAAAGTCATATAGTCAAAGCTATGGTTTTTCTAGTAGTCATATACGTATGTGAAATTTGAACCATAAAGAAGGCTGAGCGCCAAAGAATAGATGCTTTCAAATTGTGTTGGAGAAGACTCTTGAGAGTCCCTTGGACTATAAGGAGATCAAACTAATCTGTCCCAAAGGAAAGTGAAAGAAAGTGAAAGTCCCTCAATTGTGTCTGAGTCTTTGTGAGCCCATGGCAGGCTCCTCCATCCATGGGATTTCCCAGGCACGGATACTGGAGTGGATTGCCATTTTCTTCTTCAGAGGATCTTCCCGACCCAGAGATTGAACCTAGGTCTCCTGCATTGCAGGCATACTCTTTATCATCTGAGCCACCAGGGAAGCCCAGGTGAAAGTGAAACTCGCTCAGTTGTGTCCAACTCTTTATGACTGGACTATATGATCCATGGAATTCTCCTGGCTGGAATGCTGTAGTGGGTAGCCTTTCCCTTCTCCAGGAGGTCTTCCAAATTGGGAAAGGTTCAGGTCAAGGCTGTAAATTGTCAGCCAGGGATCGAACCCAGGTCTCCTGCATTGCAGACAGATTCTTCAGCGGTTGAGCCACAAGGGAAGCCCAAGAATACTGGAGTGGGTAGCCTATTCCTTCTCCAGTGGATCTTCCTGACCCAGGAATTGAACTGGGTCTCCTGCATTGCAGCTGGATTCTTTACCAACTGAGCTATCAGGGAAGACCATGCCTTAAAGGAAATCAACTCTGAGTATTCATTGGAAGGACTGACGCTGAAGGTGAAGTTCCAATACTTTGGCCACCTGATGTGAAGAGCCTACTCATTGGAAAAGACCCTGATGCTGGGAAATATCGAAAGCAGCAGAAGGGGAGGGCAGAGAATAAGATGGTTTATGGCATCACTGACTCAGTGAACATGAGTTTGAGCAAGCTCCAGGAGATGGTGAAGGACAGGGAAGCCAAGGGTGCTGCAGTCCATCGGGTTGCAAGAAGTCAGACATGACTGAGTGACTGAAGAAAAACAACAAAAATAAAATATTACTTAAAAACTTATAACAACCCAAATGTAACATTTAGCTAATAATACTCAACACTACATGAAGGAAAGGGGAAAAAAAGTGATTACAGTGATATCTGATTAAAATGAAATGGGAATGAGGGAATGTTAATAGCTCTTGGTAATAGATCAGAAACAAAAATTGGTAAGAATTTAGACAGTTGTGAGCTAGCCTGTTTTCTCAGCTGATAAAGAATCTGTCTGCAGTTCAGGAGACGTGGGTTTACCCTGGATAGGGAAGATCCCCTGGAGAAGGAAATGGCCACCCAGTCCAGTACTCTTGCCTGGAGAATTCCATGAACAGAGGAGACTGGTGGGCTACAGTCTATGGAGTGGCAAATGTTGGACACGACTGAGCAACTAACACACAAACACTAGACAATTGAAACAAAATAATAAAAATGATTAAAGGTACCATATGTAAATCACTACATTTAATGCATAGAAACATGGATGGTTTTCAATTACATGAGCACTTTTAACATGAGCTAGGCTATAAAGAAAATCTTAACAATGTTCAAATAACAGCAAGTATCTGAAATGGCTACTTGATAAAAATGCAATTGAAATAATAAACACATTTAAATCCCAGTAGTTAAACTTCAAAATAATGCAGTATTCAAAGAAGAAATCACAGTATAAATTTGGCATATTTATAACTGAACATTGATAAAATATTTCATAGTAAATATTTCAAGGTGCAATTTAATTAATTAGTAGAAGAAAATACAAGATCCTAAAAACATATGTATATACATAGTTCAGTTCAGTTCAGTTCAGTCGCTCAGTCGTGTCCGACTCTTTGCGACCCCGTGAATTGCAGCATGCCAGGCCTCCCTGTCTATCACCCACTCCCGGAGTTCACACAAACTCATGTCCATCGAGTCAGTGATGCCATCCAGCCATCTCATCCTCTGTCGTCCCCTTCTCCTCCTGCCCCCAATCCCTACTAGCATCAGAGTCTTTTCCAATGAGTCAACTCTTCGCATGAGGTGGCCAAAGTACTGAAGTTTCAGCTTTAGCATCATTCCTTCCAAAGAAATCCCAGGGCTGATCTCCTTCATAGTGGATTGGTTGGATCTCCTTGCAGTCCAAGGGCTTCTCATGCATTTAAGTATGTATGTAAACTCAGCCAGCATACCCTTAATAATTGTGAACTTTTTCATATTCAATTTTACACCAAAAGAAAAAAAAATCAACATTTATTGAATTCTAATTAAAAAAAGGATTCTGAAATATTTAGGAGTAAGCATATTGAAAGTCTTTAATTTACTGTAATATGCTCCAGAAAATAAGATGGACAAATACATGAATAGAAGCATGAGTATACATACAGGTGATAAAGCAAGTATGGTAACATGTTAACATTAGAATTCAGAATGGAATATATAGATATTCCTTATAAAATTGTTTCATCTTTGCTATATGTTTGAAATTTTTAAATAAGCTCTATCTTATAAAATATATAGAGTTTTAACCAGCACGGATTGGAAGTTATCTACTATATCACAACAGTGAGGTATAGGAGATTGATAAGATTTTACATAGGGTTGTTGCTATTGCAGTTAAACAAAGGTTCCTCTTTTTTTATGGACATAGGCAATGTGAATTTATTACTCAGAAGGAATAAAATCATCCCTCTCTTATGCTGCTTCCAATATTGCTTTAAAAATGTGTCATATCTGGCATTATCATAGATCATGTGTTGCAATGTAGATCTGATCTTTTTCCATTCAAATCTACAATTTTTATTGAAGTATATTGATTTACAATATTATATTATTTTCAGATGAATAACATAGTGATCCAATATTTTTATAGCTTATATCCTATTTAAATTATTTATAAAATATTGGCTGTATTATCTATATTGTAGAATGTTGTGTCTTAGAAAGTGTACAGTATTTAACAGGTATTGGTAGTTTTTTGTAATGGAATATTTGATATACTGAATAAAAGGAAATATTTGCTATAGTGAATGATTCAAGGTAATTAAAGTATTTTTCTTTCAATTTTTGTGGATTATTTTAAATGAACATAAAGTTGTCAAGACAAATGCTTTTAACTGTGATAGAACTTACTACTTAATAAACTGAACTGTTAAATATTTCCTTTGGGTTACATGTGTCAGGCCAAAAAATAAAAAATAAAAAGATTACTGTGATCATGCAGAACTCTGATAATTAGAAACATCTTATTTAACAGATTAAAATATTGGAAATATACGTAAATTTCCCAAAGCTGTGTGTCTTTCAAATGACTTCTTGAAATTTTAGACTCAAGATATTTGACACCCTGAGCCTGTGTTTATTATACTGTAAAATATATAAAAAATAAAAGTATACAATATGCCCACCAAATCTTATGAATTCATAATTGGAATCTTTAGAATATTCTGAAAAATAGCAGTAATTAAAGTTTAACACTTTAGATATACTTATAAATTTATAGTATGCAAACACTCTATTACTGTGACAAAAGACAGAGACATCTTGGCATGTATTGGGGCATAAGTGAAAAGTTGACACTCAGCAAATTCCTCTTTTTGATCCTTTTGTTTTCCCACTGAAATATTTACAAAGTATGTGTGTTTGAGTACAGATTTCATAGTTTTAGATCTTAAGAAAAATTATTAAGTATAGTTCATCAAAATTTAACTTTTTGCCTCAAAGATCCCATTAAGAAAATGAAAAGTCAAGTCACAGACTATGGCTCTGAAAACGGAAATTTAATATTTGTTAGAAGATAAAGACAATAACAGTTGGTTACAAACTTTAAACAGACATTTCACTAAAGAAGATAATTGCAAATAAACACATGAAGAGACAGTTCACACCAATAGGCACTGAGTAAATGAGAAATAAAACCACAATGAGATATCACTAAACATTATCAGAATGTCTATAACTACAAAATATCAACCATTGGTAGAAATATAATATAACTTATATTCTCATATATTGCTGATAGGTACCTGAAATCTTATTTCTACTTTGAAAAAAAAAAATGTTTGTAAAGCCTCTCAAAAATTATACATATACTTACACTGTTACCCTCTACTCTTATTTCTAATTGTTTACTTAAGAGACGTAAAAATGTATATCCACAAAAACCTGTATTTGAATATATAATAGCTTCATTTGTAATCACCATAGATTGAAAAAAAATTAAATGTTCCTCAACCACCAAATGGATAAACTAATTTTGGTACATTTACACAGTAGAATACTACTTGGCAATAAGGAAGACCAAACGAAATGATATACTGACAGGTATGGATCTCAAAAATAGTGAAAGAATCCCAGAGGTGCTACTACTTTATGATTCCATTCATATGCTTGCTATTTGGAAAGTATTCAGATCAGTGGTTGACAGGGCTTAGATAGGATTGAGGAGACTGACTGAAAAATGGGAAATTTTGAGAATATAAGGTGGTTAAGTAACTAAATACATTTATGAAACATTAAAATTTAAAACTGTAAATTTTACTCTATGTGAAATGCTTCACCAATCCTGACTTCTTTAAAATCTAACTTTGCTTTAAAAGACTCAGATCCAAAATACAATTAAATTTTAATGTCAGTTTTTCACAGCTTTCTAAACAATGCCTCGAATATGTTCCATTATAATACATTGTTTAATGATACTACCTTTTTTGTCATCTAGAATATGAAATGTAAGATGAAAACCAGATTTCTGAGGTTTCTAAATTATCATATTTATGGCATGTAAATGTTTAATATATATATATTTATACTATAAAGAATGCAATGAAAATCAATTGATTACAAGCTTTCTTATTTATTATATTGTAAACCTGATAATCCACATTTTATGCACAGGTGAATGCAGTAATAACTATCCTAAAAGGTTTTTTCCCACTATCTAGTATCATCTGGAGCAACACATGCTTGGACAAAGATGAAAAATGTCACCAGTCTCCAAGCTGTTTTATTTTTTTTATTAATCCGCTTAATACAGTTAATCAGCTGCCAAATTTAAAGTATCACTTTCTCCATTTTTTGAATAACCCAACTTGCCCCGCCTTCTTCTTCCAATTAGTGTTTAGCTGCACATAATTTCATGTGTAATTCCCATTAAGCTTCTAGCACACATCTGGCACAAAATATGGGTTCAAACCTTATAGCTATTATAATAATAACTTTTATCTTCATAAGAGATATTTTATTTTATGTGATTAAAAGGAAGTTATTTTAGCCTCCTTTGTAGAAATTTATTTTAAAATCCTTTAAATTTTTTCAGGTGCCTATCAGCAACAACTTCCTATAGCATATTATATTTTTAGGACTGGCTTAAAATGTGTTTCAGTATTTTTGGTCTTGAGAGATTGTTAAATATTAGATATGCAATAACAGTGTTTGAAAATGAATCTATTAAAAGCTCATTTTATACCAGACATTATGCTAAGTGTTTGGGAGTCAATAATGTATATTTAAAAAATGTCTTTTTCATTCACAAAAGCAGTGTTTATGTAACAAATACTATATTACTTGTGTAGAAAAATTATATGCTATTTTACATTTAAATTATATAAAAAGTTCATGGCAAATAGATGGGGAAACAGTGCCTGACTTTGTCTTTCTGGGCTCCAAAATCACTACAGATGGTGATTGCAGCCATGAAATTAAAAGACACTTACTCCTTGGAAGGAAAAGTTATGACCATCTTAGACAGCATATTAAAAAGCAGAGACATTATTTTGCCAACAAAGGTCTGTCGAGTCAAGGCTATGGTTTTCCCAGTAGTCATGTATGGATGTGAGAGTTGGACTATAAAGAAAGTTGAGCACCAAAGAATTAATGCTTTTGAACTGTGGTGTTGGAGAAGACTCTTGAGAATCCCTTAGACTGTGAGGAGATGCCAACCTGTCCATCATAAAGGAGATCAGTCCTGGGTGTTCATTGGAAGGACTGATGCTGAAGCTGAAACTCCAATACTTTGGCCACCTGATGTGAAGAGGTGACTCATTTGAAAAGACCCTGATGCTGGGAAGGATTGAGAGCAGGAGGAGAAGAGGACGACACATAATGGGATGTCTGGATGGCATCACCGACTCTATGGACATGGGTTTGGGTGTACTCTGGGAGTTGGTGATGGACAGGGAGGCCTGGCGTGCTGTGGTTCATGGGGTCGCAAAGAGTTGGACACGACTGAGTGACTTAACTGAACTTCGATAGGAAAAAACAGCCTTCAGTAAAATTTAAGGCTATATGTAGAAATAATATTGAAAAACATCATGTTTAGGTTTTACATGTAATTTTTTAACCATATGAAATGAAGTTATGTTATAAGGCTTTAAGCCAGATGAAACCATAAATGAAAATAAAATTGGACTCTTATAACTCATCACAAACCATTAAAATTAAATTTTATTGAATTAAAAGAGGTTTTTCATTAAATTATAATATCTTTGCTTGGATTAGTGAGATACATTAACCAGGCATGAAAGAGTAGCTATTTAGAAAAAAAAAATGGAGTATTTATAAAAAATAAATTTCAAAAGCATAGTCAATAGAAAATAAAGTATTAAGAAAATATTTGCAATCAATTACATATAATCTCTTAGAATATAACCAGGAAAACCTTATCATATAAATATTGGCAAAAGATATAGGTAAGGAATAAAAGACCTAATCAAAGTAGTCAAATATATATTCAATTGTAAAGTTATTGGAAACTAATAGTAGTTAATTAGGGTAATCAATTAAAATAATTATTAGAAGTTTGTAAACTTTTTCTGTAAAAGTCCAAGTAATAAGTATTTCAGGCTTTATAGTCCACATGAACTCTTTGACATATCTTGTCATTCTGTCATTGTTCAGTCCCTAAGTCATGTCTGACTCTGCAACTCCATGGAACAGCAAAACAGGCTCCTACATCCTCCACTATCTCCCAGAGTTTGCGCAAACTCATGCCGATTTGAGTTGGTGATAAGATTTAACCATTTCATCCTCTACCACCCACTTGACTTTTGCTTCCGATCTTTCCAGCATCAGCCTTTTTTTCCAATGAGTCAGCTCGTAACATCAGGTGGCCTTAGTGTTGGAGCTTCAGCTTCAGCCCTTCCAATGAATATTCAGGGTTGATTTTCTTTAGGATTAACTGAGTTTGATATCCTTGCATTCCAAGGGACTCTCAATTGTCTTCTCCAACTCCACAATTCTAAAGCATCAATTCATCTCTCATTATTAAAGAAATGCAAATCAAGACCACAATGAGGTACCACTTCACACCAGTCAGAATGGCTGCGATCCAAAAGTCTACAAGCAATGAATGCTGGAGAGGGTGTGGAGAAAAGGGAACCCTCTTACACTGTTGGTGGGAATTCAAACTAGTACAGCCACTATGGAGAACAGTGTGGAGATTCCTTTAAAAATTGCAAATAGAACTGCCTTATGACCCAGCAATCCCACTGCTGGGCATACACACTGAGGAAACCAGAATTGAAAGAGACACATGTACCCCAATGTTCATCGCAGCACTGTTTATAATAGCCAGGACATGGAAACAACCTAGATGTCCATCAGCAAATGAATGGATAAGAAAGCTGTGGTACATATACACAATGGAGTATTTCTCAGCCATTAAAAAGAATACATTTGAATCAGTTCTAATGAGATGGATGAAACTGGAGCCGATTATACAGAGTGAAGTAAGCCAGAAAGAAAAACACCAATACAGTATACTGACACATATATATGGAATTTAGAAAGATGGTAATGATGACCCTGTATGCGAGACAGCAAAAGAGACACAGATGTGTAGAGCGGACTTTTGGACTCTGAGGGAGAGGGAGAAGGTGGGATGATTTGGGAGAATGGCATTGAAACATGTATACTATCATGTAAGAAATGAATCGCCAGTCTATGTTCAATGCAGGATACAGGATGCTTGGGGCTGGTGCATGGGGATGATCCAGAGAGATGATATGGGGTGGGAGGTGGGAGAGGGGTTCATGTTTGGGAACTCATGTACACCCGTGGCTGATTCATGTCAATGTATGGCAAAACCAATACAGTATTGTAAAGCAAAATAAAGTAAAAATAAAAATTAAAAAAAAAAAATAAAGCATCAATTCTTTGACACTCAGCCTTCTTTATATTCCAACTCTCACATCTATAAATGACTAGTGGAAAAACCATAGGTTTGACTATATGGATCTTTGTCAACAAACTGATGTCTCCATCATAGTATCCGCAGTTAATAGTAAGTAAATTGGTGTGATCCTGTTGCAGTAAACTTTACTTATGAAATATATGGTTAGTTAGATTTGGCCATTTGCTGATCCCTACCTAATCAGATTTATAGTTTTAAAAACAGCTTAAAATGCCTTTCATCAGATATGTAGGAATAATAGTACTTTTTTACGTGGAAATAAAAGTTATGATAGCCTACTTGAAAAGCAATACTGAATGTACCTTGGATCCAATGATTGTAATTTTGGGGATCTATTCCTTTGCCAAGATGGAGGAAACAGTTATACACATGCATATTGATGTACATACACACAAGATGCTTTGTGGCAGAAGAAAAAATTAAAATATAGAAAATGTCCATGCTGCTGCTGCTGCTAACTCACTTCAGTTGTGTCCAACTCTTCACAACCCCATGGACTGCAGCCTGCCAGGGTCCTCCATCCCTGGGATTCTCCAGGCAGGAGTACTGGAGTGGGTTGCCATTGCCTTTCTGGAAAATGTCCATAAATCAAGATTTGTTGTTGTTCAATTGCTAAGTCGTGTCCAAGTCTGCAACTCCATGAACTGCAGCATGCCAGGGTTCCCTGTCCTTCACTATTCCCTGAGTTTGCTCAAACTCATGTCCATTGAGTCAGTGATGCCATCCAACCACCTCATCATCTGTTGTTTCTTTCTCCAACTGTCCTCAATCTTTCCCAGGATCAGGGGCTTTTCTAATGAGTCAGCTCTTTGCAACATGTGGCCAAAGTATTGGAGCTTCACCTGCAGCATTGGTCCTTCCAATGAATATTCAGGGTTGAGTTCCTTTATGATTGACTGGTTTGAGCCCCTTGCTGTCCAAGGAACTCTCAAGAGTCTTTGCCAGTAACACAGTTTGAAAGCATCAGTTCTTCAGTGTTCAGCCTTTTCTATGGTCCAACTTTCACATTTGTTTATGACTACTGGAAAAAACATAGCTTTGACTATATGGACCCTTTGTCAGCAAAGTGATACCTCTGCTTTTTAATAAACTGTCTAAGTTTGTCATAGATTATCTTCTATATAGTATACCATATCAATAACATATTAGGCAACAAGATATTAAACAAATAAGCAACAAATACAATAATAATTACAGCAGTTGTACAAGCTCTACACACATTTGAGGAAACAGTTTTACTGGGAGCAAATGTTATAGAGTTAAACACCAATATAATGTAATATCAAATTATTAAAAAAAAAAATACTAAAAGTACCTAGGCAAAAGATTCTGATTACTACCAAAAGAGAAAATTAGCTGTGCCTAAGACTTGTTTGTAATACTAATTATTATAATACACATCACTGATATACCTTAAACCTTCCTCTGTATTTGAGATTAAAAAAAAAAAAGGGTCCAAGATATGATGTACATTCCAGGAGTATATGCAAAAGTACACGGTACTCAGGTGTATTTCAGGAATGTTTAATATTAGTGAATTGATATATGCATTAAATCAAATTAATAGCAAGGAAAATTGCATTAATATACACTGCTATATTAATTCTTTTTGTTATTCATAGTTCAGTTATTCTTTTAATGTATTATGATATCAGTAATGATGGGACTTCCCAGGTGGCATGGTGCTAAAGAATCAGCCTGCCAATGCAGGAGACACAATAGATACAGGTTCAGTCCCTGGGTTGGGACCATCCTCTGGAGGAGGAAACTGCAACCTACTCCATTATTCTTTTCTGGGAAATCCTATGGACAGGGGAGGCTGGTGAGCTGAAGTCCATGGAATTGCAAGAGAGTTGGACATGACTGAACATATACACATGCATAATGAAATTAAACCATAGAAATATATATTATGTAATATATATTTAATATATGAACAACTCTAAGCATTCATTGATAAGAATAAATGTCATGTCATTAGATACTTCACAAATTAGAAAACTGAAAATATAAGGAATATCCCAATAGTTTTAATGAAAATTAAATATTGTATTTATTTTACAAAATTGGAGACATCTAAACTGAACATTACTAACATGCATGCAAAGAAGTTACAAGTAGACATTCATGTTAGGACTCAGAGTTCATATAGGTACTGCCTTTCTAAAGCAATTTTAACACTACATAATGAGCCTTGGCAAGTATATATGCTCTGTGACATATGAATAAACTGTTAAAGGTTTATATATATGATGTGTGTGGGTCAGTCATTACGTTATTGACCAAACTGAATTATAAGTAGCATGTAATTGCTATAGGATGATAGAATTGTCTGTGATATTTATTACTCTATTTGCTTTTAAATGCTTCATTTACTTTTCAATATATGTGTATTGCTCTAATATTCAGGACATATAAGTAAATATATTTCTAAGTTGTCTTTAAATCTATTATTTATAAACAGATTAACATTTTACTCACATGCCTTGAGAGGTTTGTTTCAGGTGTAAATCGTTATGAAGTAATCACTTGACAGATAAGATGACAAAACACCATAAATTTTTGTGTACTTTGTGGTCGAGGAATACTTGAAGCAAAATTCACTAGCACCTTTAAAAGGGTGGGGGGATGCTCTCTTGTTTATAAGACACATATAAAAATCATATACTGCAGAACTGTGTCCTATATGTGGATGGTTTTCAAAGAGTTGTCAATGTTAAACTTTCTTATATATATTATAAAATATATAAGTATATGGTTACAGTTTTTTTAAGTTAGTAAGTGTATGTTTAAATTACATAGTGAGATTATTTGTATTAATGACTGTGGAAACATCAATGGATATTATGTATATCTCTTCAAGTACATTGAATTAAATTAACTCATTATGGGAAGAGCTAGCTTCCTCTGTGCCCATATGAATATCAGTGATAAATATCAGAGTAAATTTTACTTTAGCCCCAAATGGGAACTTGATTGTAGGAACACCCTACCTAAGAATTAAACAAAAAAAAATACCCAAAGAAATATTTACTAAGCTTGGAAATGTCATTCACAGAAACAAGATTTCAGAATTCATCTCCTGCTCTCCAGCTGAAAAATATACTAAATCTGGAAGCTAAAAGAAATTTGAATTTTTCTTTCTCATATCTTGATTTTATGCTCACCAGTGGTCATGTATGGATGTGAGGGTTGGACTGTGAAGAAAGCTGAGTGTTGAAGAATTGATGCTTTTGAACTGTGGTGTTGGAGAAGACTCTTGAGAGTCCCCTGGACTGCAAGGAGGTCCAACCAGTCCATCCTAAAGGAGATCAGTCCTGGGTGTTCATTGGAAGGGCTGATGCTGAAGCTGAAACTCCAATACTTTGGTTACCTCATGCGAAGAGTTGACTCATTGGAAAAGACCCTGATGCTGGGAGGGATTGGGGGCAGGAGGAGAAGGGGACAACAGAGAATGAGATGTCTGGGTGGCATCACAGACTCGATGAACATGAGTTTGAGTGAACTCTGGGAGTTGGTGATGGACAGGGAGGCCTGGTGTGCTGTGGTTCATGGGGTCGCAAAGAGTCGGACACAACTGAGCAACTGAACTGAACTGAAGAATATTATGAAGGATATTTTAAGCAAAATCGTAACACTATAAAATAAAATGGAATCAATCGATAGTGGGCTAACAAAATGGATGGGAGGCTGATGAAACAGTTAGACAACAGAGAAAACACCCTGGGGGTCTACAAACTAAGCAGCAGGTGAGAAACCAAGATGGTCTTTAAGAACACTGCTCCCTGTGCCAATACTTATATCCCCCTGGGCTTGGTGCGCCACCATTTGATCCATTTCTCCATTAATCAGTGACAATTTGAAGATCAGGGACAGAAGATCTCCTTCCATCTGACTCACTTTGGACATCCTCAGTGTCTGCCATACAGAGAAGCAAAGGGAGAGTCTAGGTCCTTCTTAGCTTTCATGAGAGGCAGTAGTGAGAGGCTTCAGAGAATGTCATGTTGCCAAAAACACATATAATAGAGGATTTCTGCAAAAGGATATGTAGATAATATTCTTAATAGAGGGAGAAAGAAGGCAAGTGTTGTTAATGGGATTTTTTTTTTTTAATTCTGCTATACCAAGGAAACCTTGACAAGTAACATGATTTCTCAAATACTTCATTCTATGAGAAATGACTGATAGGATCTTGATAAAGTCATTTGTATTCCAACAATTGAAAAGTATATTGTCTTCATTAATAAACAGCCATCTTGTTTATTCAGTGTTTGTATCTGAACTTAATCAGTAGAACTCAATATTGTGGATAATGAGAAAATCTATATTCTCAGAGGCTGAAAGTCACACTGAAGATGGTTGCTTTGACTGCTAGATGGTTATCGAAATATGTATTCAAAAGTGAAATCCTGGGATGTGTCTACAGAAAATTTAATGATGAATGATTAGCTTCATGTCTTTTTACACTTACAGTGTACAGGAAATTTGTCTGAAAAATAGACTTATTGAGTTCTTTCTTTTTTTTTTTTTTAATTTTTATCTCTGGGATGTATTCCTCAAGAAAAACTTTTCTGCAGCTCTCAAAATAAAACAGCTGAAAAGCAAAATGTAATGTACAATGACATATTTAAAAAGATAACTCTGAAGAAATAGCTTAACATAGGTAATAGATTAAAAAGCTTTTTGAGATTTTTTATTGAAGCATCATTGTTGTATAATACTATACATTTCATATAGGTACAATAGATTAATTCACAACTTCTAAAGTTTATACTCCATTTATATTTATTATAACATATTGGATATATTCCCCCATGTTATAGAGTATATCTTTGTAGCTTATTTTATGCATTACTTTTGTACCTCTTAATCTCTACCCCTATTTTGATCCTCCTCTTTGTCATCCTCAACTGGGAAAGATTGAGAACCCACTGAGGAGACCTGGGTTCGATTCTCGGGTCATGAAGATCCCCTGGAGAAGGAAATGGCTACTCTTTCCAGTATTCTTGCTTGGAGAATTTCATGAGCAGAGCATTTTGGCGGGCTACAGTCTATGGGGTTGCAATAAGTCAGACACACTGAGTGACATTCACTTTCACTTTTTTCACTTTCTTTTTTGTTATATTCACTAATTAGTTGTATTTTTTAGATTCCATGTATGATATCACTTATATGTGGAATCTAGATTAAATTATGGTGTTTCCTTTGCAACAGCATTACCCTTCTTGTTATGTAAAGAATCTGTGTGGAGTATTCTGAGAAATTACATCACCTCTGCAGACAGCACTCTGATTTTTCTGACACTACCCAAATAGGCTCTGATCTCAAGGTGCCCCTGATGGATGGGAATATTCTGACCCTGTATTACTATCTGCTGGCCTTTATCACAGAGGTCACACTTCTGGCCACCAGCATTATGACTTTCAACTTACTGCACGCAAACAGACAATGTCTGTTCTCTCTCCTGGGATAGCATACTCATGGAGTCTTGATCTTGTAACTTGACCCTAGTATCCACACCATCAAAGCAGATGACAGTTGTCTTGCCAATGCTAAGAGAAAAAATATTCACTATCAGAAGATTCCAGTAGCACTGTTATAAATGCCATCTATCATGGCAGAGCCCACATTCTCAGAAGACTTATTTGTTTTCACAAGAAGGAAAACTAACACAAATTATCTTGGCAATAACTAAGGTAAATAAATATCTCTCTGTAATATCTGTTATCCTTGCTTACTGGCCAAAAATGTAAATTATCTTCCTTTCTCTCATCTCTGTATCCCTCTGAGTCTCATCCACACCATCCCGATCCCTTGTTCTCTTGACCTTGTCACATCCAGTGACCATCACTACCTTGTGAGCAGCCATTCATTCTCAAAAGCATTCCTTGCAACTTGGCTTTTCTTGAACCTTAAGTTCATAGACTATTCTTCAACTGTAGCCTAATTTATAAATTGCTTGCTCAGTTGTTTATATGATACTGGCTACACTGGTTGGCTTAAGCTGTCATAAAAATATACTGTATATTAGGTGGCTTAAACCACAGATCTTTATTTTGTCATTGCTTTGGAATTCCCAGATCAAGGTCCAGTAAGAGAGGTTTCTGATGAGAACTCTGATGATAATTTCTTCCAGGCTTATAGAAGACCACCCTCTTGCTCCATACTCACATGACATCTTTGCTCACATGCAAATAGAAAAAATGTGAGCTCTCTGATGTCCCTTTTTATAAGGGCATTAACCTTTCTGAACTAGACCTTACCCTCATTTCTCCATTTAATCTTAATTTCTTCCTTATTGGCCCCATCTCCAAACACAGCACGTTAGAAATTAATGCTTCAACATATGAATTTGGTAAGAGGATACAGATATTTACTCCGTAACACTCATTATATGAAATCATTCTCTTATATGTTTTTTTTTTTTTCCTTCTCCACCTGCTCTGTCTACACTCCTAATGGGCCTGCATCTATATTTCAACATATAGCAAAAAACTTGATAATAACAAAAAGTGGTTAAAGTTTCACTTATATAACCCAGGCTGGATAAAAAATAGATGAAAGTAAGAGAGAGAAATTCATAAACATGATAATAGCTATAATATAAAAACATATTAGAGATTTAGTAGGTGTTCATAAACAAAGTAGGCTACAGTCCATGGGGTCGCGAAGAGTCAGACACAACTGAATGACTTCACTTTCACTTTTCACTTTCCTGCATTGGAGAAGGAAATGGCAACCCACTCCAGCGTTCTTGCCTGGAGACTCCCAGGGATGGACTCCTGGTGGGCTGCCGTTATGGGGTCGCACAGAGTCGGACACGACTGAAGCGACTTAGCAGCAGCAGCCGCAACATAAACAAAGATTAAATTTTCAAGTTAAGAGTTCATAGATAGAGTATTTGGGTTTCATGCTACCCAACAAAATGGATACCTTAAGTAAAATGGAGGTTAAGAGTTATCTTCTATTAAACTGCCCAAAAGAGGGAAGAGCAAGTTTGTTTTGTTATTTGGTTGTTTTTCCATAAAAAAACATTAAAATTACCTAGAATGATGACAAGATTCGTGGCTGGCAAAAATTATTTAGAGCTATACATGTGTTTAATGCTTAAAATAATTTTGAGTGTTGATTAGTGCATTGCTATGTTGTTGCTTAGTCACTAAGTAGTGTCCAACTCTTTGTGAACTCATGGACTGTACTCTGCCAGGCTCCTCTGTCCATCGGATCTTCCAGGTAAGAATATGAGTCAGTTGCCATCTCCTTCTCCATTAATGCCTTCAATATTCTTTATTAATAGGAAGTAGGGGGGATGCATGTTTGTATATTCTTTCAGATTTTAAAGTACATATTTTATTTATGATCTACATATCTTGAAGTGACTGAAATAATAGTGCTAATTCCTGTTTATTTTTAAGTCTTGGATCAAGATTCATCTCTTTCTATGATTCCTCCTCTCCATTGCTGTCCAAATTCTTGATTAGTTAATTTGTGTCTTTTTGCACATTGCTAACATTTCCAGCCACTTAAGTATCTGTATGTCTGTATCATATACTAAGCTGTAAAACTCTTGAGGAAATAGTATGTCTCTTGTCATTTTTTAAACCACAGTAGGTTTATTTACTCTGGAGAAGGAAATGGCACCCCACTCCAGTACTCGCCTGGAAAATCCCATGGGCGGAGGAGCCTGGTAGGCTGCAGTCCATGGGGTCGCGAAGAGTCGGAAACGACTGAGCGACTTCACTTTCACTTTTCACTTTCCTGCATTGGAGAAGGAAATGACAACCCACTCCAGTGTTCTTGCCTGGAGACTCCCAGGGACAGAGAGGAGTCTGGTGGGCTGCCGTCTATGGGGTCGCACAGAGTCAGACATGACTGAAGTGACTTAGCACTAGCAGCAGCAGCAACATTTCCAGCCACTTAAGGGTCTGTTAGTCTGTATCATCTACTAAGCTATAAAACTCTTAAGAAAATAGTATGTCTCTTGTTATTTTTTAAACCCCCATAGGGTTTATTTACCCTGGAGAAGGAAATGGCAGCCCACTCCAGTATTCTTGCCTGGAGAATCCCATGGACAGAAGAGTGTGGCGGGCAGTCTGTAGGTCTCAGAGTCGGATACAACTGAGGCTACTTAGAACACAAGCAGGTTTCTTTAATGAATGAATGAATGAATGGTTGATTATCTCTTTTCAACATTTGTTGTGTTTTGCTCATGACAGAATCATGTTTCTAATACTGAAGAGAGGCAAGATTTTTTTTTTTTAGTACTCTACTTATTTATTTTGATTTTTGACAAAGCACTGTAAAGAATTTTGACATTACTCCCAAAGCAATGAGTTCATGTTACCAAAAATTAAATCTATCATTTCCAGTTATACTCTAAGTGCATGTCAGTGATATAAGCAGTGTATTATGGAGTAAAATATCACAATAAATTGACATAGGAGGAAATAATAATTGCTCAAAACCCATAATTGAATGATTATAATGTATGAACTCCTGCTGTAGAAACTATGTTTATAACAATGCCCTCAAGTTTATACCTTGAATACAAATTTTTATTCAACTATTTATATAGATATAAATATCCACTGAAGATTGGTGCTCTTATATTATCTCATGCTATTTTATTACATACTGTACCTATAAAGTATTATAGACATAATCATATGATACATATTTTTAAATAACATACTGAGCTTCATTAAATAGTATTTACCTGCTGTGTTTCTGTTTCCTTTGGAATTATAGTAATATTTACAAATTCAAGGGTCTTAGATTTTTGTCTCTATTATGAAAAAAATAACAGATTTATTCAAATATTTCCCTCATAGGCTTCAACCTACACATATACCTTCCAAACAAATACACATATTCCACAGACAATGCAACACACATTAAAATTTTATTTTTATTAGAGCATATATGCAAATCTAAATTGTTAGGAAAAACTGATTTTAGTAGAAATGAAATTCATTTCATATTTTAAAACGTTGTTGAAACATGCTTAAAGATGCTTGATTTTCCAGTGCACTGAAACCACTAATCTCTAGGGTTGAATGTAGCATTTTGTACTCAGCCATAAAAAGGAAAGAAATAATGCCATTTAAACATGGATGGACCTAGAAAGTGTCATACTTAGTGAAGTGTCAGACTGAGAAAGACAGATATCATATGATATTGCTTATATGTGGGATTTAAAAAAAAAAAAGGTTGAAGTGAACATATTTACAAAACAGAAATAAGTTTACAGATGTATAATAATCTTATGGTAACTTGAGGGTCAGCAGGGAGAAGGGATACATTGGGAGATTGAGATTGACATCATATACACACTACTATATATAAAACAGATAACTAAGGACAAACTGAGAACTCTACTCAATATTCTGTAATGACCTATATGGAAAAGAATCTGAAAAAGAGTGGATATATGTATATGTATAACTGAGGCACTTTGCAATACACCTGAAACTAACACAACATTGTAAATCAACTATACTCCAATAAAAATTAAAAGATAAGATTAAATAGTTTGAATCCAGAATATTTCAAAATTTTAATGAATATTTTCAGAACATAGTACCCCACCAAAAAAGCTTTTATTTTGTAGAATCACAAGTCCTTTGCCCTAAAACTCATTCTGAAATTGAAGTGTATACATTCATTTTAAGTTAAGTATCTATATTAGTGGTTATTTTAAAAACTAATTTATAATGAAACTATATGCATTTTAAGCAACAGCTTTTACGAATCATCTGGTTTTAAAACCATGGCATGTTCTAGGCACTTTTATATTGTGACCTTTCATTTTCATTAAATATGCTATGTAAAATTGAATTTTGATGCAGTCCCTGCCTTATTCATAGCTCTCAGTGACTTATAAAATCAAGCAATTAACGTATTTTGAAAAAAAATAATTTTTGTTCAGATTATCATAGCACACTTCTCCCCATGCCTGACTTGACCCATGTCATCTGGCCCTGTAAATGATTGCTTCATGGAATACTTAGAGCTCATCAGACCAGATGAACCCACATGAACATACTGTTTCTGTCCCTTTTAACAAGCCATGTCAAAGTAAGGAGACCTAATTTCACACATTAGAGGAAAAGAGACAGAATCACTAATCAGTGATGAAAGAAAACACATGTGAAATGAGTCTGGTGTATGTGAACATTTTCCCAATTACCAGGCTCTATACTAAAGGGGAAGATGATAATAAACAAAATTAATAGCCTTTGCTTCACACTTTCCTAGAAAGAAAAGACACTGATCATTAATATAGGATGCTCCCTGATTTGCCACACAAAAATATGGCCAAAAATGATTTAACTTTCACAGGGTAGCTAAGTATTTCTCAAACAAAGAAATAATACAGACCATAAAAATTTAAGTGTGACAGTAGGGCAAACAAATTGTAGTCATAATGTAATTCATCCATTTCATTTAAATTTACTTAGAAAAATTAATTCAGTTCTATGTAACACAATTGACACTAGTGGTAAAGAACCTGCATGCCAAAGCAGGAAACACCGAAGACGTAGGTCCAATCCCAGGGTCCAGAAGATGCCCTGGAGGTGGGCATGGCAACCCACTCTAGTACTCTTGCCTGGAAAATTCCCATGGACAGAGAAGCCTGGCGGGCACAGTCCATAGGGTCACAAATAATTGGACACATCTGAAGTGACTTAGCACAGAGCACAGAGAGAAATTACATTAAAATGGTTAAATTGTTAGAAAATAAGAACATGAGAAAACTTAAAAAAAAAAAAAAAGAAATATCCAGGCCCATGTAAAATTTTTTAAAAGTAAAGTTTCCATTTTAAAAACAAGCATTAGATATGTTTTTTAATTATTATTCTAAATGCTAACATGTGCACTTACTCACATGTGGAAACTCACCAAGGTTGATGATCCTATGTATTTGAACTCTAATTGCTTTTTCCTCCTTTCCCCAGCTTCATATGGAACATAGGATTGCCAACTATTACAAAGCAATATTATCACCATGGGTTCTCCATTTACAAAACAATGTTGTTTAGTCATTAAGTCATGTCCTACTCTTTTGAGACCCCATGGACTATAGCGCTCCAGGCTCCTTTGTCCACGGGATTTCTCAGGCAGAAATATTGTAGTGGGTTGCCAGAAGCAATAGGTAAAGTTATTAAAATGATATCATTCTTGAAATTCTATTTCTTATAATACTTACTATAGGTTAATACTTACAAGGATATATACATATTTGTCTCGATGTTGCATTTTTTTAAGTATATCAACAGTTAAATCAGGTGACTGAGTGAAGCAGTTTATCCTCCATAATGTATATGGGCTTCATCCAATCAGTTGAAGGCCTTAAGAGCAAAGACAGGATTTGATGAAAAAGCAATTTTGCCACTAGACTGTAACAAACAAACTTTGCCTTATTTTCCAGGCTTTAGATTTGGGACTTGAGACTGAAAGATGCCCTTGAATTTCCAGCATGCCAACTGCTCTTCTGATTTTGGGTTCCCTAGCCCCCATAATCTTATGAACCAGTTGCTTGAAATAAATTTCTCTCCCTTTCCTATTGTTTCTGTTTCTCTGTAGAACCCTAATATGATGATGTTGTTAATAGCATTTCTGATAATCACATCATGAGAATTTTAGAAAGAGAGGTGAAAGAACATTCTGCCAGAAAAAAAAAATTGTTTGAGAAATAATAGTTACAAACTTTCCAAATTAGACAAAGCATATAAATTTACAGATTCAAGCAGCTTAGGGTTTATATTGGGTTGGCCACAAAGTTCTTTTGGGCTTTTTCATAAAATCTTATAGAAAAATCAAACTAACTTTCTGACCAAGCCAATATAAACATACACAAGTGTTTATAGCAGATGTGTTCCTCGGAGTGAAATAATCTGAAGATCCCACATAGGTGAATGGACAAACAAATGGTGGTACAGACATGTGATGGGATAGTAGCAAATAGAAGATTTGTTACATGCAAATGTATATCATTATGATGAGTGAAAACAAGCCTCAAAAAATTATGTACTGCATGTTTATTTTTATATGATTTTAAAAAATTAAAAACTGTGATTTCAAAAAAGTAGTCAGCAGGAGCTAGTGACTGAAATAGGCTGTGGCTGTGAAGAGATACCATGAGGGAGATTTTTTGGGCCAGTGAAACTGTGGTGATTACATGAACATATACATGTGCTCAAATTCATATAATGGCACACAAGACATTCAACTTTACTGTAGGTTACTTAAAAATAAGAAAAATATTAAAAAGTATACATATATAATGTATGCACTTTAATTCAGCTTTTATGTGTCATCATTTTGATTTAAGACCCAGTCTTTCCATGGATATTGTGTTTGGGGTTCTAGGTTTTTGGTTTTAGTTTGTTTTTTTCTGTTTGTGAACACATACTCATAATGATTCATACGCTATTTCTAATTTGTTTCCTCTAAAGTGGAAAAATACTCAGGAATAAATCTGAGGGGAAAAACATAATCCACCAAAAAGCGGTAGAAAGAATAATTAAAAGCCTATAAGAGGATATTGCATCCCCGCATGTCCCTACAAATTATTTGACTCTTCGTGAGGCAAATTGTGGCCTTGAAACTCAAGAAAAATGTGTGCTTTTATTTACATAATACTTGTGGTTATTTAAATGACTATACGTTTCTGGGATAGATTTCACACTATTCAAGAATTAGTTTGCTAATGAGACTAAAAGACATAAGAAAATTAGAAGTGTTTTATTAAGTGTCCAGATTTTCTATCCATTTTTTCTCATTAAGTAACATAATTTTGTGAGTTAATTTTTATTAGCTTGATTTTACACATGTGGAAATTAAACATCAGATGGTTTAGATATGTTCTCCAATGTCAGATAGCTGGTAGGAAGAACAAGTGAAACAGAAACTAGGTAGTGTTTATTATATTAATAAGTATTGCTTAATTCTATTATATCTATTTTTGGTGAAATATAGAATAAAGAAAAATAAGAATGATGGGTTTCTAGGCAAAGCATGGAGAGGAATATGTCTGGTCCATGTTTCTGAGAAATACAAATGTTCCTCACCTGCGATCTTGGTGTGGCAAAATGCTAGGTTATCTGAAATTCTGTCTTCTTCCCAATAAATTTTGCTGGGTACATGTCCATATTACCAGAAATTGTGTTTCTTGATGAGAAGTACTCATGACATTTTTGGTATTATCAGTAGGAAGTAAATGAAAGAGAATTTTTCTAATTCATTATTTGCATAAAATGAAAATGCTTGTCTTCATTTTCAGCTTCTTTTTTGTCCTTTCTGTGGGCTAGAATGTATATAAATATAACCTAGCCTCAACCATGCAGACAATGCCCTTAGTTTTGAGAGGGAAAATGACCTCTGAATGACATAGTGGATCTGAATCACACTGCATTGTTGGCTTTTACTAGAGGTTAAAGCGTCTGCCTCCAATGCGGGAGACCTGGGTTCGATCCCTGAGTCAGGAAGATCCCCTGGAGAAGGAAATGGCAATCCACTCCAGTATTCTTGCCTGGAGAATCCCATAGATGGAGAAGCCTAGTAGGTTACAGTCCACGGGGTAGCAAAGAGTCGGACACAACTGAGCGACTTCACCTTCACCTTCACCCTCACCTATGTGAGGAGTAGGATGGATGAGTGAGACAAATGAAAAAGAAAACTATAATTTATGTGACTGTATTTTTGCATAGCTATGTTGTAACAACTTGTCTATGCTCTGGTTGCTATATTTGGGAAGTCAATTATTTGTATGTATAGGAATATTACAAAAATTTTTCACAAGACAAAAGAGATTCAAGGAGATAAGATATAGTGGAAGAAGTAGCCATGTCATTTTGTATGGTTTTGAATAATCCTGGAGAAATGTATTGTGATTGATTTGATTGCAATAACAAGTTTCAAAGAAAAAAATGATGCTTTATTTAAAGGAACATTTATATTTATATACGGATTATATGCATTCTGATAATAATAATTTAATCATTAATAGGCCACTACATTTTATATAATCATTACAATTAGACATCTGCCTAGATTATAAAACAATTCATCGTATATAGTTTACTATCATTCATTTAATTTCAGTTCATCAAATTGCAGTTAATAATTTAGAAGGTGAGAGTAATCACATGGACCATATTGCAACTGAACGAAGAAAGATGCAACAGTCTGCCACAGAAATAGCCTTTATTAAAGTATAAGAAACAGGAAAACATTTAATGTTACAAAGCAAATTAAAAATCCTTACGTATAGTAGCAAATACCTACTTCTTGGACTGTACCCAAAAGTAAATTAAATGAATAAGTTAATAAATCTTTCAGGTCCATAGAGTAAAATAAAGCTTAAGGGCTAAGCACAAAACTGGAACACATTTTAGTGGAACACATTTATATTTCAGGAACAGGTGACTTGTGTTCCAGTGTGTTCCTAAATCACTTATTTAAGGCTTAAAACACATATCCCTTCCACAAACATTATTGTCCATGGATTAGTTCCCCAAGCTATCCTGCAAAGTCCTCTTATCTGTAAATTACCTGAAGAAAAATCTCTATCTGTTGTGTAATTTTAGATTCCCCAGTCACTCTGGCTCATTGTCAAGAGCTGGCCTTTAACAATCTGTCTCTCTTCCTCAAATATCACAGCAACCCTAAGTAATTAATCGAGATTCCCGATTTTTTACCTCATCAAATTACCTAGGATACGCTTCAGCCACCAAAAGTATGGGAACATTTTACGTTTGTTTTTCCTACCCAAAAATCATTCCTCCACTGAAAAAATCTAAAACCTCTAAACACATCTAAACAATTTTAAATGCTCCCTGCACACTTACTTGATTATTTTGACAATACCCATATTTATCCTTAGGGAAACCTTCTCCCCTGAACATCATCTATTATTTCAACTATTATTCTTCACTCTTTTGCTTCATTGACCTTCTTCAGATCAGTTCAGTCACTCAGTCATGTCTGACTATTTGTGATCCCCTGGACTATAGCATGCATTCATTGTTTTCTAGACAATTCCCAGAATGAAGGAAAAAGTTTATTTCTTCTTTATGCTAATGGTATTTGATGGAAGTCAATTATAGCTTCTAATTTCTATGTATTGTCCAAATGCCTCTTGATGGTGGAATCTCTTTTGGTAAGAATTCTGAGAAAAATTCTTCTCAGGTTTCCAGTCGTTATGATATCAGAAAGAGTTACAAAAGTTGATATTGCTGAAGCTTAATTGATAACTGAATATGTATCTCATATCCCTTGCTTTACCAACAACAGGAATGGAAGAGATAGCTTCCTTGAGGATAGAAAAAGTCTCTATGTGTTCACTCTTCTTCATTCTGTGCTCCTTAGTGACATTTTTCTATCAATTATGCCTTTTATCGCTGTTTTCAGGAGACCCCTCATTACTGGATCTTATCAGTACTTAAGTTTTATTTCTCTTTGGTTTCAGGAAAATATCATAAGTAAAATTTCACAGAACACATACTCCCATCCTAACACTTTAGTATTAGTCTCTCAGTCATGTCTGATGCTTTGTAACCATATGGACTATAGCCTGCCAGGTTCCTCTGAACATGAAATTCTCCAGGCAAGTATACTGGAGTGGGGTATTCACTTCCTTCTCCAGAGGATCTTCCCAATCCAGGGATTGAACCCAGGTCTCCTGCGTTGCAGGCAGATTGTTTACTATCTGAGTTTTCTGTAAAACTAAATTTCTTAGTTTTAATAGTTATTCTCTGGTAATGTTTTTAAAACAAATACCTACTTTTTGTAATATAAGTTGATTTTACTATTTCAATCTCCTGAATGCTTTTGATATTTAATGCAAGATATTTTGGATATTTTAATCATGAACATAGTTTTAAGTAATGTCTTCAAAGGTGTTATCAATGAAAAGCCTTTCATCAAGATTAATCAAGTAAGATTTACTTATTCCATAATGTATTGAAAAAAATTATCTCAGTTTGACAATAGGTAGATTAAACAGCTCCATGTTTTGTTATGGAAGAAAATTTAAGCTACTATATTCTTACTTCAAACAATTGTGGATGATAGTGTCCAGGGAAGTAAGTTTGTTATATCTTCTAGTGGTATCAGAATCTCTCATAATTGGAGAATAGGATGTTAGAGACATTTTTCTCATTCAGTACATCTCCTCAGTGTCAAAATTTTTCAGTAACAACATGGCATAAAAGTTTAAATATGTGCCATGTTTATGAACAAACAAATTTCCACTCACCACAGTGTGGCTAACAGTTTGGATGCAAGTATATTCCCAAATTAAAGGTGTGAAAATAAAATAAAGTTCAATTTCTTAGCAGCCATCGTGAATCATGCTAAAAAATCTGAGAATTTCTAATTCAACAGACATTAATTTACTAGGGAATCTACAAGAACCTGGGAAAATAAAAAGTTTATTAAGAAACAATCCTTATCTTGTATAACAATGATGCTTATAATATATTCATACTAAAGGTTCTTTAAAGAAAAAAGAACCTACAGTATGTATAAACAGGAATCAGCTTATGGGATTATGGACGGTGATAAGTCCAAAGAACTGGAGGTTGAATTTGTAGGAGGGAGACCCAGGAGAGATGACAATGCAATTCTAGTCTGAATCTGAAGGCTTGAGAATCAGGAGATTTAAAAGTGTATTTCCAGTCTGAAGGCCAGTGGGCTCCAGGCCCAGGAAGAGCTGATATATCTGTTTAAGCCCAAAGGTGGGAAAAATGTTCCCTTTCTTGAGGAAGGGTGGCCATTTTTGTTCTATTCAGGCCTTGAACTGACTAGATGAAACCCACCTACATTAGGCAGAACAATCTGCTCTTCTTCCTTTACTGATTCAAATCTCATCAGAAACCCCTAACAGATACACCTAGAATAATGTCTGACCAAACATCTGGGCACTTGTTGGCCCAAGTCAAGTTGACACATAAAATGAACTATCACATGCAAAAAGAGTCCTAACTTCATAATTGCAATTGCTCTTCATTTAATTAAGTTGGTATTTTGACTATAATACCACTAATGAGTATAGCAAAAAATTATTGAACATAACACTTTCAAATATATAGAAATGACTGTTTCAGTTTCTATACCTATTCAAAATTTATAATGAACTTATACATGTTATATCTAATTGGATCCTGACAACTGTGTTTTTTTCTAAATTCTATTACTTTATTTTACTAAGTGAATTTTACTAAATCCCTCTACATTTTGACTGTTAGAGAGAATGGTATTTCCCAATGTGTATAGATATTAAATTTGCAGGGTTTTTTTCAATATGTAGAGAAATTAAATTTGCACATTTACTTTCCATGTATTACTTAATGAAAACTACTTTAGTGTACTTTCTAGTATATATTAATAATATGCTTAACTAGAATCTAACATATTTGTTTATGGCATTTGTTTAGTAACTGAATGAATATGTATATAATCAGTTATCTTCTACTCTATGATATTCTAGTTGAATCACCCAGATGAATGCCTATATGAAGTGATAATTGAATAATGAATAGATAGAGTCTAAATACAGTACTATAGGGTATAGATTTTGCATTCAAAATCACAGTTGATTTGAATAGTAGCAATCACTAATATTATAGAATTGGCCACAGCATTTTATTAGCAAATATGGACCTACTATATAGCACAGGGAACTCTGCTCGTTATTATGTAACAATCTAAATGGGAAAATAACTTGTAAAAAAATAGATGCATGTATCAATATATGTATAACTGAATCACATTTCTGTGTATCTGAAACTAGCACAACATTATTAATCAACTGTATTCCAATATAAAATAAAAAGCTAAAAAGGTAAGGTCTGAGTTTAAAACTTAAAATGGTGCACAGTTACTGGAAGAATCAATGATCTGTTCTCTAATCATCACAGGCTCATGACATAGCTTCTGGGTACAAATATTTTAACAGAAATGTAAAGAAACTTTGTAAACTAAGGGGGCATTTCTCACTGATAAGTAAAACATAATATCTGAAAATTTCTTTTCTGTATGATATAGATGGTTCAAAATTATTTTATTCATAAAGAATTCATATGAAACTGAATTTCAGTTTAAATTACTATTGATAGTTTCAACTTCAGTTCCCACTTTAAACAATATTTTCTCAGTGATTGTGAGAACAACAGCAAAATAACCCACATTTGGTTACAAACAATGCAACTCTAATACATAGGAAAGGCTTACTTATCCTTATTTGATGTCATTCTTTTACACACACATAATACTAAAAATATATTCATGCACTTATTGAAGAGTATACAAGAATACCTGTAGCATTCCCTTTATATAAAATGTAAACTATGATGTCTACCTGAAGATGGAAACTTGGGTAGGGTTGGGAGAAAGAGAATATGGAGGGGCTAGTGAAAACTCTGTGAGTAATGGACATGTTCACTATCATGACTTTGATGATAGTCTCATTGTGCACACATATGTGAAAATACATTTTATAATTTTAATAAATGAATGTTTGTATAGCAGTACCTCAGTAAAGCTGTTAATAAATAGTCCATATAAAACCTGGATCTCCTGTTTCTCTAAATATCATCATGTCAGATGAACTTGCATTGAATATCAGCACCCTTCCTCATGTCTTAGGCAGGTCAATTCTGACTCCTCCTCAGTACGGAAGAAAGTGATGACAGATTCTTCAACATGGGTACATTATGCTAAGCAAAATAAGTCAGTTGCAAAGAGATGAAAAATGTATGATTGCACTTATATAAAGTATCCAGAGTAATCAAGTTCATAGACTGAGTATAAAAAAAAGTGGTTGCCAAGTGGGGTAGGAATGCAGTAGAGAGAGATGTTGTTTAAGGGGTATAGAGTTTTGTTTTCGCAAGATGAAAAAGAATTCTGGAGATTAGATATGAGTTTTTGAACATGCTGCACCAAACATTAAAAGGTAGAGATAAACTTTGTTACATATATTTTACAATTTTTAAAGAAGTTTTTAAGGATAGATTAGAGTAATTTGTTAGTCTTTCCCCATTTGAACTTTTTGGTGCTGAGTAAGGTCAAAATTTTGGCTGAGTATGTGCCCAAAATTGCTGTACTTAGACCTGTCTCCATTTTGAGATCACTGATGTGTAATGTGGTTGGAGTTTCAGCTAAATATTTACATTCATTATACTCAGAAGGCCTTGCTCTGTTATGAACTCTTGATGTCTAATGAGTAAGGAGCTTTACCAAAACAACTTTCCATGTTAACTGTACTCAGAAAACCCTCTACAATATAACTCATAGGTGCTAGTAGTATTACTTCATTTACCATAACCTCTGCACTCATAAGGTGTTCTGTTTTTTAACTGGAGCAGAGTTGATTTAAAAAGTTTCAGATGTACATCAAAGTAATTCAGTATATATATATATATATATATATATATATATATATTAACAAATTGCTTTCCATTGTAAGTTATTACAAGATATTGAAAGGCTGTACTTGGATGCAATCTCAAAAATGACAGAATGATCTCAGTTCATTTCCAAAGCAAACCATTCAACATCACAGTAATCCAAGTCTGTGCCCCAGTCACTAATGCCAAAGAAGCTGAAGCTTAATGATTCTATGAAGACCTTCTAGACCTTCTAGTGTATGTGTTAGTCACTCAGTCATTTCCAACTCTTTGGGACCCATGGACTGTAGCCTGCCAAGCTCCTCTGTCCATGGAATTCTCCAAGCAAGAATACTGGAGTGGGTTGCCATTTCCTACTCCAGGAGACCTTCTGGAACTAATGCCATAAAAATGTCCTTTTCATCATAAGGGATGGGAATGCAAAAATAAAAAGTCAAGAGACACCTGGAGTAACAGGCAACTTTAGCCTCAGAGTACAAAATGAAGCAGGGCAAAGGTTAACAATTTTGCCAAGAGAACACACTGGTCTTAGCAAGCACCCTCTTCCAACAACACAAGAGACAACTCTATAGATGGGCATCACCAAATGGTCAATACTGAAATCAGATTGATTATATTAATTGCAACCAAAGATGGAGATACTCTCTACAGTTAGCAAAAACAAGACCTGAAGCCGATTGTGGCTCAGATTATTAGCTCCTTATTGCAAAATTCAGACAAGTTGAAATCCCAGGTGGGTCAGTGGGTAAAGAATTTGCCTCCAGTGCAAGAGATGCAGGAGATGTAGGTTTGATCCTTGGGTCAGGGAGATCCCCTGAAGAAGGAAATGGCAACCCACTTCAATATTTTTGCCTTGAGAATCCCATGGACAGAGGAGCCTGGCACGCTATAGCCCTTAGGGTCGCAAAGAGTCAGACACAACAGAAATGACTAATACACATGTTCTCATAGCAAAAGTCAAATTTTAGAACCTTTTTAAAACTTGTTTTATGTAGCATATGAATAACTATACATGGTTTTAAATTTCAGTTCTGCATACAAGAAAGTTTAGGTACAATTTATTGACCAACATTAAATTGTGGCAACACGAACACTAGAGACCAAGTAGGTATCTCTTTGTTTCTTTTATGCTCCCTCTGACACATCCCTTTTCCCATTAAGGCACAGGTAACACCTCCTTATATCTATGCTCTAAGATTAAACTTCTCTTTGGTATTTTTGGTTTCCCAAACCTAACAGTGAAGATTCTGCTCCAACATAATAGCCCGGTACTTGCCTCTGGAATTCAATCATTTCTACATTCAAATTCAAATTTCATTTCAGCTTAAGTTCTCAACTTCCTACTTGAGTATCATAAAACAAGTCAGATTATGATAATCATCATTTCCAACTTATTCTAAAAACATATATGAGATGATTGGTAATCAACTATGACAAAATTCTAAGTGTAATAACAGGCAGTAGGAACAGGTGAGGGACAATTAAAATTCTGGAGTATAAAAGAAATATATCATATATCACATGTTGATGTTTCTTCACTTTACTTTTTTTTAACAGTACAAATATGACCAATTTTTATTTACTTGAATAGGCCTTAATGCATGCATATTTGAAAAATTTAAAAAAAAAAACCTGTTTTTTCCCTAAGAGAAGAATATAAAAGTATTCATATTAAAACTTGAATATCATCTTTTTGAGGGCTTTTTATGACTTTCTAAATGAGAGGCTCTGATCCATATTAAATTGTTTGTTTTGTAATGACAAGCCCTCTGACATTATGTCTTACAATATTATGCATGCTCATCTCCTGAGACCTCTTGCTTTAATAAATTGCCAACCAACTGGGAGGTGATTTTCCTTCTTGACATTAAAAAATCCCACTTCAAAGTAAAGTGCTGTCATAATGGGAATCTTAGTTCAAATTAACTAAACTCAAAGAGCCAGAGAGTTCTAAAAGCAAAACAGAAAGCAAACAACTTTTGTCATGTGAGTACTATGTCAAACCTAATTCTTTTATTTTTATTAAATTTTGTGTAACATCAAGCTGGTATAAATTTTCTTGATATTGTTTTATATGTAAACATTTCATATTACTAGTTCTTATAGAAATGAGGCCTTTTAAAGACATTTTAAAAAACATATATCAACACAATTGAGAAATCTGAGAATATCATTCCCAAGTAATGCTAATATTCCTTAAGAATTTTGCATAAGTGAAGTGAAAAATAAAATGAATATAGAATTATTTATAGAATGCTTTTATGACCTTAAGGTGCTGATGGAATCAAATCACGAGGTAGCAGTCTGCGTCCAGAAAGTTCAAGTGTGAATATGTGGTTAAACTATTACATGTAAATTGTTTACTTTAAATCATAAGCACTATTGTGCATTTATCTTTCTCTCACCCAAAAACAAGCATATTGTTTTGCAGGATATTTTGTTAATCTTGAGCTATACATATAGAATTTTGTTGAACTTGAACCCATATATAGTAAATATTGCAAATATTTTTTTTCTGATTGAAAAATAATAAATAATAGACATCTGTTTATCACCAAATAACTATTTACAAAGTAACAGTTTTAAGGAGGAAAGAAGTAAAACTTAGAATCATTTGTTCAGGAAGTAATTTCAAATTCCTTACAATCCCTTATCTCTCAGCAATATTGCAGTTTATACTTCTTAGAAAATGTTGTTCTGGTTTATTTAGATGATATCATAAAATAAATTTAGTTTTTAAATACTGAATTCAAATTATTACACCTAAATTTCAGTGCTTCTGAGGAAAGCCTTTTTTTAGCTACCAAAGAAATTCAAGTCATGGTATAAGCTAGTAAACATATTTTTAAAATTGTCCTTTTTATAAAAAAGAGAATTTCTTTAATCAATCAAATAACTAGTACTAATAGATACTTACATTCAGCATACAGAGGAATAAAGATGTTTCAACAAAAGTTAAATTATAATAATCCTCTGCTCCTTAGAATGTTTGGGGCAGGTGGTGGTTCATATTCAGAAGGAATAATGCCAAATTTAAGAATTAATTCAAAGAATAATAAGTAAAATATAGTATCATTCATAGATTACAGTATCATCAAGAGATACAAACATTTTGATAGTATTATTAAACTAAAAATCAATGACAGATTTCTGCAATCAATTTTAAAACACTAATAGAGTCAAATTAAGTAAATGTATATTTTATATGTAAAGTACTTATAGTGTTATAGTGATGACATTTTCAAAATCCTGGGTAATATCAAATAGGATTAAGCATGTTGACATTTTTTATTGTTGTCCTGGAACTAAGCCTACTTTATAGAAGAAAGCAACATGGGGTCTTAAATTTATCTTGAAGCTTTTTAAAAGAAAATTTTATCACAGTTAGTATAGACTGGTAATTCTCAAATGGACCCCCTAGTTGAAAATGCAAAATATGGTGCCTTCCCCAAACCTATAAATCAGAATCCTAGAGTGAGGTCCAGCAATCTGCCTTCACAAACCAAGTAGTTCTAATACATTAAAAGAGACAAAGGGATAAAATCTGTAAAATCCCAGGCAGAGTGTTTTAAATATTTATAAGCTCAAATTTATTACAGTTCTTATTATCATTACTACTATTTGCTGTTTCTTACCCTATATTGTGGTACTTATTGTTTTTAAAATATTTTAACACTCATTTTGAATGAGGTATTTTCCATTGATTGGAATTATTTGTTAAATATTTATGTGTTATTAGGTGTGTCTTGAATTTATATTTTGATGCATTGATTGGTCAATGCACGTGTTATTATTAGACCAATTTTATATTAATTCTTTGTATTATAGTAACTTAGGGAGGAAGTCTTACTGCTGTCTTCCTACTCACTCTTTCATCATTTCTTATTAGTATAATGATGCAATGTTTTTTACTTTTTGTTTTAAACTTTACAGGGCATTGTACTAGATTCTGAGAAAATGGTAATGTAAAGTCCAAAGTCTCTATTTCAGTAGGATGTATGAATTTTGTCCTCATCTTTTCAAGGGGCAGTCTTAGAATCGCTTGAATATTTACTACTTTAAGTCATGGTATATGTTTTATGGAGAAATGGGCAGAAGAAAAGGTGTTAATCTTCTCAGTCTTAGAAAAGAAAAGAAGAGCCTGCTTCAGTCTTACTTCCTTCTGTGTATCCTGCCTCTGCTGGCTCACTTTCTATGATGCTGTGATTTTGACTATGATGGTTGACTTTATATGTCAGCTTGATTGGTGCCCGGATATTTGGTCAAACATTATTCTGGTTATTTCTATGAGGGTACTTTTGGATGATATTTACCTATAGATTAATGGAATTTGAGTAAAGCATATTGTCCTCTGGAATGTGATGGATCTCACCCAATTAATTGAAGGTCTGAACAAAAAAAAAGATACCCTCCTTCAAACAGATGGGATTCTGCCAGTAGACTGCCTTTAAATCAGAACTACATGTCTTTCCTCAGTCTCTAGCCTGTCAGATTCCACCATCAGATATTGAATTTCCCAAGCCTACACAGGCACATGAACCAATTTTAAAAAATCTATCTATTTATCTATCTATTTCCTCAGATGGCATTAGTGGTAAAGAACCTGCCTGTCAGTGCAGGAGACACAAGAGATGTGGGTTCAATCCCTGGGTTGGGAAGATCCCCTGGAGGAGGGCATTGCAACCTACGCCATTAGTCTTGCCTGGAGAATTCTATAGACAGAAGACCCTGGCAGTCTACAGTACTTGGTGTCACAAGAATCTGGCAAGACTGAAGGAACTTAGCATGTATGCATTTATTTATCTGTCTAACCATCATCTATTTGCGTAGTTTTGTTTCTCTGGAATCCCCTGATTGTTTCTCTGGAATACCCTGATGAATGCCATGATAATGAGGGTGTCTGTCTATGAGCCTCCCTGGTGGCTCAGAGGTAAAAAAAAAAAAATCTGCCTGCAATGAAGGAGACGTGGGTTTGATCTCTGGGTCTGGAAGATCCACTGGAGAAGGAAATGGCAACCCACTGCAGTATTCTTGCCTGGGAAATCCCATGGACAGAAGAGCCTGACGGGCTACAGTCCATGGGGTTGCAAGAGCTGGACATGGCTAAGTGACTAAACCACCACCACGATCATGTCAGTGAACCATGAGTATAAATGTGAGTGCCCTGATATCATATGGAACACATGCCAGGAGCTACTTCGTGATCAAAATTTACTCCCTCCATGACTGTGAATCCAAATTGCCTGTATGGTTGACTATGTGTTTTGCTATGTGCTTATTTGCTCAGTCGTGTCTGACTCTTTGTGACCCCATAGACTGTAGCCCGCCAGGCTGCTCTGTCCATGGAATTCTCCAGACAAGAATACTGGAGTGGGTTGTCATGCCTTCCTCCAGGGAATCTTCCCAACCCAGGAATCAAACCCAGGTCTCCCACATTGCAGGCAGATTATTTACCATCTGAGCCATCAAGGAAGAGTTATAATAATGAGCTTATTGATATAAAGTCTATTTGCACAGTATGAGGCACATATAGTTTATTTGTTGAGTTTCACCCTGCCTTCTGCACCTCAGACAGCCAAGGTTATTATTTATAAAGCAATACTAATAGTAAAATTATAAACAACTTAAATACCTTCATTTAGCCAATGTTTACATGTCATATACCTCTTTCATCTACTGTTATTGATGCTGAGTAAAAATGCTGAAAGCAAGAAATATGGTTTTTGATGTCATAAATCTTAGTATAAGATATAACAAAGAATTTATAAATAGATAAATTATTAATTTTAATCAGTACTATAGAGAAAATCAACTGGGATTATACTATGGAGTGAAAGAGAGTAGAGTACTCAGGATACAACTCTCTGACAATATAATGTTTAAGCTGAGTATGGAAATAATGCAACAGAAACAATTGTGGAAAAAAAAGAGGGTGATAGCTACAGAAGCAGAGAGAATATCAGAGGCCGAGGCCAAGGCCCTAAGGCAGATTGAAATTTTGTTGTTGTTTAGTCACTAGGTCAAGTCCAACTCTTTGTGAATCTATGGACTGTAGCCTGCCAGGCTCCTCTGTCCATGGGATTTTCCAGGCAGGTTGGAACTTAGTTAATTATAAAAAGAAAGATTGCCATCATGACTTTGAATATTAGATTAAATTTCCTGTCACCTCTAAGTGTGTTGTTCAGTTGCTGTCAGACATGTTTGACTCTTTGTGACCCCATGGTCTTCAGCACACCAGGCTTTCCTGTCCTCCACTATCAAACTCATACCCATTGAGTGGGTGATGCCATCCAACCATCTCAGGCTCTGTCATTCTCTTCTCCTCCTGCCTTCAGTCTTTCCCAGCATCAGGGTCTTTTCCAATGAGTAGGCTGTTCGCGTCAGGTGGCCAAAATATTGGAGCGTCAGCTTCAGCATCAGTCCTTCAAAGAATATTCAGGGTTTATTTCCTTTGAGATTGACTGGTTTGATCTCCTTGCTGTCCAAGAGACTCTCAAGAGTCTTCTCCAGCACAACAATTTGAAAGCATCAGTTTTTCAGCAATCACCCTTTTTTATGGTCCAGTTCTCACATCCATGTATGACTACTCAGTGTGCCTTATAGCTATAGAAATGCTCTTTTAACATGTCGAGCAACACCTCACCCTCTGAATTCAAGCCCTGTTTTCTCCTATCTAACATTTTACTCATTATTTACCTTTTCTACCTTTCTTTCTAAAATGTATCCAGTCTTTACTTTCTAATTTAAATCCTAACAAATTAACTATTCCACCTAGCTTAAAGGAATTGTGTTCTTGTCTTATAGCTAATGTCTATAACACTTAGTTAGCAATTAATCAAGCATAGTCTTTTATTGTCTTTGAGCTGTTCTAGCTCTTGTTATTTACATATTTATATATTTAAACTTAATCCTACTTAATACACTATGCATTTAAGATACAGAGAATGCCTTACTATATTTGCAAGCCTCATAGTGTTTACTTAGATATTTTCAAATTTATTTTGGCCTCTGGGAAACATATCTCTGAAAAGAAATATTCAGGAATGTTTTCCAAATTACTCATTTTAGCATTCCAGATAGGATTTTCCCAGTAACTCAAAATACAAGCTTTAAGTAATTGAAATCAATGAATGACAAAAGTTATTGAATTATACTCCTCAAAAGGTATAAAAATTCTAACCCCCAGTACTTGTGAATATGTGTGACTTTGAATAATAATGTGACCTTATTTGGAAATACAGTCATTGCCAATGATCTAGTTATTAGGGTATGAGGTGAGGTGAAGTCGCTCAGTTGTGTCCGAATTTTTGCGACCCCATGGACTGTAGCCTACCAGGCTCCTCCATCCATGGGATTCTCCAGGCAAGAATACTGGAGTGGCTTGCCATTTCCTTCTCCAGGGGATCTTCCTGACTCAGGGATCGAACCCAGGTCTCCCACATTGGAGGCAGACGCTTTAACCTCTGAGCCACCAGGGAAGTTATTAGGGTATACTCTGATCTAATATAGCTGACAACCTTATAAAAAGGGAATACTGACTACAAACCAGAGGTTACTAGAAGCTAAAAGAGACACACACATTCTCCCTCACAGGCCACAGAAGGAAGCAACTCTGTTGATACCTCAATCTCTAGCTATTAGTTGTTTAAGCCACTCAAGACATTGTTTTTTGTTATAATAGCCCTCATAAATTAATACAGTTAATATAATTATAATATTCAATAAACTGATTTAAATCTATAAATTTATACAATATTATTTTACAAATACAAGGTAGACTATAAGTTTTGCTTCAAATTGTATAAAGAGGGAAATCAAACTAAAAACATTCCCATAAATGTTTTTGAAAATTTATATATGACTAAAATGTAATAATATATATTCTTGATACTGCTTTTTTATCCTCTAATTGCATATTACTTTGAACCTTAAAATGGTCCTTAAAATTAAAGTTCAACTCTTCCCATCTTTGGGTTATTGAAATGAAGTGAAGTCACTCAGTCGTGTCCAACTCTTTGCGACCCCATGGACACTAGGCTCCTCCATCCATGGGATTTTCTAGGCAAGAGTACTGGAGTGGGTTACCATTTCCTTCTCCAACAAAAACAAAAGAAAACACAGAGTTTAACTTGAAATTTTGTTGACTTTAATCCACTTCCATTGCACTGAATAACTCATATCTGAACTAGTGATCTTCTAGGTAATATAAATATTATTTTGAAACTGCCATAACTGTGCTATGCTACATAAACTTCCCTGCTTTTCCTATATGCTGGCTTTTTTTCTATACTAGAAGCTTCACAGCATTTTATGCATCTAAGCATAATAGGTACAAAAGCTTTTAATCACACTAATTCCTCTGACTGTTCCTAAGCTGTAACTCTCATCTGTTCCTATTCTGACACAGCTGTTATTGGACCAAAAAAAAAAAAAAAAAGTCTTTTTTTGCCTTCTACTTTAACTGAACTGAACTTAGAATTTAACTACAAGGATCATTGCCTTTTCCTTTCCATGGCAAAGCTCCTCTGACCACTAATGTGTGCTCACATATCTGTGTTGATGGGTGATTATTAGATTTTCCCTACATAGTATCTGTCTTTGGACAGATACTTTAAGATTCAGTGGGTAAACAACATGGAAAATTGACAGAATATGTGTATTTGTTTTTGCAAAACTTCAGATGTTTGGATTTCTGTCAGAAGAAAACTGCCTCCTAACAGATACTTGTCCATTTTTCACTCATTTAAAATTTTTCCATTGTGAAGATTCAAAATAATTTGAGGTCAACTCTGGATCATTGAAAAGGCAAGAGAGTTCCAGAAAAACATCTATTTCTGCTTTATTGACTATGCCAAAGCCTTGACTGTTTGGATCACAATAACCTGTGGAAAATTCTGAGAGAGATCGGAATACCAGACCACCTAACCTGCCTCTTGACAAATCTGTATGCAGGTCAGGAAGTGACAGTTAGAACTGGACATGGAACAACAGACTGGTTCAAATAGGGAAAGGAGTCCATCAAGGCTGTATATTGTCACCCTGCTTATTTAACTTCTATGCAGAGTACATCATGAGAAACGCTGGACTGGAAGAAACAGAAGCTGGAATCAAGATTGCCGGGAGAAATATCAATAACCTCAGATATGCAGATGACACCACCCTTATGGCAGAAAGTGAAGAGGAACTAAGGAGCCTCTTGATGAAAGTGAAAGAGGAGAGTGAAAAAGTTGGCTTAAAGCTCAACATTTAGAAAACGAAGATCATGGCATCCGGTCCCATCACTTCATGGGAAATAGATGGGGAAACAGTGGAAACAGTGTCAGATTTTATTTTCTGGGGCTCCAGAATCACTGCAGATGGTGACTGCAGCCATGAAATTAAAAGACGCTTACTCCTTGGAAGAAAAGTTATGACCAACTTAGATAGCATATTCAAAAGCAGAGACATTACTTTGCCGACTATGGTCCATCTAATCAAGGCTATGGTTTTTCCTGTGGTCATGTATGGATGTGAGAGTTGGACTGTGAAGAAGGCTGAGCACCAAAGAATTGATGCTTTTGAACTGTGGTATTAGAGAAGACTCTTGAGAGTCCCTTGGACTGCAAGGAGATCCAACCAGTCCATTCTGAAGATCAGCCCTGGGATTTCTTTGGAAGAAATGATGCTAAAGCTGAAACTCCAGTACTTTGGCCACCTCATGCGAAGAGTTGACTCATTGGAAAAGACTCTGATGCTAGTAGGGATTGGGGGCAGGAGGAGAAGGGGACGACCGAGGATGAGATGGCTGGATGGCATCACTGACTCGATGGACGTGAGTCTGAATGAACTCCGGGAGTTGGTGATGGACAGGAAGTCCTGGAGTGCTGCAATTCATGGGGTCGAAAAGAGTCAGACACGACTGAGGGACTGAACTGAACTGAACTGATACTATAATAGAAAGTATAAAATAAATTTAAAAGATGATAATAAAACCCAGAAAAAAAGAAAAAATAAATTTAATAACTTAAGGGATTACAGAAATCTTCCAAAACTACATTTTTTGGTGTATTAAATCACCTCACTATCTAAAATTACTCTCAAATTCCATTCCTATCTATACTCATTGTCCTTCCCTGCCTTTCTTCATAATTTGAAGAGTTCACTCTTCCTCAACTTATATCTATCTACTTAAAAAAAAATCTTGCTATTTATACTTTGGAGACTAGCTCTTTACCAATTTTAAGGTAAATTGTTTATATTTGATAAAAGTAGTTTTACTGTGTGTCTTGCAAATCACATTACAAACAAAACAAAATATATATTTTGCTCAAATGAAATGCCCCAAATGGAAAAGATAGTTGGTAGTTAAACTACCAACCAAATTTTGAGGGCCTTTAGATGCATGGGACAAACTATAGTAAATAAATTATTCATAGAGGGATAGTGGTCTTCTTTAAAGACAAAGGAGATATTTTCTTCTCTAATTCATGATAAATAGGACACTCCAGACACATCTGATATAATGCAGAAAAACAATTTTTAAATTTTCTCCATGACTTAAAACTCTGCCTACTCATTAACTGATTCAGCATATTATCAATAATGTCATCATGTTGCTCTGGAGTGTATGTATGTGTATGTTTGTGTGTGTGCATGCACTAAGTTGCTTCAGTAATGTCCAACTCTTTGTGACCCCATGGACTGTAGCTCAGGCTTCTCTGTCCATGGAATTCTCCAGGTAAGAATACTGGAATGGATTCCCTTTCCTTTCCCTAGGAGATCTTCCCAGTCCAGGGATTGAACTCTGGGTCTCCAGCATTGCAGGAAGATTCTTTACAGTTTGAGCCACCAGGGAGGCCTGCTCTGGAGTATAGTCATTATATATATGACTCATATAGGCAAAAGACAAAAGAGTGTTTTCCATCATTAACGATTTTAAGCAAACTATGTAAATATTCTAGAATGTTTTAATCAAGAAATTGTCACATAAATATTCCCAAATTGAATATTCTAGCAGTTTTTAAGAGAGACAGTAAATGTTGATAATCTAACACATAAATTGTATATCATATTTGTTTGTTTAAAAATTTTTGTCCCCCGTAGATTATTTTATATATAAGTCTCAAGAATTACAACACTGTAAAATTTTTAGTGTAATTGAAGTTATGAAAAAAGTATGTAATTAATTGTATTCCAGAAAAATGCACAATTTTAATGATTATAGTAATGACATTATTGATAATATTAATGAAAGAAGTATTATTTATAGAATAATTAGAACTTGGCTATATTCCATATATGAGTATGGAATAAGATCTTCATAGCAGTTTTATAAGAAAAAGTTTATTAGAGTAAAATATTAAAAGAAGAAAAGGGGTTAATAGAAATCAAGAATCAAGTAACCTATGGTAACTCAGTAAATTCATTTAGTGAAGTTTTATGCTTTGGAGACTAGCATTATCTACCTATAAATGACTTTATTTTCATTCCAAGCACCTTCCTTTTATTTATTTTCCTTTTACTCATTTCACTTTACCTTATAGTAGCTATTTTTAGCATAATTTTTGTTTATTTTGGCTCAGGGGCATAATATATTTCTTAGGAATAAAGATTATTTGAAGATAGGAGACAACAGAAAATAGTAGTTCACAGTCACCTGTGGAGTGAGACTAACTTTGTTGCCTCATCCATGCTTTAATCCTCTCTTAACAATCCAGAACAGTCATAGGAGAGCCTCCTTAGAAATGAGTGGGTAGGCTTAAATACGTAACTAGCCTAGGATTGTGCAACTTGTAAATGACAGAGTGGAACTTCAAATAAATGGTACTTTCACTCAAAATATATTATAAAACTATGATATTAATCTCTCTTAAAATCTATTTTCAAGAAACACTTGAATCATCAGAACAGAAATAATCAAAAACCATCATTAAATTAAATTTGCTTTAAGCACACAGGAGGAAGTGACTGTAAAGGGGTCAATTTAAGAAATATGCGCAGTAAAGACTCCATTGTCTCTGGAGTGATGCATTTTTTATTCCTCATCTACCTCTTATGTCTCTGAACTAGAGCTATGACAACCATGAATTAACATAGCACTTTTGAATTTATAAAGCACACTGATATATTTATATTTAGTTGCTATGGTAAATAACAGATTTTACAGTAAATTTAAAAAATCAGCTAGTAGCTATAAGATAGTTAATGAAGTGAATCAATAAATTATTATTAAAACCTAGTACCTTTGTAACTACAGGTTAATATTAAAATTAATTATTTTATTTTTAAATCTTGAATAATGAAGAGTCCAGAAGAAAAATACATTATTTAGGATAAAAGAAAGACAAAACATAAGTTGCAGAGAAGTAAGTCAACCAGATCTTCATTAGAAAAAGAGAAAGATGAAGAGAGAAAGAGAATGTGTCAGAGAATGAGAGAATGAGACTATGGAAAATGAGACACATTTAGGTGAATGCAGATAGAATTGTGTAATGTTTGTATTTTTTAAAACACTGCAATGATGGGGACACAAAACAAAGTAGCAATACCATGTTTAGGTAAGTCTTTTTTCTGTGACTGTGTACATATGACTCAAGATTGGAGAAAAACAGGTCTAATTACCATATAATGGGGAAAATACCAGTAGGGAGCAAGCTGATGAGCTTAAAATGTGTACTATTTTTATCTCTTTTAAAAAAGATTATCTCCAGTCCTTGGATTTAAGAGACTTCTGGTAACTGGTGAGTGTGTGTGTGTGTGTGTGTGTGTGTGTGTGTGTGTGTATGTGTGTGTGCAAAGTCACTTCAGTTGTGTTCAACCCTTTGAGACCCCCCAGACTGTAGCTCACCAGGCTTCTCTGTCCATGGAATTCTTCAGGCAAGAATACTGGAGTGGATTGCCATGTCCTCCTCCAGGGGATCTTCCTGACCCATGGATTGAACCCGTGGCTCTTATGTCTCCTGCACTGGCAAGCAGATTTTTACAACTAACACCACCTGAGATAACCATTGCTTATTCCATCAACTCTGGTCTCATCCATGTGGGTGATAAGACATAGTGTACTTCCCTGTTATCTCACCTAATCTGGCCATCGACATGGCAGCAGAGAAGTTTGAGATTCCCTGAGAAAAGAATAGAGAATTTTTTCCTACCTCCAAATGCAAGTTGCTCTGGTATCAAAGAAAGCAGGTTTCATATTGCAAGTCTATGCCCCGACCAGTAATGCTGAAGAAGCTGAAGTTGAACAGTTCTGTGAAGACCTACAAGATTGTCTAGAACTAAAACACAAAAAAAGATGTCCTTTTCATTATAGGGGACTGGAATGCAAAAGTAGGAAGTCAAGAAACACCTGGAGTAACAGGCATATGTGGCCTTGCAGTACAGACTGAAGCAGGGCAAAGGCTAATAGAGTTCTGGCAAGAGAATGCACTGGTCATAGCAAACACCCTCTTCCAACAACATGACAAGACTCTACACATGGACATCACTAAATGGTCCACACTGAAATCAGATTGATTATATTCTTTGCAGCCAAAGATGGAGAAGCTCTATACAGTCAGCAAAACAAGCCCAGGAGCTGACTGTGGCTCAGATCATAAGCTTATTGCCAAATTCAGACTGACATTCAAGAAAGTGGAGAAAACCACTAGACCATTCAGGTTTGACCTAAATCAAATCCATTATGACTATACAGTGGAAGTGAGAAATACATTTAAGGGACTAGATCTGATAGAGTGCCTGATGAACTATGGATAGAGGTTCATGACATGGTGCAGGAGACAGGAATCAAGACCATCCCAAGAAAAAGAAATGCAAAAAAGCAAAATGGCTGTCTGAGGAGGCCTTACAAATAGCTATGAAAAGAATGGAAGCAAAAAGCAAAGGAGGGAAGGAAAGATATACCCATTTGAATGCAGAGTTCCAGAGAGTAGCAAGGGGAAATAAGAAAGCCTACCTTAGGGATCAATGCAAAGAAATAGAGGAAGGAAAACTATAGAATGGGAATGACTAGAGATCTATTCAAGAAAATTAGAAATATCAAGGGAACATTTCATGCAAAGATGGACACAATAAAGGACAGAATTGGTAGGGACCTAACAGAAGCAGAAGATATTAAGAAGAGGTGGCAACAATACATAGAAGAACTGTACAATAAACTTCATGACCCACATAATCACGATGGTGTGATCACTCACCTAGAGCCAGACATCCTGGAATGTGAAGTCAAGTGGGCCTTAGGAAGCATCACTACGAACAAAGCTAGTGGAGCTGATGGAATTCCAGTTGAGCTATTTCAAATCCTGAAAGATGATGCTGTCAAAGTGCTGCACTAAATAGGCCAGCAAATTTGGAAAACTCAGCAGTGGCCACAGGACTGGAAAAGGTCAGTTTTCATTCCAATCCCAAAGAAAGGCAATGCCAAAGAATGTGTAAAGTACTGCACAATTGCACTCATCTTACACGCTAGTAAAGTAATGCTCAAAATTCTCCAAGCCAGGCTTCAGCAATACGTGAACTGTGAACTTCCAAATGTGCAAGCTGGTTTTAGAAAAGGCAGAGGAACCAGAGATCAAATTGCCAACATTCGCTGTATCATGGAAAAAGCAAGAGAGTTCCAGAAAAACATCTATTTCTGCTTTATTGACTATGTCAAAGCCTTTGACTGTGTGGATCACAATAAACTGTGGAAATTTCTCAAAAGAGATGGGAATACCAGACCACCTAACCTGCCTCCTGAGAAACTTGTATGCAGATCAGGAAGCAACAGTTAGAACTGGACATGGAACAACAGACTGGTTCCAAATAGGAAAAGGAGTCCATCAAGGCTGTATATTGTCACCCTGCTTATTTAACTTATATGCAGAGTACATCATGAGAAACGCTGGACTGGAAGAAACACAAGCTGGAATCAAGATTGCTGGGAGAAATATCAATAACCTCAGATATGCAGATGACACCACCCTTATGGCAGAAAGTAAAGAAAAACTAAAGAGCCTCTTGATAAAAGTGAAAGAGGAGAGTGAAAAAGTTGGCTTAAAGCTCAACATTCAGAAAACGAAGATCATGGCATCTGGTCCCTTCCCTTCATGGGAAATAGATGGGGAAACAGTGGAAACAGTGGCTCCAAAATCACTGCAGATGGTGATTGCAGCCATGAAATGCAAATACGCTTACTCCTTGGAAGGAAGTTATGACCAACCTGTTGTGAAGTTGCTCAGTCGTGTCCGACTCTTTATGACCCCATGGACTGTAGCCCACCAGGCTCCTCCATCCATAGAGTTTTCTAGGCAAGAATACTGGAGTATGTTGCTATTCTCTTCTCCAGGGGATCTTCCCAACCCAGGGATTAAACCCGGGTCTTCTGCATTGTGGGCAGATGCTTTACACCAGGGACTCATGACCTTACTAGACAGCATATTAAAAAGCAGAGACATTACTTTGCCAACAAAGGTCCATCTAGTCAAGGCTATGGTTTTTCCAGTGGTCACGTATGGATGTGAGAGTTGGACTGTGAAGAAAGCTGAGTGGCAAAGAATTGATGCTTTGAACTGTGATATTGGAGAAGACTCTTGAGAATCCCTTGGACTGCAAGGAGATTCAACCAGTCCATCGTAAAGGAGATCAGTCCTGAGTGTTCACTGGAAAGACTGATGTTGAAGCTGAAACTCCAGTATTTTAGCCACCTGATGTGAAGAGCTGACTCATTGGAAACGACCCTGATGCTAATAAAGATTGAGGGCAGGAGAAGGGGATATCAGAGGATGAGATGGTTGGATGGCATCATTGATTCAATGGACATGGGTTTGAGTGTACTCTGGGAGTTAGTGATGGACAGGGAGGCCTGGCATGCTTCGATTCATGGGGTCACAAAGAGTCATACATGACTGAGCGAAGGAACTGAACTGAACTGATTGCCTAAATTCGTCTCCCTGTCGTTAGCATTATTTATATTGTTAAAATCAATCCAAATGCATAAAACACTCAATATAAATGTAATTTAATGAAGCAAAGTATATTAATCAGGGTTCTCCATTTTACTATATTTAAGTGATTTCATTCTACTTTCTCAGCCCACTTCCTTCCTTCCTTTTTTTGTACTAAATTTTGAATTTTTGATAAAATACTTTATAGGTAGCAAAAAATGTATTTTTAAAATACCCAAGTGGCAAACCGTATTCACTCCAAATAACTATTGATATGGAATTTTTATAAATCTCATTTTAAATAAACACATTGTCTTTAACTTCAGTACTTATGGTTTAACCCTTGGAAAGTCACTATTACTGATGTGGATCTTTCAGCTCTGCTCAGATATATGTTTGGATTTAATGATGCATCATATTGATAGATGTTTTCCTCTGGAGGAACAAAAGAGTTATCATTAAATGTTTTTAAATTTTTATTCAGAAAAACCAACAGATTTAGACACTGAGTTTCATAGAACAAAAATAAATTACATGGATAAAAATTCTTTCAAATATTTTAATTGTATATAAGATTTTTCTAATTATCATCCAAAAATGAGTTCCCAAGGCTCTTTAGCAAACAGTAACAGCTGATCAGTCACATGGCAATGGTCTTTAAGGAAATTTGTATATAGGCTGGTGTGTAGTATATGATCTTTAAACCATTATTAATTTTACATCTTTTGATTTCAGGTTGAGATCTAGATGGATTTTCAAACAATAAAGCATCATACATGGTAGTAGATACCTATCAATAATCTATGAATTTTTTGTTTGCTGTAATGGTTTATTTTTGTTACAAATTCCTAAAATTAGAGTTTAAGCAAAATTTTAAATCTATGATCCTATTATTAAATATTTGAGAGTGTGCTAAGTTGCGTTAGTCATGTCCAACTCTTTGTGACCCTATGGATGATACCCTGCCAGACTACCCTTTCATTGGCATTTTCCAGACAAAAATTCTGGAGCAGGTTCCTCCATGTTCTCCTCCAAAGGATCTTCCTGCCTCAGGGATTGAAATGATGTTTCTTGTGACTCCTGCCATTGGCAGGGGAGTTTTTTTTTTTTTTTTTTTTTTTTTTTTTTTTTACCACTAGTGCCATCTGGAAAGCCCATTAAATATTTGCTGTTATTTAGAGAGATACATTTTCAGTACAAAAATGAATCTAGAATTTATGGTGAGCTATCCATAGAGAATGCCACAATGGTTCACTCCACATTTTCATCAGTAGACATAATTGAAGAGAAGAAAATATGCTGCATATAACTGAGGAAATATAATAGGAGTTACAAACCCTGTTTGACAGACTTGAATTATGAGCCCTTACTTTATATACTCTTTAATATTTGTCTGTTATTTTAATGCCTGTAACAAATACAGATGGCACTAAAGATCAATATTAATAGAGGGATCACAAATTTTAATGGATGTAAAATTCAAAACAAATTAGTCAGGAGTTAACCTTTTAAAATGTAATTAAAACATAATTAGCAAGCAATTAATATGATGAGCTTCCTTTTCATGAAATTAATTCTGCTATCAAAATATAGGGGCAAGGATAAACAGCTTTCTTGGAGAATAAGATGTGCAACTCTGTAGATACTACAGTAGTATCTTATTCCACATCAGAATAAATTATTTGAGATATAATGTAATTTTTTTTACTGAAGACTGCATTTAAGTTATTAAACAAAATCCTTTCTGAGAAGAATTGAGAAATCTGACCTACAATAATAAATACTTGAAGTCAATAGTTTTACAGATTTATGCTCAAAGTGAAAAGTGAAAAAAAAAAAAGTTATTTTAACTATAGGGAATAGAGATGAGCCCCAAATCCCATCATGAAGCAGTGAAATAAACATTACTGGAAGCATTTTGCCTAAAACTAGGCAATTAATTCTTGCATATGTTGTAGTTGAAAGTTAGTTATCTTGTACAATTTTAACTTGAGTGATCTTTTATTCTAAGAGCTGCTGAATAGTAAATTGAATATGACATAAGTTTTGTGTATATGCATGACTAGACTTCAGTGTATAAATGATGAATGATTAATGCATAAGAAAACATTCCAGAATATAACACTGAATCTTTTACAGAGTCTAGAAAAATCAAGTATAGCATAGACTAAAAAATCTAGGTAAATTATTGTCCAGTAATGTCTCACAGGGCCTACCAGGTGGCAGGCTGATAAAGAATCCATCTGCCAATGAGGAGACGGACTCAATTTTGATCCCTGGGTGGAGGAAATCTGCTGAAGAAGGAAATGGCAACCTACTCCAGTACTCTCGCCTGGAGAATCCCATGGACAGAGGAGCTTGGCAGGCTGCAGTCCAAGGGGTGGCAAAGAATCAAACACAACTGAGTGATTGAGCATGCATACAATGTCTCACAACTGATTGACTCATAAACTAAGCAATTTACTCTTCAAGTAATTGGTCAAATGAAATAGGAAGCTCATAACAGGCCCACAATCACTGAGGATGGTCACTGCAGCCATGAAATTAAAAGCTGCTTGTTCCTTGGAAAGAAACCTATGACAAATCTAGACAACTAAAATCATGGCACCCAGTCCTATCACTTCATGGTGAATAGATGGGGAAACAATGGAAACAGTGAGAGACTCTTTTGGGGGAGCGAGTGGATTTCCAAAATCACTGCAGTTGGCGATTGCAGCCATGAAATTAAAAGACACTTGCTCCTTGGAAGAAAAGCTATGACCAACTGATACAGCATGTTAAAAAGAAGAGACATTACTTTACCAACAAAGGACAGTCTAGTCAGAGCTATGGTTTTTCCAGTAGTCATGTATTGATGTGTGAGTTGGACTATAAAGAAAGCTAAGAACTGAAGAACTTATGTTTTGACCTGTGGTGTTGGAGAAGACTCTTGAGAGTCCCTTGGACTGCAAGGAAATCAAACCAGTTAATCCTAAAGGAAATCAGTCCTGAATATTCATTGGAAGGATAGATGATGAAGCTGAAATTCCAAAACATTGGCCACCTGATGCAAAGAACCCACTCACTGGAAAAAACCCTGATGCTGGGAAAGATTGAAGGCAGGAGGAGAAGGGACAAAAGAGGATGAGATGTTTGAAAGGCATCACTGACGTGATGGAAATGAATTTGAGTAGGCTCTGGGAGTTGGTGATGGACAGGGACGCCTGGTGTGCTGCAGTCTATGGGGTCACAAAGAGTCAGACATGACTAAGTGACTGAACTGAATAGTTAATTGATATTTTTGAATTGTGGTGTTAAAGAAGATTCTTGAGTGTCCCTTGCACTGCAAGGAGATCAAATCAGTCAATCCTAAAGGAAAAGATCCTGATGCTGTGAAAGATTGAAGGTAAAAGGAGAAGGGGGGCAACAGAGGGTGAGATGATTAGATAGAGGCACTCACTCAAAGGACATGAGTTTGAGTAAACTCTGGGAGATAGTGAATGGCAGGGAAGCCTGGCATGCTCCAGTTCTTGGGGGTGCAAAGAGTCAGACATGACTTAGCAAGTAAACAACAGAAACAATTGAGTAGTTCATTTCATTCTCAAAGATGACCTCATGTGGACTAATTCTGTTTCCTACATGGACCACAGCCTTGTCTAACTCAATGAAACTATGAGCCATGCTGTAGGGCCACCCAAAATGGACAGGTCATGGTGGAGAGTTCTGACAAAACCTGATCCACCTGAGAAGGGAATGACAAACCACTTCAGTACACACATATATTAAAGTGGCTTAAAGTGGTATGGGTGATTTTTTGCTTCTGTCTACACACACACACCTTGTATATTGTCACCCTGCTTATTTAACTTACATGCAGAGCACATCATGTGAAATGCCAGGCTGGATGAAGCACAAGCTGGAATCAAGATTGCCGGGAGAAATATCAATAACCTCAGATATATAGATGACACCACCCTTATGGCAGAAACCGAAGAAGAACTGAACCTCTTGATGAAAGTGAATGAGGAGATTGAAAAAATTGGCTTAAAACTCAACATTCAGAAAACAAAGATCATGGCAAATAGATGGAAAACAGTGAAAACAGTGACAGCCTTTATTTTGAGGGGCTCGAAAAATCACTGCAGATGTTGACTGTAGCCATGATATTAAAAGATGCTTGCTCCTTGGAAGAAAAGCTATGACCAACCTAGACACCATATTAAGAAGCAGAGACATTACTTTGCCAACAAAGGTCCACCTAGTCGAGGCTGTGGTTTTCACAGTAGTCATGTATGGATGTGAGAGTTGGAATATAAAGAAAGCTGAGTGATGCTTTCCAACTATGGTGTTGGAGAAGAATCTTGAGAGTCCCTTGGACAGCAAGGAAATCCCACCAGTCCATCCTAAAGGAAATCAGTCCTGAATATTCATTGGAAGGACTGATGCTGAAGCTAAAACTCCAATACACTGGCCACCTGATGCGAATAACTGACTCATATGAAAAGACCCTGATACTGGGAAATATTGAAGGCAGGAGGAGATGGGGACGACAGAGGATTAGATAATCAAATGGCATTACCGACTCAACATGCATGAGTTTGTGTAAACTCCGGGAGTTGGTAATGGACAGGGATGCCTGGTGTGCTTCAGTTCATGGGGTTTCAAAGAGTCATACACAACTGAGTGCCTGAACTGAACTGAAGTTATTCCACCTTGCTTATAAGGTGAATTTTTGAAGCTATGTTGTCAATAGAATACTGAGAGTGAAAAATAACACTCAAGTGCATATATATTTATTGTGGATTTTAGAAAGTACAAAAATTGTGATGAAGTAAAAGCTGGGTATATGGTGCCAGGCTAAGGAGTGTGATGGCAAACTGTGTGGAGGGAAGATTCTAATTCCCTTTTACCTTAATAGATTATGATTTCCACAGATATGATTTCTTCAATTACCAGAAGCATAATATTATTTATGAATATGTCCTCATGTTCCTTATTACCCTTTTTAAATTTAGAAGAAAGTAACATAAAATTATCCCTGGCAAATGTTTAGTGCTGAGAAGAAAAACTTATCATTTTTATTTCTGGCTTTCACACTAAATAAAAACCCAAACTCAAAGTAAATGTAGGGAAAATTATTGTTTAATTTAATCATTTCATTTTCCCTGGTATGTTTCTGCTCACATTGTAAAGGTTATGTGTATTATTTCCAGTTTCACGATTTTTAGCATTACATTCATTTTTCTTATATTTTAATTTCATGCTAAGTTTTCTTTCTTTTTTTTTTTTCTGTCTCCTGAGTCCTTTTTCAATTTTGCATAATCAGAGTGAAGAGAATTACCAGCTATAACAAAATCTTTGGAAGGCTTAATTTAATTTTCTAAAGTCAACCCTTTTTAAAATGACTTGTTTGTTAACTTGGAGAAAAATAGACTTTCTTTTTATCAATTATAAAAATAGCCAAAAAAAAAAAAAAAAAACCCACAAACAACCCCAAACCCAAAAATACCTGTTTACAAACGTTTATTTATCTAAACAGGATGACAGTGTAGATGGATAGAAAACGTGAATGTAAAATAGCTATAGCTTATCAATGGGCATTTATTTACAATCCTCACTATAAATTCAGTCATTAATTCAATAAGAATGTTCAGGAAGTTTACAATGAAGACTTCAAACTTATTTGAACCGTCATATATGGAGTGCAATACTGAGCTTAGTTTACCATTGTTTCAAGAAAATAATTTACAATCATTAAGAATACCTTGTAATGTTATTTTATGATAAATCACATACTCATTTGTCTATAATCGTATCAAATACTTCCTTGCTATTCTGTGTCACCAAAACATGTCATCCATCATTCAAAGTTTGAAAACCTTCACCATTATCTCTCTTCAAAGCAGTGACAGAAGAAGGAAGTTGTAAATTATTATCCTTCAATTAAAAATAAATAAGCTGGAAAAGAGAAGGTGCCACAATGGATGCAATCTTTAAGATACTGTGTTTTTAATGCTATCACTTGTTATTCTTGTGAACTAGAAACCCACCAGTTCACCTTTGACTACCTTATTCACAGTATTTTTTCACCCCAGGAATTTACTGAGATGTAACCTGCAGTTTGAACATTCTTTGGCATTGCCTTTCTTTGGGACTGGAATGAAAACTGACCTTTTTCAGTCCTGTGGCCAGTGCTGAGTTTTCTAAATTTGCTGGCATATTGAGTGCAGCACTTTCACAGCATTATATTTCAGGATTTGAAACAGCTCAGCTGGAATTTCATCACCTCCATTAGTTTTGTTTGTAGTGATGCTTTCTAAGGCTCACTTGACTTCCCATTCCAGGATGTCTGGCTCTAGATGAGTGATCACACCATCATGGTTATCTGGGTCATGAAGATTTTTTTTGCATAGTTCTTCTGTGCATTGTTGCCACCTCTTCTTAATATCTTCTTCATCTGTTAGGTCCATATCATTTCTGTCCATTCTTGTGCCATTCTGTTCATTCTTGTGCATGAAATGTTCCCTTGGTATCTCTAATTTTCTTGAAGAAATCTCTAGTCCTTCCTATTCTACTGTTTTCCTCTATTTCTTTACATTGATCACTGAGGAAGGCTTTCTTATCTCTCCTTGCTGTTCTTTGGAACTCTGCATTCAAATGGGTATATCTTTCCTTTTCTTCTTTGCTTTTTGCTTCTCTTCTTTTCACAGCTATTTGTAAGCCTTCCTCAGACAACCATTTGCTTTTTTGCATTTCTTTTTCTTGGGGATGTTTTCAATCCCTGCCTCCTGTACAATGGCACAAACCTTCATCCATAGTTCTTCAAGCACTCTGTCTATCAGATCTAATCCCTTGAATCTATTTGTCACTTCCACTGTATAACTGTGAGGGATTTGATTTAGATCATACCTGAACGATCTAGTGGTTTTCCCTACTTTCTTCAATTTAAGTCTACAAGGAGGTCCAAACAGTCAATCCTAAAGGAAATCAACCCTGAATATTCATTGGAAGGACTGATGCTGAAGCTGAAACTCCATTCCTTTGGCCACCTGATGCGAAGAACTGACTCATTGGAAAAAACCCTGATGATGGGAATGATTGAAGGTGGGAGGAGAAGGGTTTGACAGAGGATGAGATGGTAGGATGACATCACCGACTCAGTGGACATGAGTTTGAGTAAGCTCTGGGAGTTGGTGATGGACAGGGAAGCATGGCGTGCTGCAGTCCATAGGTCTCAGAGTCAGACATGACTGAGCAACTGATCTGAACTGAACTGAGCCTGCTGTTGCCACATTGACCTAAATGTCAGGAAGTATTATTAAACATAGCTCCTCATCCACCTCCTTAAATTAATAGAAAATTTATAGACTAGGGTTACCATATACAACATTAAGGATAAATTTAGTCAATATAGTTTATTGACACATTTTTGTCACCTGAAATTATCATATTAAAGCAGCCTCATATATAAACTCTAAAATTCATTTTCACTTAAATTAAATAGACACTTCAGCTAATGGAACTTTTTGAAGTCCCTCAGAGCATTTTACCAGCATCTACTCATAATTTATTTCCCTCGGTTTTGATCATTGTGATGCTATAGATTGATGGTATAGATTCTCTAGATATATTCCAGAAGTCATATCTATCACCATTTTCACCAATTCAGACAAAAACTTTTATAAGCCCAAACTTTTATATCACATTGTCAATTTATCATTGCCTATTTGATAATTCCTAGTCACATAATGTACCAAATAATAACAGTTTTGAAGCTTTCCTGTTTATACTTCCCCCTCTGTTCTTTCTGCTCTCTTCAATACACATTTATCAAAGCCAGAAATCTGGGTGGATTCTTTTATTTGCTTGTTTTTTGTTTATTACCATTTAATCTATTTAATCAAAATGTTCTATAGTGCTTCTCTTTAAATATATATTCATATTCTCATTCTCTGCCACCTCTGAAATTAATCTCAATATTTTCACTACTCATACAATCCTGTGATATATTTCCATCTTGGATATCATCTAGTGATGATCTGGCCCTTGTTAGGTCACTGTAGATACACAGGTATTTTGAATAACCCTAGAAAATTTCACAGTGTTTATATTAGGTCTTTCCACCTTATGAAGCAACTATTTAAGGAGATTAAATTTCTCATCACTATCCTTTATAATACATGTACATTCATTAAATTGTGTTCTTTTAAAAACTACAATCCAATACGTCATTTCATTAGGGATGATGTTTTCCTAATAAGAAACCAAAATATTCCATGGCACTAACATTAATAGCAAAATTAGTGAGCATCATGGATTGGAAAATAGATGTAATACTGACTCTTGTAAAGGGATCCTGCACAATTATACACAATGCATGTTGGCTAAACATACAGGGAAGCACAAGGGAAATATTGTTGTATTTATATTTTGAATCCCTGCTTGCAGTCTTCCCCCTAATGCATTGGCTTTATCTAGAATTCTGAAAAAGATTAAAAAGTCCCTCACACTTCCCCAGGTTTAGCTCAGATATGTGAACTTTACATTGTTCTTGCACTGAGTACCCATATCTCATGTAACCAAATCATCTTCAGATAATAGAAAATGTCTTTTCTCTTTGTAGAAGTATTTAGTAGTTCTCCAAGTTCAAAGGTGAGTATATAGATCTTGCTGTCTGAAACTGGACTTTTAGATAGGGAGCAAAAAGATTCTTAAGTGTAATTCATTTGGTAAATAAGGCTAATGTCTTAGCATCTTCAAGGGGCATAATTCTGAAAAATCAATTTGGTGAGGGAAAAAATCATTGATCTCGGAGAATTTTACACATCCCAAGAAAGTCACATGAAGAGTAGGCCTGAGTTATGGTTGTCAAGACAACCATAGTTTTAGTTTCTCTACTAAACAAGCCTCCATTATCCTCAGTCGCACCATGGATGTTAATTAGAATGCCATGTCCTTCTGCAAGGAGTGTTAGGATGCTGTTCTCAGAAAGGCTAATCAATATATGAGATTCCTCATTAAGGTAACCCAGAGAAATACATTATGACCTAATTTTCTTTCATCTACCCAGTAAATCAACTGTGAGAATAAGAAATGACCCATGTGTTTTGGGGCTAGATGTATTTACAGACAACCCAATTTGGATTAAAAACCCGTGTGTGTGTGTGTGTGTGTGTGTGTGTGTGTGTGTGTTTGTATATATAAAGATATCAAACCAAAGAGAAATTAATAATACTTTATTGAACCACATTTGAATTTTGCATTCCTTTGTTACAGGTGAATATAGATTATGATGGTGAAAGGGATTCTTGCTATATGCTAATTATTTGCAGTGATCTGGACAAAGAATTATATTAGGACATCAAGGTGATAGTAATATAAATATAGCAAAATTTATTGATGCTTACAAGTCTAATAATTTTAACATATTTTTATTTATGTTAGCAATGGTCTCTAAAATCTCTAAATCTACTTTATCTTTTGATATCCTTATAACTCAAATTATTTAGTTTTCACTCTATACTAAACACTCTGCTATAATTTGTGTCTATTTTATTTAAATCTTTAGCAGAGAAGTTTAAAGAAGAGTGAAGAAAGCTGAGTGCCGAAGAATTAATGCTTCTGAACTGTGGTGTTGGAGAAGACTCTTGAGAGTCCCTTGGACTGCAAGGAGATCCACTCAGTCCATTCTAAAGGAGATCAGCCCTGGGATTTCTTTGAAAGGAATGATGCTAAAGCTGAAACTCCAGTACTTTCGCCACCTCATGCGAAGAGTTGACTCATTGGAAAAGACTCCGATGTTGGGAAGGATTGGGGGCAGGAAGAGAAGGGGACGACCGAGGATGAGATGGCTGGATGGCATCACCGACCCAATGGACGTGAGTTGGAGTGAACTCCGGGAGCTCGTGATGGACAGGGAGGCCTGGCGTGCCACAATTCATGGGGTCGCAAAGAGTCGGACACGACTGAGTGACTGAATTGAACTGAACTGAACTGAACTGATATACTCTGAAAAATACTAGTTAAAAAAAAAAAAGCATGGAATTAAGCATTATACTACAATGGTCAGTATTTAAATTTCCAATCCAGTATACTTGCTTGGAGAATTCAATGGAGAGAGGAACTGGTGGGCTATAGTCATTGGCGTTGAAAATAGTATGACAGGATGGAGTGACTAACACTTTCACTTTTTTCAAAGAGAGATTAATAGTAATAACCCTATTACAGAGTAAACATGAGAATTAAGGTAGTATAAAGTCACAAAATGTAAATATTCTTTATTTCCTCTTATTTTTTCTTAAATGTATTTTAGTAATAAAATGACTTAAGTTCAACGGAAGCAGTAATCCTCAAGAAAAATTGTATGGAACATGAATCAGGATTGAGACTTTTGAGTTTTAAACTTTGGATAATTTGAGACCTTGTTGATGGTGACCAACATGTAAGAAAATAGAAAAAGCATTTATTGTTATTCAGTCACTCAGCTGAGTCTGACTCTGCGACCCCATGGACTACAGCACACCAGGCCTCCCTGTCCTTCACCAACTCTGGGGGCTTGCTTAAATTCATGTCCCTTGCATCAGTGATGTCATCCAACCATCGCATCCTCTGTCATCCTCTTCTCCTGCATCAGGGTCTTTTCTAATCTGTCAGCTTTTCACATCAGGTGGCCAAAGTGTTGAAGCTTTGATTTCAGCATCAGTCCTTCCAATGAATATTCAGGATTGATTTCCTTTGGGATTGACTGGTTTGATCTCCTTGCAGTCCAGGGGACTCTCAAAAGTCTTCTCCAACACCACAGTTCAAAAGCATCAATTCTTCAGCTTTTAGCCTTCTTTATGGTCCAACCCGCACATCCATACATGACTACCGGGAAAAAAACATAGCTTTGACCATTGAATCTTTGTTGGCAAAGTAATGTCTCTGCTTTTTAACATGCTGTCTCTTTTGTCATAGCTTTCCTTCCAAGGAGCAAGCGTCTTTTAATTTCATGGCTACAGTCACCATATGAGGTGACTATGGAGCCCAAGAAAATAAAGTCTGTCACTGTTTCTTAATGATTCCCCATTTATTTGTCATGAAGTGATGGGATTGGATACCATAATCTTAGTTTTTTGAATGTTGAATTTTAAGCTAGCTTTTTACTCCCCTATTTCACCTTCATCAAGAGTTTCTTTAGTTCTTCTTTGCTTTCCGCCATAAGGGTGGTATCATCTGCATATCTGAGGTTACTGATATTTCTCCCTGCAGTCTTAATTCCAGCTTGTGCTTCATTCAGCTTGGCATTTCACATGATGTACTCTGCATATAAATTAAATAAGCAGGGTGACAATATGCCTTGATGTATTTCTTTCCCAATTTGAGCCAGTCTATTGTTCCACGTCCAGTTCTAACTGTTGCTTCTTGACCTGCATGGAGGTTTCTTAGGAGGCAGGTGAAGTGGTCTGTTATTCCCATCTCTTGAAGAATTTTCCACAACTTGTTGCAATCGACACAGTCAAAGGCTTTAGTGTAGTCAATGAAGCAGATATTTTTCTGGAATTCTCTTGCTTTTTCTATGATCCTTTTTTACAGTATGGAAAGGAAAGGCGTAAATTAGTTACATGATAAAAGAGCATAGTGAATATTAAAAGAGAATGGGTTAACTCATCACTGATTTTGTAGTGTAACAAAGAAGCAATGTATGTTTGTGTTCTCAGTCATGTCTGACTCTTTGTGACCCCTGTAGCCCACCATGCACATTCCTCTGTCTATGGGATTTTCTAGGCAAAAATCCTGGAACCGGTTGCCTTTTCTTATCCAGGTGATTTTCCCTACTGAGGAATCAAACCTGTATTTTTTGTGTCTCATTCTTTGCCTCTAAGCCACAAGGATAGCCCATTTTTCTGGCTTATAGTGATTAGGATTAGCTACATTTATGAATTCAAAATCTTAACTTTCAATTAATAGATTCTTACTACCATGCATAAGGTATAAGAAAAACACAAGACTATTGTCTGGAAGATATTGTCACTCAAAAAAGCAAAAAAAAAAAAAAAAAAGACTTTCAAGGACACAAGTAAGCAGACCAAATTTTTCTCCTGAAGATCACAAAGGTGTGGAGTATTACTTTATCCCAAGCCCTGAGACTATCTGAAGGAAGTAAAACTAACACCAGAGTTGAAATACAAAGCAACACTCAAGTCATTTACTGTGAAAAATGGAAAGCGGTATCACTAAAGTACAGTCACATGTGGGAAGACATCTTCCCAGAGACAGTCTAATGGCAGAAAAAAGCATTGTCCCTATTAATCAAAATAGGAAATTGCTGTTACCTAAGGAACAATTTTATGTACATTAGAATATTCCTCTAGATGAGAGAACAGTGCTGTCAGTAACAATTTTTCTATTATATGATGGTGCAGTACATTTGCATTATTGACTCATCCATGTTTAAATTCAAGTGAAAGATTACATTAGAGGATGTAAATACATGAATGGTTTTAAGTGTAAACATTTCAACAAGTGTATGTTGCTTATATGTGCATATTTGAAGGTTGCATTTCCTACAGATATCACAAAATAATTAATATCTAAGTAGAGATATAAGAGTTTCCCAGGTAGTGCAGTGGTTAAAGAACCCACCTGCCACTCTAGGAAACGGAGGAGATGTGAGTGGGATACCTGGGTTGGGGAGATCACTTAAAGTGGGAAATGGAATATCCACTCCAGTATTCTTGCCTGAAAAACTCCATGGACAGAGGAGCCTGGTGAGCTCTTGTCTATGGCTTGCGAAGCATTGGACACTGAGAAACTGAGCATACACATGCAAGTAGAGATACAGTAAAAACAAGGATCAGATAAGAGAATATTTTGAGGTAGAATTGTTGAAACTGGAAATATCACAGATATTTATCTCAAGATTATTTAAAACTTTTAAAATTTAAAATTTAATATATTTCAGAAGAACAGAAATAGTACAGAGGATACTGTTATATTCTTCATTCATATTCCATTAGTCTTAAAATCTAATGATATATATTGATGTGTTCTGTTTTGGAGTTCTCTTGCTTGGGTTTGCTTTAACTTTTTGATTTTATAGGTTTATATATTTTGTCTATGTTCAAAACTTAGCAATTAACTAAGAGCTTCCCTTGTTACTCAGCAGGTAAAGAATCCACCTGCAATGTGGGAGACCTGGTTTTGATTCCTGAATTGGTAAGATCTCCTGGTGATGGGAAAGGCTACCCACTCGAGTATTCTGGCCTGGAGAATTCCATGCAGTGTTAGTCCATGGGGTCACAGAGTTGGACTCCACTGAGCAACTTTCACTTTCACTTTTCACTTCATTTTCAAAACTTAGTCATTAACTTTGGTACCATCAGTTCAGTTCAGTTCAGTCACTCAGTCATGTCCGACTCTTTGTGACCCCATGAATCGCAGCACGCCAGGCCTCCCTGTTCATCGCCATCTCCAGGAGTTCACTCAGACTCACGTCCATCGAGTCCGTGATGCCATCCAGCCATCTCATCCTCGGTCGTCCCCTTCTCCTCCTGCCCCCAATCCCTCCCAGCATCAGAGTCTTTTCCAATGAGTCAACTCTTCGCATGAGGTGGCCAAAGTACTGGAGCTTCATCTTTAGCATCATTCCTTCCAAAAAGAAATCCCAGGGCTGATCTCCTTCAGAATGGATTGGTTGGATCTCCTTGCAGTCCAAGGGACTCTCAAGAGTCTTCTCCAATACCACAGTTCAAAAGCATCAATTCTTCGGTGCTCAGCCTTCTTCACAGTCCAACTCTCACATCCATACATGACCACTGGAAAAACCATAGCCTTGACTAGACAGACCTTAGTCGGCAATGTAATGTCTCTGCTTTTCAATATGCTATCTAGGTTGGTCATAACTTTCCTTCCAAGCAGTAAGCGTCTTTTAATTTCATGGCTGCAGTCACCATCTGCAGTGATTCTGGAGCCCCCCCCCCCAAAAAAAATAAAGTCTGACACTGTTTCCACTGTTTCCCCATCTATTTGGCATGAAGTGATGGGATCGGATACCATGATCTTTGTTTTCTGAATGTTGAGCTTTAGGCCAACTTTTTCACTCTCCTCTTTCACTTTCATCAAGAGGCTTTTTAGTTCCTCTTCACTTTCTACCATAAAGGTGGCATCATCTGCTTATCTGAGGTTCTTGATATTTCTCCTGGCAATATTGATTCCAGCTTGTGTTTCTTCCAGTCCAGTGTTTCTCATGATGTATTCTGCATAGAAGTTAAATAAGCAGGGTGACAATATATAGCCTTGACGTACTCCTTTTTCTATTTGGAACCAGTCTGTTTGTTGTTCCATGTCCAGTTCTAACTGTTGCTTCCTGACCTGCATACAGATTTCTCATAGCAATGGTTAAATTACAGACTACATCTGATTTTTCTGTTTGTTTTTTTTTTTTTTTTCAATTACTATCTTCTCTTCACTCCAGGATACAATACAGGAAATTACATTGTATGTAGATATTGTGTCACCTTGGCCTACTTTAATCTGCAACATTTTCTTTCATTAAAAAAAAAAAATAGACAGTTTTGAATGGTACTAGTCAAATAACTTGTAGACCACTATCCTTCTACTTGGAAATGTGCAAATACCAGAGGTGTACTCTTCTCATCTCACCCTATCAGGAGATACCTGATGCCAGCATGACTCTGTCTCAGTGATCACTTTGATTGCTTAATGTGGTATTTGTTAGCTTTCTGTACTATAAAGTTACTACTTTTTCCTTTCCAAATTTTATTGTATAGAAGCAAGTACTAAGTTCAAGAGGAAGGGAACAAGGGAACCAAAATTCATTTCTGGACATGTGTAAAAATCACCATAATAATTGTATATTTTGAAGGAGATTTTTTAAAGCTGTGCTACTGTTCTTCTTCTCAAAGTTTTGACCAGAAATTTGAAGATTAATTGGCTCATAACAACCATCACTGTGGTGCTCTAATATTGTATTTTGATTAACTATTAAAAATTTCTTTATGATCGTTGTTAAAGATGACAAGGAAGACTTTATTCTGGAGGAACTTCAGCTGTAGGAGAGAGAGAAATCAGGCTCAACTAATAATAACAGTAAGGAAAAGTAGAGATTTATAGTGAAAGAGTAGCACAGGAGTCAGCAGACGAAACTTACTAAAGGAGGAACGAAATCTGGCTAAACCAAAATGACAAGATTCTTGTACGAAGGCCAGATAGTCAGGAAGCATCTAGGGGATGGTAGGAGATGGTAAGTGATGAGGAATTTGATCAAATATCAAAGATGATCATATATTATGGGTGGGGAATTTTTGTTTAACTTAGCTGGATTCTTGCTCTTAAAAACATGGCCCAAGGATGGAACCTCATTGAAAAAAGAGCTTAGAGGAGCCTAACTAATATTTAACTAAGAAGAATCTTTGCCACTACCTCATTTCTTCTACATTTATAATTAGAATTATTCATTAAGGAAGATTTGTACCTTCTCTTCAGTTTATTGATTTACTCAATAAGTTGATATCAAACTATCAGTTTGACATCCTAAATATTTGTTTTAGGGTAGGTCACATGGGCATAAAATTCTCTTAGATTGCCTTTTTTTACATTGTCTTGAATTCTCCTTCATCCCTGAAGCATTTTTTTTTGGGCGGGGGTGGGGTGGAAAAGAGGGCTGGGTTTACGATTCTGGATTAGAAGTTTTATTCCTTCAGCACTTCAGAAATATTTGGCACTTCTTGTCTAGATGGTTTCTGATGTGAAATCTGCTTTCATGGCAATTGTTTTTCCCCTGCAGGTAAAGTGTCTTTTTTCTCTGGTTGATATTTTTGACAAATTTTTGAAAAGTTTGCCCACTGTTTCTTCACATACTTTTAAAAATTTTCAGTCCCACTCTCTTCTCTTCTAGAATTCTAGGGATAAAAATATTCAATGTTTCACTGTATCCCTACAGTTGCCCAAAACTTTGTTCATTTGTTTTTAGCCTGCTTTCTGTCTTTTGTTTAAGTTGGTCAGTGTCTAAAATTTCACTTCTTATTCAGGGATTCTTTTTCCTGTTTTCTTCGTTCAGCTCTTTAGCCCATCCAGTGTTTATCCCTTCCCACCCATCAGCCAGCCAAGGCTAGAACTTATTTTTCCCCGTTTCTGTCTTCAGATGCCTATTGCAGTGAATATCCTGCACTGCAGACTACATTTTCTTTAAAATCCAAGTATATTAAAGGATATATATGTACATTTTATATCATACTGTGAACAAATATCTATGTATATATCATATTTAGTATATCCATATATATATTTATGTTTATGTGATGTCTCTGGGTGGATTTTGGAAGTGGCTACCAAATCAACCCCAAATGGGATAATTTTCTAAGTATTCTCCTTGATCTTTCACATAAACACCTGGTGAATTTCTAAGAGGAACAGCCTGCCAGTACCTGCAAATCTTTGTCTCAGGTCTCCTAGAGTTTCACTCTGTCATGTTAATCCAAAGTCAGTCTTTAGCAACTTAAATATTTTAGTTGAATCCACTAGCCAATTTATATGACCAGGTATCTGTGCTAAATAAGCAAATCCTCAAATTCCATTTTTCTTCTGAGGGACCTATCTTTCTTTATGTTTCTGGTAAGTAGTTTGACCTTCATTTCTCCAACGTTTTTGAGAAAAATCATTAATTTGCAGTTAGTGAAACTTTTTCTTATTCTAAGGATGGGGTAGCATTCTTTCCAGAGCTTTCAAACTCTTACTTGAAAGCTGAAAAGTAGTTCTGCTTTTAGGTCAAAATTTGAAAAGCTGGAAAGAGAAAGAATAAGATAAAAAGCTATACAACCTACAGAGAGATTTTGAAATAGAGATATTAAAACTTAAATCTATTGTCATCTTATCTCAAAAGCATTTTATCATTGGCTATACTAATTAAATAAGCTAATTGGAAGAGTAGTTATCTTTGTTTTCCATATGAATCACCACATTGAAGAGAATCTGTAAGGAAACCATATCTAATTGGTTTAAGAAAAAACATACAGTATTGAACCCATTTTTTTCCAGCTACAGCAAAGCATTTTGAATAGTCTGATTAAAAACAATAGGGTTGGAATTGATATTACATTTTCACACAAATAGCAAAAATGGTATAAAATGCATGAAAGGCAATTGAGTAATTTCTGTGCTACAAATAATACTATTACACACATACAAAATTTAGCAGTACTCTTTACACTCAATTGGCTAAACTAGAATTAATTTTATCACACCTTATTTAATTATAATTTTGCATTACAGCATGCTTTATAAGATAATGTTCCATAAATTTGATGAAATAGAAGCCACAAGATGAAACATTGATTTGGTTAACTTAACAAATGTTATCTTCCTGAGCAACTGTAGAGTTGTTTTCACTCTTTATCAAACACATTTTCCCTCAAATACAATATTGCAATTATAGGCCATGTATGAAAATGTCTGTGCATTGTACTAGTGCCAATGAGTAATCTCCTGTTTGAGGCTATAAACCTTTCAGTTCAGCTGTTCAATGCATGTTTACACAAGCTCACATCTTCCCACTCAACGAAATTTCTAAAAGAGCACAGCTCAGTGAAAAATTGAAGAGAGAATGATGAGTAGAAAACAAGTCTATTCTTAACAAGCTATAATCAAATCATTATATGAAGCTCTATTCTTTATTCTGCACTTGGTATGATCGTCCTTCAAGCAAAAGAAAGAGAATAGGAAAAAGAAGTTGGCAAAGTTACAATTCAAAATAAAATTCAACGTATCTTAAAAAAATAGATGCTGAGTCACATACATACACACATACACACAAAAGATCATTAAAGGTATTTTTCAAATGGTTCTGTAAAAGTTTCCAGATGCAGGCTAATGTGGAATATTACAATCCAATTAAAGTTAGGTCCCATAACTGAAAATTACAGGTATATATTCAGGAGGTAACACATTCCTCAGATTTCTAAGCCCCAATATTCAAGAACCAAAAAAAAAAAAAGCTGAGTTACTAAAAGCAAACACAGACAGGAAAATACAGATAACATCCCATAAATTACTTACTTGGATGAATATTTTCACTCTTATCACCACTAAATCATGTTTTCATCAAATTACAAAACAAGGTGATCAGAGGTAAAAATCTCTGTTTTACTCTTAGAAAAAATAGTATGCTACAGTGAAAAGCAGAAACAACTCATTAATGATACATCCACAGCTGCAAAAAGGGGAAAATGATCCCAAATCTGTACCCAACACACAGACAGACAGATGTGTGGTAGGCTGAAAGCAGGTGTTTAATTTCATTTGAAAGATTCTGCAGTCAGCTATTGTAAATGAAATCAATCCAAATCAAGTCTAACCCTGCTTCCTGGAGATTTTGTTTTTTCCTTCTGAATAGCCAGTTTTAAAACAGTAGTAGTAGTATTAGTTGTTCAGTCATGTCCAACTCTTTGTGATCCCATGGACTTCAGCCTCTGTCGGTTGAATTATTCAGGCAAGAAGACTGGAGTGAGTAACCATCCCTTCTCCAGGAGATCTTCCTGACCCAGGGATTGAACCTGGGTCTCCCTCATTACAGGCAGATTCTTTACTGTACTTTTATTCAAATCAAATCATTTAAAGATGTGATAATTCAACCCCAATATATCTACTATTAATTGATAAACAGGATATATGACTATTGTAATAGGTTATTTATGTTATAAAATATGTAAATAAAGTTAACATTTTCAAATATATGTTAAAGATAAACTTTATTGCCTTTATATTTGGTACAGATAAACCCTTATTAAAGCTATTGCTCTATCATTTTGATGAGGGCAATGTGATTGTATGTTTTTCAGTTTCTTTTGTTTTCATTTAGTTGAAAGGAAGACCTGATTATAACTCCATAATTTAACACTTGGTTTTAATGTGATGGCTGGAAATATATTTCACAAGTATCCATGTTCATCATTGGCTCCACTTACTAAACTATTTTCAAACTATTATAACTATTTCCCATTAATTAAGCAAATATACTTATTTATATAATATATGCATATAAATGTATAGAGTTGAATAGTTCTACATACACACATATTTGTATATACATGAACATGCACACACAAAACACACATAATCTGTTATGTGTATCATCACTGCAAGTTCAAGTTCTTTTAGCACTTCTCCCACTGAGAGGTGGAAGTTTATGTTCCATCTCCTTGTCTTATCAAGCTTTTGACTGCTTCATCTAAAGGAGAATGGCAGAAGTGATGTTACATGACATCTGAAGCTACATTATAAAAGCAATGCATTTCTTTTCCGTCTTGGTCACTGGAGCTCTCAGGATTAGAACCATGAAGTGACAAGTACTAAATTACCACAAGGCCATTTTGCTGCAGGAGAAAAGAAACTTATAGTTGTACAAATCATCCACAGTTCCTGATTAGAACTTAAAAGAAGGTATCAAGTGGATATCCAAAAATCTTAATGTTGGGAAAGGATATTTATTATCTTTTGAGGCTTTGTTAGGCAGGGTAAAATAATGTTTTACTTTTCCACATGTTATAAAAGGATATGCAGAGGATATTACTGTGTAGCAGGAGTATGTGATGTCACCTACAGTGCAACTAGATCTGCTTTAATGGAGGAGTTCTTTGTGTTCTTTGCTTTAAGCAGATATGATGTTTTGTTTTACTCTATTCAGAACTGTTACTGTGCCAGTTATAACTTTAATTAAAATCCATTCCTCTTATACATGAGAATGATTATTTTTGATGCTTTCTGCTTAAATAGATCTCAGGAATAGTCTTATATGTTTATTTTTACCAGATTTTCCATTTATCTATGATAACTAATTCTCACTACTATGTTAGCATCTTTGAACCGGAAATTACTATTTCCCCCATTTTTTTATGTTCAGTAGTTTAGTTCAAATTATTACTTTGCTTAATTTACTGTTGTTGTTGTCATAACACAAAACCTTCTTCACATGTAGCTTTGCCTCAAAAAATATCATTATATTTAAAATAGTTAACTCATATATTCTAGAGAATAAATTCAATGAGGATTTCTTTTAATAGACTATTTTTAATCATAGTTTTGATTCATACAGAAACATTGTGAAACTATTGGGGACAACTTTTTCGAGAGCAAAGAAAATGTATTTCAAAGTAATTCTACTCTGTCAGGAAGGTAAATATATCATTTACCTAAAAAGTAAAGCCCTTCACAAAGTACAATTATATTTTGGAAGGTATTGTCTAAATATCTTAAAATTTTGATATGAGAATGTAGTAAAATCAAATTTTATAAAAAATCCCAATTTATGTTACATTTTGTGTTGCTGAAAATATCTAATGTCTATTTCTCCTAGTTTAGACAGTTTTCTTACATTGCCTTTTCAGTTGACTAACACAATAATATAGAATTAGGTAGTCATTGATATATATATCTACATACATGTGTATCATATTTTATGTATATACATATGCGAACTGATGATTTATTCTGAAAAAAATATTTTTTTCTAAAGCACTTTTGCTTCATTTAAGCATCATTTTTTAATTTCCAAGGCATATGTGACTTTTACTGAAAGTACTTTCTTTCAACATTGATCTCTTTGGTTTGACAGAAAACTACAAAATTCTTTAAAGCAATTATCTTTCAATTAAAAAATAATTTTAAAAAAAGAAATGAGGCAATTCAACCCCCCTCAAAAAAAGACTGACCTCTTCAATTCAGTGATACAAAGCATTCAGTTTTTACCACTTCTTAATCTAAAGCAAGATAACAGGAGAGAAAAGCAGATACTAATAACATAATAAAACAATGTCCACAATTTATTTCTTAAAAAGTTAACTTATTGATATAGATTCTCATTATTAAAATGTTTATTTCCTCTATTTCAATATTTTTTTAAAGTATTTCTTACTTGTACAAGCTTCCCCTCCCCCCCAATACAATCTGAATGTTTGTGGTATCTTTCAATTCATTCATGTTTTAGATTCTTTTTTTCCTACTTTAATCAGTTATAACATATTTATTGAATTTCCCTGGTGGCTCAGATGGTAAAGTGTCTGCCCGCAATGCGGGAGACTTGGGTCCAATACCTGGGTTGGGAAGATCTGGAGAAGGCAATGGCAGCCCCATCCAGTGTCCACAATTTATTTCTTAAAAAATTAACTTATTGATATAGATTCTCATTACTAAAATGTTTATTTCCTCTATTTCATTATTTTAAAGTATTTCTTATTTGCACAAGCTTTTTCCCCCCATACAATCTGAATGTTTGTGGCGTCTTTCAACTCATTCATGTTTTAGATTCTTCTTTCCTACTTTAATCAGTTATAACATATTTATTACATATAGCCTGATTCCAGAAATCAGTCATCATAAATTCATGGAAGTCTTTGGAATTATCTTTTCTTACTTTGCTTTCCTTTGCCCATGGAAGATCTCATCCTCTCCTTCCCAATCCCCAACCCCATTTTGAATATACAAGGCTTTGTTTTAGAAATCATTTGTGATTTGGGTTGGGTGTTTTTAGAGCCAAAAAGAAATTTAACATTGCTGTTTTGTGTCTTATGTTGAGCAAAGACTATAAGGAACAATCTGGGACAAGAAGGAAAGGAATCATTGATCACTGATTGGGGACAGCCACTTTCAGACTCGGTGATAATAGGATAGGTGACATATACTTATGTTTTGCTCGCAGCAGCCCTAGTTTATATTTGTTGTCTTCACTTCTCATTCAGTTTAGCATTTTTTTTTTTTTTTCAGATCTTCCTTTTTATAGCAAGATACTTTTTTTCCCTTCAACTTTTCCCAGATTCAGCCTAACAGACACTTAGCTTCCAAGGACAAATTATGCCTTTAATGACTACTTAAGCATAAGATTGCATTGCTTCCATTTTTAATTTTTTTTTATTGAAATGTAGTTGATTTATAATGTTGTATTAGTTTCATATGTTTGTGTATGTATATTTATTCTTTTTCAGATTCTCTTCCTTTGTAGGTTGTTACAAAATATTGAAATAATCCCTTGTGCTATCTGATAGGTCTTTGTTGTTTATCTATTTTATACATAGTAAATTTTGTCTGTTAATCCCAAATTCTTAATTTTCCCCTCCACTGTGCCATCTTCCCTTTGGTTACCATAAGTTTGTTTTCTATGTCTGTGTGTCTGCTTGTTTTTTAAATAGATTCATTTATATTATTTTTTAGTTTCCTCATTTAAGCTGTATAATATGATGTTGTTTTTGCTCTCTGGCTTACTTTGCTTAGTATGATAATATCTAGGTCCACCCATGTTACTGCAATGGCATTATTTCCTTCTTTTTTATGGCTATTTCATTTTTTGTATATATCCATTATATATATCTATACACATATATACATATCCATTATATATACATATATATATGTATATATCTTCTTTATCCATTTTTATGTTGATGAATATGTACATTGGCTCCATGCCTTGGCTATTGTAAATAGTGCTGCAGTGAACATTGGATGTATGTATCTTTTCAAATTATGATTTTTCTCTTGGTATTTACCCAGGAATTTGATTGCAGGATCTTACTGTAGCTCTACTTTTAGTTTTTAAAAGGAATTTCCATACTACTCTCTATAGTGGCTGCTCTCCATAATAGCTGTATCACAGTGTAAGAGGGTCTGTTTTGTTCCCTACATTTCTCCAGCATTTAATATTTACCATGATGTCCGTTATGACAGATGTGAGGTGATTCCTCATTGTAACTTTGATTTGCATTTCTCTAATAGTGATGTTGAGTGTCTTTTCACATGCCTTTTAGCCATCTGTATGTCTTCTTTGGAGAAATGTCTGTTTAGATCTTCTGCCCATTTTTTAATTGGGTTGTGTTTTTTGTTGTTGTTTAATTATTTTAATATAAAAAGCTGTATGAGTTGTTTGGATATTAACCCCTTGTTGATTGCAGGTTTTGCAAATATTTTCTCCGGTTCTGGGTTCTGAGGTTATCATTTTTGTTTTGTTTGTGGTTGCCTTTGTTATGCAAAAGCTTTCAAGTTTAACTAAGATCCATTTATTTAGCTTGCCTTTTTGGTTTTTATTTCCAAAATTCTAGGAGATAGGTCCAAAAAGATATTACTGCAATTTATGTCAAGTGTACTGCCTGTGATTTCCTTTTCAAGAGTTTTATAGTATCCAGTTTTACATTTAAGTCTTTAATCCATTTTAGTTTATCTTTATGTCAGGGAGTGTTATAATTTCATTCTTTTACATGTAATTGTCCAGTTTTCCCAATGCCACTGATTGAAGAGACTGTCTTTTCTCCATGGCATGTTATTGTCTCTTTTATCTCAAGAAATTTGATGACGACTAGAAAGCATCACTACAAACAAAGCTAGTGGAGGTGATGGAATTAGAGCTATTTCAAATCCTGAAAGATGATGCTCTGAAAGTGCTGCATTCAATATGCCAACAAATTTGGAAAACTCAACAGTGGCCACAGGACTGGAAAATGTCAGTTTTCATTCCAATCCCAAAGAAAGGCAATGTCAAAGAATGCTCAAACTACTGCTCAATTGCACTCATCTCACACGCTAGTAAAGTAATGCTCAAAATTCTCCAAGCCAGGCTTCACAATACGTGAACCGTAAACTTCCTGATGTTCAAGCTGGTTTTAGAAAAGGCAGAGGAACCAGAGATCCAATTGCCAACATCCGCTGGATCTTGGAAAAAGCAAGAGAGTTCCAGAAAAACATCTATTTCTGCTTTATTGACTATGACAAAGCCTTTGACTTTGTGGATCACAATAAACTGTGGAAAATTCTGAGGGAGATGGGAATACCAGGCCACCTGACCTGCATCCTGAGAAACCTGTATACAGGCCAGAAGCAACAGTTAGAACTGGACATGGAACAACAGACTGGTTCCAAATACAAAAAGGAGTACATCAAGGCTGTATATTGTCACCCTGCTTATTTAACTTATATGCAGAGTACATCATGAGAAACGCTGGGCTTGAAGAAGCACAAGCTGGAATCCAGATTACCAGGAGAAATATCAAGAACCTCAGATATGCAGATGATACCACCCTTATGGCAGAAAGTCAAGAGGAACTAAAAAGCCTCTTGATGAAAGTGAAGGAGGAGAGTGAAAAAGTTGGCTTAAAGCTCAACATTCAGAAAACGAACATCATGGCATCCGGTCCCATCACTTCACGGGAAATAGATGGGGAAACAGTGGAAACCGTGTCAGACTTTATTTTGGGGGGCTCCAAAATCACTGCAGATAGTGATTGCAACCATGAAATTAAAAGACGTTTATGAAAAGAAAAGTTATGACCAACCTAGATAGCATATTCAAAAGCAGAGACATTACTTTGCCAACAAAGGTCCGTCTAGTCAAGGCTATGGTTTTTCCAGTAGTCATGTATGGATGTGAGAGTTGGACTGTGAAGAAGGCTGAGCACCAAAGAATTGATGCTTTTGAACTGTGGTGTTGGAGAAGACTCTTGAGAGTCCCTTGAACTCTCAACCAGTCCATTCTGAAGGAGATCAGCCCTGAGATTTCTTTGGAAGGAATGATGCTAAAGCTGAAACTCCAGTACTTCGGCCACCTCATGTGAAGAGTTGACTCATTGGAAAATACTTTGATGCTGGGAGGGATTGGGGGCAGGAGAAGAAGGGGACAACAGAGGATGAGATGGCTAAATGGCATCACTGACTCGATGGACGCGAGTCTGGGTGAACTCCGGGAGTTGGTGGTGGACAGGGAGGCCTGGCGTGCTTCGATTCATGGGTTCGCAAATAGTCAGATATGACTGAGCGACTGAACTGAACTGATGTGACTGAAATAAAATGGTAATATTTGCATCCATAATGAAAGCTCTTGGAGTGTGGTCATGTGGACCACAAATGTGTGGAGTGAATGATAACTTACTTATTTTAAGAAGACTATCTCACAAGAAGAGGAATTCTCACAGATGTCTATGTGAAATGCCAGTGATCATCACTTATGGAGCTTGACTTTCCACTTATTATTTATTTGACTTTCCATTTAGATCAAATAACTTCTGTCCTTGGTAACTTTATCGACATTCTGTTCCAAATTTCTTTGTACACATGCCACATGGATCAATAGGTGTGCCTATTGTGTGTTGCCCCCTTAAGTAGAAATTTAATTTATTTTTAAATTTTGTTTCCAATTCAACTATCTTTTCTTTTTTACTACCTGTCACTCTCATCATATTTTGAAAATGTTTGAACTCTTGAAGAACTGTGTTGGAAATCCATCTACATGCTACACAGAGAATAGATATATTTTTATAAATAAATACTCCATATTTTGGTTGTAATTTAATACCAGTTGGAAGTATTTAGTAAAATATTCCATAATTAAAAGAGCAAACACAAATTTTCAGCTTTTAGTGAACTGTAGTTATTAAAGATTTCAAAGGGATAAGGGATAAAACATTATATCTATAAAAGTAAGAGAGGACCTGAAAATAGAAAAGGGAAAGAGCTAATATATTGAACATGGTTTAATTTTGAATTTTTACTATCTCAAATTGTTGGAAGAATACTTTTTTAAAATTTTTTTTGGAAGAATACTTTCATAGAACAGTAGTTTGTAAATTGGATCAATGTAGATTCTGTATTAAAGTTGAATTAGAGTGAGAAGGGCTTTGACTTTCTAACCAGCAAATCTAGAAAAAAATTAATCCTCAAAAATAGAACTTAGTGAGTTTCATTTTATAAAATACTTGTCAAAGATAGACACTCCAAGTGCAGTAAAAAATGCAGCATCTATGAAAATGCTAGGTTTCAATATTTACATAAGCCAGTACAGGAAAAGAGCTTTAAGAAAATACTCCATTAGTAAAATTTTTTTTGGCTAAGCACTTTTAGAGAGATTCAGTTCAGTTCAGTGGCTCAGTAGTATCCAACTCTCTGTGACCCCATGAATCGCAGTATGCCAGGCCTCCCTGTCCATCATCATCTCCAGAGTTCACTCAGACTCACATACATTGAGTCGATGACGCCATCCAGCCATCCCATCCTCTGCCGTCCCCTTTTCCTCCTGCCCTGAATCCCTCTCAGCATCAGAGTCTTTTCCAATGACTCATTCTTCGCATGAGGTAGCCAAAATACTGGAGTTTCAGCATTAGTATCATTCCTTCCAAAGAACACCCAGGGCTGATCTCCTTTAGAATGGACTGGCTGGATCTCCTTGCAGTCCAAGGGACTCTCAAGAGTCTTCTTCAACACCGCAGTTCAAAAGCATAATTCTTTGGCGCTCAACTTTCTTCACAGTCCAACTCTCACATCCACACATGACCACTGGAAAAACCATAGCCTTGAGTAGATGGACCTTTGTTGACAAAGTAATGTCTCTGCTTTTCAATATGCTATATAGGTTGGTCATAACTTTTCTTCCAAGGAGTAAGTGTCTGTTAATTTCATGGCTGCAATCACCATCTATAGTGACTTTGGTGCCCCCAAAAATAAGAGAACTCTAGTCTTTCCCTTTCTGTTTTCCTCTATTTCTTTGCATTAATTACTGAGGAAGGCTTGCTTATCTCTTCTTGCTATTCTTGCTGACACTGTTTCCACTGTTTCTCCATCTATTTCCCATGATGTGATGGGACCGGATGCCATGATGTTCATTTTCTGAATGTTGAGCTTTAAGTCAACTTTTTCATTCTCCTCTTTCACTTTCATCAAGAGGCTTTTTAGTTACTCTTCACTTTCTGCCATAAGGGTGGTGTCATCTGCATATCTGAGGTTCTTGATATTTCTCCCAGCAATCTTGATTGCAGCTTGTGATACCTCCAGCCCAGTGTTTCTCATGATGTACTCTGCACATAAGTTAAATAAGCAGGGTGACAATATACAGCCTTGACGTACTCCTTTTCCTATTTGGAACCAGTCTGTTGTCCACGTCCAGTTCTAACTGTTGCTTCCTGACTTGCATATAGGTTTCTCAAGAAGCAGGTCAGGTGGTCTGGTGTTCCCATCTCTCTCAGAATTTTCCACAGTTTATTGTGTTCCACAGTCAAAGGCTTTGACATAGTCGATAAAGCAGAAATAGATGTTTTTCTGGTCTCTCTTGCTTTTTCAATGACCCAGCAAATGTTGGCAATTTGATCTCTGGTTCCTCTGCCTTTTCTAAAACCAGCTTGCACATTTGGAAGTTCACGGTTCATGTATTGCTGAAGCCTGGCTTGGAGAATTTTGAGCATTACTTTACTAGTGTGTGAGATGAGTGCAATTGTGCGGTAGTTTGAGCATTCTTTGGCATTGCCTTTCTCTGGGATTGGAATGAAAACTGACCTTTTCCAGTCCTGTGGCCACTGCTGAGTTTTCCAAATTTGCTGGCCTATTTAGTGCAGCACTTTCACAGCATCATCTTTCAGGATTTGGAACAGTTCAACTGGAATTCCATCACCTCTACTAGCTTTTTTCGTAGTGATGCTTTCTAAGGCCCACTTGACTTCACATTCCAGGATGTCTGCCTCTAAGTGAGTTATCACACCATTGTGATTATCTTGGTCATGAAGATCTTTTTTGTACAGTTCTTCTGTTTATTCTTGCCGCCTTTTTTTTAATATACTCTGCTTCTGTTAGGTCCATACAATTTTTATCCTTTATCAAGCCCATCTTTGCATGAAATGTTCCCTTGGTATCTCTAAGTTTCTTGAATAGATCTCTAGTCTTTCCCATTTTATTGTTTTCCTCTATTTCTTTTCATTGATCGCTGAGGAAGGCTTTCTCATCTCTTCTTGCTATTCTTTGGAGCTTTGCATTCAGATGCTTATATCTTTCCTTGCCTTCTTTGTTTTTCACTTCTCTTCTTTTCACAGCTATTTGTAAGGCCTCCCCAGACAGCCATTTTGTTTTTTTGCATTTCTTTTCCATGGGGATGGTTTTAATCCCTGTCTCCTCTACAATGTCACAGATTAGTTAAAAAAAAAATATATATATATATATAATATATATATGGTTTAAAAAAAGAAGTATCAGTTTCAAACTTTGTAACAATTAAGTATAAATTTGAAGATAATTTACTGGTACTTTTATAAAAAAATAAACTAATATGATCATATTAGAAAATGGATTTATGAAGAAAAAGTGAAGTAAACATTAGAGACAGTTAAGGTAAGAAACTGATTCACCTAAATGAATATGCGAAGTACTTTCTCTGTTCATTTTATTCATAATTTGTTTTTCATATAATAAGAGTTAAGAATTTAATAAAACTTTATTTTGCTTAGAAGATTGTATTTCTGTTTTGGAAATAATTTTATTTTCAAAATTGTTGTAATATATTTACTACATATGCCTAGATAATAAATTGATGTTTTGGTAAAATAAAACTGCTTCAGAATTAGATGAATTTATTTAATTTTATTCTCTTTTGACTCTGAAAATTTCCATGTAGATGATAAGTTATGTAGTCAGTCATACACTCCTCAAATTTCTCTTTGAAGTTTTCTTTCATAGTCAGAATAAATGTAGAAAGGGAAATGGCAGGAGTCATTTAGATTTTATTTTAATTGAGTGAGTCATCTAGGCTGTTTCTTTTCATTCTAGATGCTTTTTGGAAAATACACTGGAGTAGAAGTCACTGGTCATGAGTGACAGTGAACATGGTACAGATGGGATAAGCTATGCTACCTCCTCCATCATATCATAACTGCCTTTGGACTGCCTTGACTGAAATCTGATCATATATTTTAAGTCTCATTTGTAATTGTTGGAAAATTCATTTCAGTTAAGGTAAGGAGATGACAGGCCTGCGAACATGTTAAAGACCAAAAAGTGTTCAGATGATAAAGTGTAAATATTTATGAATTGAAAATAAATATCAATATATTAGCAGGTCAAGTGAAAGGAAAAGAACCACAAGATATTGATATCTTTCTTTTTACAATAAATTGCATTATTGAGCACCTGTTGTATGCTAAATTGTATATATAAGCTGTTAAAAGTTATAAAACCTATTACACAGAGTATATTGTATAAGTAGATGTTTAAAAGTTAAGAAGATATAGTCATTTAGGAGAGTTCAGAATAAGTCACATATAAAAATTGAGTGGTGGAATATAAGGAAAAGATCTCTGAAAATGGTATAATCCTAATTTTTAAAAAAATTTAAAAACGAAACCTTCCATAGGTAAATCCAAGTCAGGAATGAATTCTCAATATCCTAGTTTCTGAGTTGCAGTGATAACTGCTCTGCTGAGGCTGGCTGCAGATCTGAGATTGTCATGGAAGCATGAAATGACCTGCGACAGTCTTCAATTAGAACAGCATGGTTCTATATTCCCAAGGACCTGATCTTCAAAAGCAATATTGCAAGGCTGAAATCTGTCACATTAGCATTAAAAAATGTACATATTTAGCTGTCAGATCTTATCTCTCTCTGAAAGGAATGTCTAAGCTTTGCTATTCCTAGCTAGATCCAGACATAGAAACCAAGGGGATTCTTGATAAGCTGGCAACAGAACAGAGTCTGATCTCCATGCATAATCAACTTTAGGACCTTATGAAGGAAAATACATTTATAAAGTTTCAGTGAGTTGGGGGAACAATAGGAAAGTTAGCTAACAAACAGCAGAAAATCAAAATATTGCCCATAATCTTGGAAGAACAAGATTTCCTTTACAAAATCCTGAAGTTGAAAGCTGAATTAGAGATAATAATATATCTCATGTCAGACTATATCTTAAGGAGACTTGTGTCTCTGTAAATGAGCTACATCCAGGAAAAAAAGCCAAAAGTCAGCAGTGGACCACAAGAAACTGCTGGGAAATAATGTAATATATAGAGTATAGGTGCAAGAAGATTTTCCTCCTAAATATCCCTTTCTGTGACATCTTAGCAAGAAAGTCAGAACCTTAGAGCAAAGACAGAGAAGAACCCAATGGAAGACAGGACATAGATAGCATTGCACCAGGCCCAGGGTATCAGTGGTGGAATAGGCCTGACTGTACAAAGGTACATAAGTGAGCAAGGAATCTCAAGGCATAAACAGAGTGTAGAAAAAGAGGATTTGCAAAAGAACCTGATTAATTCTAAAGATGCAACCAAATACTCTTGTTATGTAAGGCAGTCCTCGAAACAATCCAGCATATTTCCTTTCTGAAGATAAGGTTAGAGAGAAATCTTAAAACAACATGTGTTAATCAGTTTCTTATTTAAGCATTATGAGATCAGCTAGGCACAACATTGGTTAAAATAGGGAGCCCATGAAATTGACATAACAGTTTTGTGGGGTGTGTGAAAGTTCTTTTTAAATTTTTCAATTTGATATATAGCAGAGAATATAAACATGTAGGTCACAGATGATTTAAATCCAATCCCAGATAAAAACACTTCCTGAGACATCAGTATGCGATGGATAACCTACAAAGAAGGGAGATATTGCATGTGTGGTAATCTAAACAATTCACTCATGAGGCAGCCTGCAAGGTTAAGACAAAATCCATTTGAAAGAGAACATACCTCTATGGAAAGACAGTAAAAAACACTAAACCAACACTTAATGTAAAGCACTTAAAACTTATACTTTAAAAACTGAACACAACTGATAAATTACAACTTCTCTCCGTTATAGAGAATGCAAAGGACAGGATGCCTTGAGGTAATAAAAGAATATGATCAATGCAAACAAAGAGGCAAACAATAGAATGGGAAAGACTAGAGATCTCTTCAAGAAAATTAGAGATATCAAAGGAACATTTCATGCAAATGGGCACAATAAAAGACAGAAATTGTATGGACCCAAGAGAAGCAGAAGATATTAAGAAAAGGTGTCAAGAACACACAGAATAAATATAGAAAAAATAACTTAAAAATTAGATAACCACGATGGTGTGATCACTTACCTAGAGCCAGACATCCTGGAGTGTGAAGTCAAGTGGGCCTTAGGAAGCATCACTACAAACAAAGCTAGTGGAAGTGATGGAATTCCAGCAGAGCTATTTCAAGTCCCAAAAGATGGTACTGTTTAAGTGCTGCACTCAATAAGCAAGCAAATTTGGAAAGCTCAGCAGTGGCCACAGTACTGGTAAAGGTCAGTTTTCATTCCAATCCCAAAGAAAGGCTATGCCAAAGAACGTTCAAACTACCACATAATTGCACTCATCTCACACGCTAGCAAAGCAATGCTCAAAATTCTCAAAACAAGCCTTCAATGGTATGTGAACCAAGAACTTTCAGATGTTCAAACTGGATTTAGAAATGGCAGAGGAAACAGAGATCAAATTACCAACATCCACTGAATCATCAAAAAAGCAAGAGAATTCCAGAAAAAAACATCTAAAAAAAACCATCTACTTCTGCTTTATTGACTATATCAAAGCCTTTGACCATGTGGATCACAACAAACTGGAAAATTCTTAAAAAGATGGGAATACCAAATCACCTTACCTGCCTCCTGAGAAATCTGTACGCAGGTCAAGCAGCAACAGTAAGAACCAGACATGGAACAACAGACTGGTTCCAAATTAGGAAAGGAGTAAATGTCATCTGCATATTGTCGCCCTGTGTATTTCACTTATATGCAGAGCACAGCATGCAACTTGCCAGGATGGGATGAAGCACAAGCTGGAAACAAGATTGCTGGGAGAAATATCAATAACTTTAGAGATGCAGATGACACCACCTTTGTAGCAGAAACAGAAGATGAATAGAAGAGCCCCTTGATGAAAGTGAAAGAGGAGAGTGAAAAACCTGGCTTAAAACTCAACATTCAAAAATTTAAGATCATGGCATCTGGTCTCATCACTTCATGGCAAATAAATGGGGAGACAATGGAAATAGTGAGAGGCTTTATTTTCTTGGGCTCCAAAATCACTGCAGATGGTGACTGCAGCCATGAAATTCAAAGACACTTGCTCCTTGAAAGAAAAGCTATGGCCAACTGAGATGGCATATTAAAAGCAAAGACATTACTTTGCCGGCAAAGGTCTGTCTAGTCCAAGCTATGGTTTTTCCAGTAGTCATGTATGGATATGAGAGTTGGACCATAAAGAAAGCTGAGCGCCAAAGAACTGGTGTTTTTGAACTATGGTGTTGGAGAAGACTCTTGAGAGTCCTGTGGACTGCAAGAGGATCAAACCAGTCAATCCTAAATGAAATCAGTCCTGAGTATTCATTGGAAGGACAGATGCTGAAGCTGCAATACTTTGGCCACCTGATGTGAAGAACTGACTCATTGGAAAAGACCCTGATGCTGGGAAAGATTGAAGGCAGGAGGAGAAGGTGACGACAGAGAATGAGATGATTAGATAGCATCACTGACTCGATGGACATGAATTTGAGCAAGCTAAGGGTGTTGGTGATGGACAAGGAAGCCTGGTGTGCTGCAGTCAATGGGGTCACAAAGAGTCGGACACGACTGAGTGATTGAACTGAACTGAACTGAACTGATGAGTGTGAAACAATGATTTGAAGTTATTGCTCAAGAAAATTCTTTCTAAGGCAACAGTACTTAAGCAGATATCTGAAGGATTATTATTGTTCAGTCACTCAGTCATGTCGACCCTTTGTGACCCCATGAACTGCAGCACACCAGTCCTCCCTGTCCTTCACCATCTCTGGGAGCCTGCACAAACTCATGTCCATCAAGTCAGTGATGCCAAGCAACCATCTCGTCCTCTATCATCCCCTTCTCTTCCTGTCTTCAATCTTCCCCATGTCAGGGTCTTTTCTAGTGAGTCGGCTCTTCACATCAGGTGCTCAAAGTATTGGAGTATCAGCTTCAGCATCAGTGCTTCCAATGAATATTCAGGAATGATGACCTTTAGGACTGACTGATTTGCAGTTAAAAGGACCGTCAAGAGTCTTCACCAACACCACAGTTCAAAATTGTCAATTCTTTTGTTCTCAGTCTTCTCTAAGGTCCAAATCTCACATCCATAGACAACTACTGAAAAAACCATAGCTTTGACTATACAGACCTTTAATTAGAGCTTAATTATGAGGAGTGTGGTAATAGAAAAATGATTATTTTCCTTGCATTAAAAAAAAATAAGGAAATGAAAAAGACCAATGTGGCAGTAGTCTGAGTCCTGAGGTATGGAGCTCTGTGAGGGAAAAAGCTAAAGTATAAGATCCAGTCATTCAGTGCCATGCAGACAGTTATGATTAGTTTTGAATTTTGTGGGGGGTATTCTTTTAAGATTTTTTTCCCATTCTAGTGTCCTCCACTTTTACTCTGTGTGTATCTAGGTATATGAACTTGTTTCAGTTAACTCTTTTTGGGTCTCTCTAGCCCTTTCAAATTGAGAAGAGATGCCATTCTTTTTCTTTTTTTTTTTTTTTTAATAGTTTTTTATTTGGCTGTGGGTCTTAGTTGCATCTTGTAGGATCTTTTGTTGTGGTGCTCCATCTTAGTTCCCCCTCAACATGTGGGATCTTAGTTCCCCAACCAGGGATTGAACTCACTTTTCCTCCATTGAAAGCAAATTCTTAACCGCTGGACCACCAGGGAGTTCCCAAGATGCCATTCTTATACACAGGACAATTCTCAGCAATACCTCATCAATAATTGGATCTCTATCATTGTACATGCTTTACTCAAGAGCACCTATTGTTTGATGGGATCTGTGAATGTCTCTGCCATCTATCCTTAATTTGCCTTTATGTAATTCTTTTAATATCTCTTTATTATGTTCTGAGTGAATTTTTTAATATAATCAGTGGACCAGTTCATTTTGATTGTGACTACTTTAGAATTGATCTAATTTAGGAAGTCTTTCCTCTGCCTCCTCCTTTCCTGTCGCAGTCATAATATTTTCTATCTTATTTTACCAGTTTTACTTAATTCTTTACTTTGATACCATTTCCTAATTTTTATTATCATGTGCCCTGTAAGCATTTTATTTATCCTTTGTTCTATTTAAGTAAAATACATGCACTTATTATAAGATCATTTTCAAGTTCTCTAGTAGTGAATTCCTTTGTTAGTTGCTTCATTTCATAAATGTTTTTTTTCATTTGCATTTAAAAATTTACATTTTTACCATTGCTTTTTTTCTCACCTGCTTTGTAAGCTTTATTTGCCAGCTCATTTTCTCATTATAAAAAGTTTTAGTTGCCGCATTGTCTTTTGTTGTGTTGGGGTTGGTGGTTTTTTATCAGTACCAACTTGTTTCCAATTTGAGATTTTTGTAGTTGCCTGTCCCCAACCCTGAGTACTACAACTTGAGGCTGTTTGTCAGAGGTAACCAGGGAGATACAGTAGCTCAAGGAGCCTGGCCCAAGCCAAGTTTTAATGGTTGTCACTTTTTCTCTCACTACCCCAGGTGAGCAATAGCCATAAAATTCACAGTCATCAGGCTCAGTTTCAAATGTTTTATAGTCTTCGTTCCTGGGTGCCAACAGGCCTCTTCAATGACTTGTTTCATGCTGTGAGCTTGGTTTTGGATCCCTGCAGTGCATGGACTAACTTATCCACCAAAAATCAAACTCCACATGCCTCTCCTGTTCCTGGAATTGAAATGCAGCAGGCTCATAGCTTTTGTATTTATTTCCTGCTGATAAATTGAGAAATTTATCTTATTTTTGAGCATGTCCATATTCACAGCTATAGTGCAATATGAATTGGAATCACTTTATTCTGAGGAGTGACAAAATCCAAATTACAACTTAAAAAACAACACTCCAGCAACTGAGTCCAGAATGAGTGGGAGGAGTTCAGTGGAAACTATGAGTTTAGGAAAAGAGAGACAATCACAATGATGTACTTGAACATAATGAAATGAGTCAATGTGTCACTGACCTCAGGATGTAAGATAACAATAATCCCAGATCCTCCTAGAAAGTGCCATTGGCATAAGGGAGGATGTTGTTGTTGTTTAGTCCTTAAATCATGTTTGACTCTTTTATGATCCCGTGGACTATAGCCCACCAGACTCCTCTGTCCATGGGATTTCCTTGGCAAGGATACTGGAGTGGATTGCCATTTCTTTCTCTGGGAGATAGTCCCAAACCAGGGATTGAATCTGCATCTCCAGGTCCTAAATTAATTCTGCTCAACTTTACTCACCTTTTTCAGGCCTCAGTGTAAACCACAGCTTTTGCCTATTTATCACCCTCCTTCATTTTTAGAATTCTATGTTTAAATATTTTATCTTATTTTTATAGTTTCTTGACAGTCTATCTCTGAGTTAGTAAATTACCAAATTTTTGTGTCCTAAGTCTCCTTTCTTACTTCCTCAAAAGTAGAATCATGTGGTCGAGTTCCCTGTTGATAGTAGTTTCTGCCATGACACAGAACTGAAAATATGTGCTTTTTATATATTATGATATTGTCCAGTGTAAGACAAACTTTAAAGAGAAAGGGAAATAAAAATATGAATATAGTTTAAGAAACTCAATGACCTTCCCAAATTTCCTTTTGGCTTAAAGAGGTTTAGCACTCATATTTGATCCCATATCACATATATTTTGCATGCACATGGAAAGATAAACTGCCTTGCCTTTTATTAAACTTATTTTTAAAAAACAATTTTAAACAAAGGGTTAAAAAGTCATACTCTCATGAAAACAATGATTATTTCACTTCATCCAAATATTTAATGCATTGAAAACATGAAAAATGTTCACTGGAGTCTGAAAAAGTGTCATATATAGTTTTAAAGAAGCTATTAATAATGTACCATAATCTACATCTCAGTATCACAGTTACAGTTATTTAAGGAGTATCATTGTATACACCTTCACTGAGCACTGGAATACTGTGAAATACTAAATACTTGACAAACAGCCAAAACAATCCTAATAAATTTACTCCAAAAAGTAGCTTTTTAACTAAGAGTTTTCAGACATTAAAAAAATTTGAACAAAAAAATCAATGTAACCCTTCATAATTTTTCTGTGAGATACTTAAAATTGTAGTTATTCTAGACATGAAATATTGACTCTGAAATGCCTAAATGCCATGATATATCTTTAAAAAATTTTCTGAATAGTATTTCATTCTAAGATACAAATGTTTATTAAAGATTTTAAAGGCTACCATATATCAAATGTATAAAACTGCAAGTTAAAAATAACTTCCAGTTGATTTTCCTCATATTTTCTCTCTTTTTCTTTCTACATCTTTTGCCATAAGGTCATTTTTGTTGGTACAAAGAGACACAAACTCACATTGTCTTTACAGTAACAACTTTACTTGTTACTCTGCATCCTACCTCCTTAATGGCATTTGCCAAGGCCTAACATGGAGCTTTTCTATTTGTAGATCTGTCTTTCACAGAACATAAACCATATGTGGCAACCTCAAATCAAGAGCCTCCTGCTGGAGATGGGAAAATCTGTAGATAGTAATTGAAATTCTTTCTTCTCAGGCACTGCATAACCCCTCCCTCCAACCTCAGGAGGAGCTTTAAATTTCAAAGTTAAAGCAGGAGATTCTCACAATATCACAATGCCCAAAATCTGTCAAATTCTTGATATTTTGTATTTCAAAGGAAATGGCAACCCACTCCAGTGTTCTTGCCTGGAGAATCCCAGGGACGGGGGAGCCTGGTGGGCTGCCGTCTCTGGGGTGGCACAGAGTCGGACACGACTGAAGCGACTTAGCAGCAGCAGCATACATAGTCCTTAACACGTTTCTGATGTCAGTGAAACATTCTATGATGATCACTTCTATAATGATGTTTACATCTGATATATCTTTTCTGTCTCCTGGGCTTTTTGTCTTAATAATTAACTTTTGGTATACACGTCATAATTCTTTTCTTTTTCCCTGTTCATTTTCTCCTTTTACCCTGGAGAATAAAGCTTATAGATATGTGGTACTTAGAAGGAATATAAGTTGCTTGTTTTTGAATTGAATTTTTTCTCAATAATCATTTCATTTGATTCATATTTATTTACATGTGCTCTATTTTGTATTCCAAATAACTAAAATGTAGCAAATTTTAATGATTAATAGCAAACCATGAACAAACTGCCAACATTAATCTATGGATATGTTTTATGATTCAGACAGTAAAGAATGTGCCTGCAATGCAGGAGACCTGAGTTCAACCCCTGGGTCGGGAATATCCCCTGGAGAAGGGAATGGCAACCCACTCTGGTAACCTCCCTGAAGAAGTCCATGGGCAGAGGAGCCTGGTGGGCTACAGCCCATAGGGTTGCAAAGAGTCAGACATGACTGAGCAACTACCACAAGAGGAACTGATATTTCAAGTGGCATCAAACGTGTAAATTAACTGATTAGTTTATAAAAAGGAGATTATCCTCAGGTTATGCTATTGGGCCCAGTGTAATCAGGAGGGAGAAGTAAGTCAAGAGAGGGGTGAGACTTAGAGAGAGATCTGAAGATGGAGAAAAAACAAGCGAATAAAGCAGGCAGCCTTTGGGAGTATGAAGGGTCCAAAAAACAGATTTTTTTTTCTAAGACCTTCAGAAAAGACTGCAACTCTGCCAACATATTGATTTTAAGACAGTGAGATTTCTAACCTTGATCATAAATTTGTGCTGTTTAATCCACTAAATTTGTGATAATAACTTACAGCAACCCTGGAAACTAAAGCTAATAATATGTACCATACATGGATATATTAAAAAATCATAAATGGCACAACTTTGTATATAATTTTTAGATTATCTGCCCTTACCTGCAGATCATAGTGCTTGAATGTATCCTCTAGTTTTCCTTGCTTGGTGCTGTTTTTATGATCCTGACTATGTGCAATAAAATGTGAACAGAAGCAGCACCTCAAGGCAAGGCCCATTGAGAACATCAGAAAAAATCAATCACATTCAATCCACATTATCTGCTGAATACAGAGAAGCAGGGGTCCCTGAATTTAAGTTACAGAACCTCATGATCTAAGGAAGCATGATGTCTGAATAACTGGGTGGAACAGTCTCCACCCCTTTCCGCTTGGCTGATATGCACACCGTGGCAGGACCAAAAAAGTACTGTTACATAGTAACTAACATTTGAAGTTGCTCAAATTATTATGCTTGCTTCCTACTTTCAAAAAGGCAATTTCCTGGTCAGCATGCTTTCAAAAGTAGAATATTTAATTGCAGCATTTTTTTAAACTTTTCCACACAGCACTATATTTGAGCCCTATTGATGAGATTTGAACATTCTTTGGCATTGTCTTCCTTTGGAATTGGAATGAAAACATGTTTTCCAGCCCTGTGGTCACTGCTGAGTTTTCCAAATTTTCTGGCTTATTGAGGGCATCACTTTAGCAGTGTCATCTTTCAGGATTTGAAGTAGCTCAGCTGAAATTCCATCACCTCCACTAGCTTGGTTTGTAGTACTGCTTTCTAAGGCCCACTGACTTAACACTCCAGGATGTCTAGCTCTAGGTGAGAGACCATACTATCATGGTTATCTGGGTCCTTAAGACCTTTTCTGTATAGTTTTTCTGTGTATTCTTGCTACTTGTTCTTAATCTCTTCTGCTTTTATTGGGTCCTTGCCATTTCTGTCTTTTATTTTGCTCATCTTTGCATGAAATATTCCCTTGGTATCTCCAATTTTCTTGAAAAGAGCTCTAGTCTTTCCCCAAATCACTGCAGATGGTGATTGCAGCCATGAAATTAAAAGACACTTTGTCCTTGGAAGAAAAGCTATGACCAAACTAGATAGCATATTAAAAAACAGAGTCATCACTTTGCCAACAAAGGCAAACATAAACAAACAAACAAACAAACAAAAAAAAACAAAAAGACAAACATAGTCAAAGCTATGGTTTTTCCAGTAGTCATGTATGGATGTGAGAGGTGGACTATAATGAAGACTGAGCACCAAAGAATTGATTCTTTTGAACTGTGGTGTTGGAGAAGACTCTTAAAAGTCCCTTGGACAGCAAAATGATCAAACCAGTCAATCCTAAAGGAAATCAGCCCTGAATATTCATTGGAAGGACTGAAACTAAAGCTGAAGCTCTAATACTTTGACCACCTAGTGTGAAAACCTGATTTATTGGAAAAGACCCTGATACTGGGAAAGACTAAGGGCAAGAGGAGAAGGGGACAACATAAGATGAGGCGGTTGGATGACATCACTGACTCAATAGACATGAGTTTGAGCAGAGTCAGACTTTCATACTGATTCTGATGATAAATTAACTATCAAAGACATTTTATGTAGACCAATATTTCCTTAGCTGCTAGTAATATTTTGTCTATTTAATTTCAAATTTTATGTCTATTTTAAAAATTCTCTAGATTGCCCAGTGAATTAAAAATGGCATCTTAAGTAGTGTGTAGGCTTTTACTGGAAGATCTTTATTTGGATAAAAAAATATCCAATAAATGCTTAGCTTGCAGGAAAAAAAAACCTTAAATTTTGTTAAGTGTGATTGAGTTATTTTTCTGTGAGTTCACAAAGTAATATTTTATAATTTTCCTCTTTAATCTTTCAATGTGATAAATAGCATATATTTTTATCCTTGGACTTTTGGGGTTAAAAACAGTAATCATTTATTTTTAATGTATGGATATTTCAGAATTCATATTAATTTTATTCATTAGGGATGATCATACACTTGTATATAAGTGAGTTAGACTCATATATTATTTTATTGTGTATTAACAAATATAGGTAAAATACATTTTGCTTTTTATCAGAAAACTATTATTTATCAGTGAAACAATGATATAAATTATATTGCTAACATTTAATAAGCTAATCCTTTTCTGTATTCTTTAACCCTTTTCTATTAAAAAATGCTGAAGCTTCATTACAAGCATTTATTTGGTTTTGTTTTCCTCTTTTTTTCCATCTTTGTGTACACTCCTATCCATTCAGTATAACTTGGATAGAACTAGGTTATTAGATTATTGCTTAGCATCCAACTACTGATTTGCATTTTTTTTTTTCCTTGGAAAGATGCAGGCAAAATACATGTGAAATCAGTAGTAGCCATTTTCTTTAACATTCCAGAAGGTTCTCAACTCAAAACCATGACAGAAGACTCTGATAATTAGAGATCCATATATGCACATTTTACAGTTATACATAAAGAAAAGTCATTCTCCAAGGAATGTACTTAAGTATGAATTCTGTAATGTAAGATGTGACAATACAGATTTGCTTCTTGGCTTTGGAAAGCTATTATGCACTCCCAGCTGGCACACTGACACCCACAGGGATTATGTTCAGTACAGAGTGTACAGTTTCTTTATTGCCATTTTTTCAAAATGAACCTGAAAGCTTAGATGGACTGCAATGTGTAAAAAGTACTTTCACATCAATCTCAATTCAAAGCTCACTTCAAAAATTTGTGTATGAAATCTGTGAAAATCGTATTAATGAGATAACAAAGAGAACCAGAGGATTTGTTTGCTTTATCCTTTTTGCTTAGTTTATCATGTTGTTTTTTTTTTAATTTAATGGATGTAATGCTTTCAAAGCTACCACTTTGAAAGACCTACACAAAAAACATCAGTATTGGTTTTATCATTGGTAGTTGGAAATAAAAATACTCGATGGCCTGGACTATTTAGTGTATCTGAACATGTTTTATTTTTAGTAATCTGGACTATGGATCCCATAGCACTTTGATTTAATATATAGTCAATGAAAATCATGACAGTCTTTTGATTGAAGTAATTTTTTAGCAAATTGAAAACTAGTTGAGCCATGTCCCAGGGTTGCTTTGCATACTAAGTAACAAATGTAAATTGTTACCAGTAGTATTTTATATCATTTTAATATTTCTAATGAATGATAAAGCAATTCATATTTTACAGTTATATCAAGCTTTTGTGATGAAACTGAAGTTGTTCTCTTCTGTCTTCTGTGAGTGACAATCATCTATTTCATCAAAGCAGAAAAGTAATCTAAAATGTGTCACATGATACTGCATTTAGGGATAAATAAACAAGCAAATTAATAAATAATGAGACTATTTCACACAATTTATACACACACACACAAAATACTGCAAAATTAAATAAAATTCTTAGAATGTGCTAGCTTCAGAAATATTCCTGATGACCTCCTGCTAGCTTCAGCATCAATTATTTTTAAGATAATATCTCCATCTATACCTTATGCGTTGAACGAGGTGGTCTTGGTCTTACTGACTTCATATAGCAAGCTTTCTGCACTTATACTTTCCCTTATAGTGTCATCAGTTATCACAGACATATATGAAACTTAAAAGAACTATCATCATTTTAAGGGCATGAATTCTGGGCTTGGACCTAATCATATACTGGGTATTACGAAAACCGACAGACCTCAGATAGTCTTTCTCTGTAGTATATGCCATGGCCTGAGAGATATCTTACTTTTATTCTGATCCTTCAAGTGAACCAAAATGAACCAAGCATATGAAAACTGCAGATTTGAAATCTGGGGCTAAATATCATTCAGTGTTTTCTCAAAACTGTGAAAGGCAAAACTGTGGTTTCCCACAGCACTGCTGGCCATAGATTCCTTTGCATGTAAATTAGAATTGATTGTTCTCTCTGATGAGTGAGTAGAAGGCTTGTGAGCCTGGGTTAATGAGAAGCTGCTCTCTGAATAAGCAAAATTTCACGGAGTGCCTACGGAAGATAGGACTGTGAAACGGAAAGGATGCACGGATTAGTTTACTCCAAATGTCAAGGACAATTTAAGTAAAGGAACAGAGGTGGAAAAGGGCAGAATATGTGAAATGAATGAAAACTATGTTTGCTTTGTTATAAAGTACAGTCAGGGAAGTCTGAGAATCCAGCTTGGGTTGTGAGTGAGAGCAGAAAGAATGCTGCAAAGATCTGTTCTTGAAGATATACAGCTCCACCGGCATATTGTAGAAACTAATGAACCCATATTCAAGACAAGACAGTACTGATCTTACATTTGTAAAGTGCCTTTAAATTAGCAAAATTTCTAACTATAGGGTCTCATTTAACTGTGACACAGAACAATCCTGTAGGATGCAGAAGTTATGCATTTTGAAATTCATTTTGAGAACTCATTTAATTAGTTCTCCTAACATTTACTGAGCATCTTCCATGCCTGATTTTGTGTTCTGGAAATAAGATTGTAAATGAAGGATGGTAGATTAAGAAAACTCTTTGTGGGGAGAGGCAGACATAGAAATGATTATCTGTGTTGTAAGAGCCAAGTATTTCTTCTTGAATATGTGAATAAATAAATGATCTAGAGTTTTCATTTTTTCCATTTTAAATTAGCATCTATAATTCAAAGCACAATGTACAGTTTTTAATGTTTGAAAAGTAAATAAAGCACTAGGAGGACGCCAGGCAAAGTGGCAACTGGCAGGTTTCTTAGGGTTTTCATGGATTAAAGAATAAAAATTCTGATAACTATATAAATAAGCTTGTCTAATTCACAGTGTTAAAAGGACAGATAAAGATCCAGGGCTAAAGGGTGACTTCCTTGGTATAAGCATGTGGTGCTTGGAAACAGTGGCAGAAATACCTGGGACTGTGCTTTCATTATAGTTATTTCAATAATGTGTGCTAGTATTCTCATGGCATGATCTTTACTGAGAGAAGCTAGTTTAGCACTGAATCATCTGAGTTCTTTGGTTCTGTGATAAAGGTTTTGATGTTTCAGTATGCTAAAAGTCATCAAGAAAAATGATAAAGAATTTTGCTTTTGACTTCTGAAAGAATTATGCTGCTTAGAGTGTCCATATATATTGTTCTACATTCTAATATAACCCCAAATCTGGAGAATTCTGCCTATTTCCATTTTTTATGACTCCTATTCTTTACTTCTTTGGAGAAGACTCTTGAGAGTCCCTTGGACTGCAAGGAGATCAAACTGGTCAATCCTAAAGGAAATCAGTCCTAAATATTCATTGGAAGGGCTGATGCTGAAGCTGAAGTTCCAATACTTTGGCCACCTGATGTGAAGAACTGACTCATTGGAAAAGACCTTGATGCTGGGAAAGATTGAAGGCACAAGAAGAAGGGGAAGACAGAGGATGAGAAGGCTGGATGGCGTCACTGACTCAATGGACAAGAATTTGAGCAAGTCCCAGGAGTTGCTGATGGACAGGGAAGCCTGGTGTGCTGTAATCCATGGGGTCGTAAACAGTCGGACACAACTGAGTGACTGAATGGACTGATTCCTTACACATGTATGCTGCTACTCTTCAGTAATAATAGATTTGAAATCTAAGCTATGAAAACTTCTTTTTATGAAATTGAATAAAATATAAGTATTTATACAAATCATGGTATAAATTTGACCAGGTTGCAATCAGTGTATATACTTAGCTAATTTCTGTATTTGACCATTTTCAAATGAACAGTGATTCAAGCCAAATTAGTTTCCTCTTGTCTGAGTAGTTTCCTATGTACCTATTGTTTTTATTTTTCCATGTTTATACTGATACAATGTGAGATGTTTTTTAAACAGCACCTTTCAGTGTATCACTGGCAAAATATCTGTTAAATCCAATGAACAAGTTAAGTTTTCTATGTTCAAGGTATTATCTTGACCTCTAGGGATCACATAAAGAGTCCTCAAACATTAAACCTTTTAATACACATTTTATACAGTAATTGAGAGCAAAGATATGATCAGATGAACAGTTAAAATACGATAGTTTTTACTGGATTTGGGTGTGCTCCATGTTTTGCAATATTCCCACCAGTTTCCAAGATAGAAGAAGGTGCTCCTGGGCCCCATCTTCTTATAAACAGGAGAGAAAGAAGGACAGCATGAAACAGCCTTTACAAATAAAATAAAAACAACCACAAGGTTCTGAGAACACATTGAAAAATATTTCTTATATTCTTCTTCTGTCAGTGTTACACTCATTTACATGAATTCTAATATTTTATGCTTACAAATATTTGTAAGATAGGTCTTTACAAATATGTATTTGTATATGTATATATATGTATATATATATGAAGGGCTTACCAGGTGGCTCAGTGGTAAAGAATCTGCCTGGCAATGTAGAAGAAGCAAGAGACTTGGTTTTGATCCTAGGGTTGGGAAGTAAGAAATGGCAACCTACTCCAGTATTCTTGCCTGGAAAATTCCATAAACAGCAGAGCCTGACAGGCCACAGTACATGGGGTTGCAAAGAGTCAGACGTGTCGAACAATGGAGCACACACACACACATAATCAACATAATAATATCTTACTTTTAAGGATGAGAAAATCTAAGCCTACAAAGCTCAGTTCAGTTCAGTTCAGTTCAGTTCAGTTGCTCAGTCCTGTCTCTTTGTGATCCCATAGACTATAGCATACCAGGCTTCCCTGACCATCACCAACTCCTGGAGCCTACTCAAACTCATGTCCATTGCATCAGTGATACCATCCAACCATCTTATCCTTTGCTGTCCTCTTCTCCTCCTGCCTTCACTTTTCCCCAGCATCAGAGTCTTTACCAATGAGTCAGTTCTTCCCATCAGATGGCCAAAATACTGGCCATCTGAAGCTGAAGCTTCAGCATCAGTCCTTCCAATGAATATTCAGGATTAACTTGCTTTAGGATTGATTTGTTTGATCTTGTAGTCCAACATTTTTACTCTCCTCTTTCACTTTCATCGAGGCTTTTTATTTCCTCTTCACCTTCTGCCATAAGGGTGGTGTCATCTGCATATCTGAGGTTATTGATTACATTTCTCCTGGCAATCTTGATTCGAGCTTGTGCTTCATCCAGCCTGGCATTTCCCATGATGTACTCTGTATATAAGTTAAATAAGCAGAGTGACAATATACAGCCTTGATGTACTCCTTTCCCAATTTGGAACCAGTCCATTGTTCCATGTCCAGTTGTATCTATTGCTTCTTGACCTACATGCAGATATCTCTGGAGGCTGGTCAGGTGGTCTGGTATTCCCATCTCTTGAAGAATTTTCCACAGTTTGTTGTGATCCATACAGTCATTATCTTTTGTGTAACCAATGAAGAAGAAGTACACTTTTCTCTGGAATTCTCTTCCTCAGGTACCTTCCAAAGTCACAGTTAGAGTAAAGGCACAAAACTCAAGGACCCTCCGAAGTCACAGAGTAACTGACAAAGACTTTGGTACAGGACTGTTTAAGTTCAAAGTGAACTGCAATAGGGATGGTAGAATTCAGCAATCCTTTCAACTATGTTTGAAGCAGACTATATCATGAATAAAGGTAATTTTCTAACATTTATGTGTACTTTTCCCTTGGAAAAATGTACCCTATCACTTTTGGTCATCTGGTGCTTTTGATAAATATCAGAATTTCTCCATCTTGGATATATTGAAATTGGGAGACTATTTCAAGCTTTAAGAGATGGTCTTTTTAGGAGGGGACAGAAAATGCTTTGTGAAGCTTATAATAAACTTTTAATATGTATAAGCATAATTAATCTCCCAAATGCATTTATTTCCATATACATATAACCATAGACATAAATTCAAGTTTGTCAGGGACCGAAGGTTAGAGTGAGCCATAAACATGCACTTTATTAAAACTCTGTCATCTTCTTTCCTACTTCTGTTTTTAGATATTCAAGGAAAGCCATATAAGAAATGTGATAGGCAATTATTTTTTAAGAACTCTTTTTAGTAAAAAGAAACATTCTTCAGACTTCTGTGGTGGTCCAGTGGTTAAGACTCTGCCTTTCCACTGCAGTGGGTATGAGTTCAATCCATGGTTGGGGAACTAATATCTCATATGCCATGAGGCGTGCCCCCCAAGACACTGAAAAACAAAAAAACTAACTGCCATAAAGGGACTTCCCTAATGGTTCAGTGTTTAAGAAACCATGCTTCCACTGCAGGGAGCACAAGTTCAATCCCTGGTTGGGGAACTAAGATCCCACATGCTGCATTGTGCAGTCAAAACACTTAAAAAATGAAAGTTAATTAAAAAAAAATGGGCTTACTGTTTATTGTCAGTAAACACAATTTATTTGAAAGTCTAAATGCAAGGACCATTAAGTAGGTCCATTAATAAGTCATTAAAAGGTAGACAATATCAAAACGGATTGGAAGACTAATACTGTTTCGGATAGCGGCCTCACAGTTGTGTCTTCAGTGGTACCTGTTCAACATTTTAATCAGTAACTTGGATAAGCAAATAAGGAGGAATCTAATATGTTCATTAGATGCATGGGTCATTGAAAACTTGAAAGGCTAGTGAATGCACTGAAGAAAAATTATGATCCAGAAATGATTGCTATATCCTGTAATGATGGGCTGAATTGAATAAATGAACTGCAGTAGGGATATGCACATGGAGGGCACCATACTTATATCCAAACTGCAAATGTTGTAGGTACTGAGCTAACATCAGCATATGATAAAAATATCTCAGGATTCACAGCTCAGTAAATTCAGTATGAGTTAACCTGTAGTGTGGCTTTCAAGAAGGCTAATTGCTCAAGCTCAATCTCTGAAGTTAAACAGAACTCAATTTTGCATGTGTTATTTCTGTTCAAATTATACCTGGATGTTACACTTAATTTTGACTACTACATTTTTAAAATAATGATAGGAAATTGTAGGCTATTTTATTTGTAACAGTCTTAGCAAAATAAATAATAATCTTATAAAGAATATTTAAAGGAGTGTATGGATGTTGCCTTTGACTCAGCCAGAAAGATAGTTTTCTTTGGGGAAAGGATGAGGAGAGTGGAAGAATTAGTTAGCCAGACAACATGAAGTAGGGAAATAAATATTCCAAATATTTTTAAAACATCACTTGGAAGGGCTCCCCAAGTGGCTCAATTGAAGAATCCACCTGTCAATGCAGAAGATGCAGGTTTGATCCCTGGGTTGTGAAGACTGGAGGAGGAAATGGCAACAACCCACTTCAGTATTCTTGCCTGAGAAATCCCATGGGCAGGGGAACCTGGCGGGCTAGAGTCCATGGGGTCACAAAGAATCAGACACAACAGCACACATGTACTTTCATTTTTCTTCACTTGGAAAACTGCCATGCCTTTTATATACATAGCTTGAAGGGTTAAAACAAAAAAAGACCAATTGATAAAAATTACAGAAGAAGGTATTTAATGTGTATATGCTGCTTGACAGCTATAAAGCCATTAGCACCAAATTTACTTTTCCTATGGCTAGAAGATACAAATGAAGACACACTCTCCACCAAGAAAGATCATACAAATTAATGCCTCAAAATAAAAATTATTTTTTAAAATACCACTTAAATATCCCTTCTAATTTGACATTCCATGACTCTTTTTACTTTGATTTCATAATCTTAGTAATTATAATTATTTATCTAATTATATCTACATTTTAAAATACTGTGACAATTCCTTGATGAGTGCAAATCTGCATCTAATTATTTGCATTGTAAGCAAACAAAAATAAATTTCTTAATTGACTATGGTACAACTGAAAACCCTCTATAGTTGAGAACTTGGGCCAGTATCACACTGCTGCTGCTGCTGCTGCTAAGTCACTTCAGTCGTGCCCAACTCTGTGCGACCTCAGAGACAGCAGTCCACTAGGCTCCCCCGTCCCTGGGATTCTCCAGGCAAGAACACTGGAGTGGGTTGCCATTTCCTTCTCCAATGAATCAAAGTGAAAAGTGAAAGTGAAGTCGCTCAGTCGTGTCTGACTCCTAGTGACCCCATGGACTACAGCCAACCAGGCTCCTCCGTCCATGGGATTTGCCAGGCAAGAGTACTGGAGTGGGGTGCCATTGCCTTCTCCCAGTATCAAACTAGTTATTCTAATAAAAAATGTTCAGCCTTCAGTGAAAAAAAACTTGAGCATAGTGTTTGACTCAGCCAGAATGTGAGCATATAGATCCTATTCAGGAGATAGACAAAACTGCACTCTTTGAAACATCTAATGGAAGTCATTCCCTCCCAGCTTTCACGTGTATTTCTAATAGCCTGATCTGTGTTAAGGAAAAATATCACATCAGATGGATAAGCCGATAGCAGTTGGTTTTGTTGTTAGGCAGTAAGGGAAAGTGCACAGGCCAAGACAAAAGGCTGGAGAGATTTTAGGAGTTGAGAGTTAGTGAGTTGCAGTGAGGTGGATAAAGCTAGAGTCTGTTATACAGAGTGAAGTAGGTCAGGAAGAGAAAAATATATATTAATGCACATATATGAAATTATAAAAATAGTACTGCTGAACCTATTTTCAGGAAAGGAATGGAGACACAAACGTAGAGAATAGACTTGTGGACACAGCAGAGGAAGGAGAGGGTGGGGCGAATTGAGAAAGTGGCATGACATGTACACGGTATCATGTGTAAAATAGAAAACTAGTGGGAAGCTGTTAAATAGCCTGGCACTCTGACAACCTAGAGAGGTGGGATGGGAGCAGAGAGGGAGGGTCAAGAAGGAAGGGATATTATGACTGATTTGCATTGTAGTATGACAGAAGCCAACCCAGCATTCCAAAGCAATTATCCTCCAATTAAAAATTTTAAAAAATTTAAACAGAGCTGGGATGGGGTAGGGTGGGGAGTTTCATAGGTCATCTGCATTTTTTAATTGGCCTCAGTCAAAAGAAATTTTCTCTATCGCCATCTTATAACTTGGAGTAATATGCCCTGTGCTGCCCCCACAGAATGCAGGTTTCTATTCTCTTAGAGACTAAGAGACAAAGAATCTATATTCTTTAAAATTTGCATTATAAATTAGTGGTTTAGAAATTTGTGAGTGAAGCCTTACTGTGTTGCCATACTGACAAGATGCTCTTTAAAAAATATATATCACAAAAAGGCAGACAAATGATGTTATGTTTTCGCAAGTAAAAACTCTAATTACAACGCTTTGACATTATTAAAGACAGCTATACACTGTATGTGAACTCTTTTATGCCTTCTTGTAAATCAACTTAGAGTTTTATGCGGAGCACAATTCAAATTTGTTGAGGAATTTTTCATTGATGATCTGATAAAGTGAAGTGAAAGTTGCTCAGTTGTGTCCAATTCTTTGCAATCCCAAGGAATCCTCCAGGTCAGAATACTGGAGTGAGTAGCCTTTATCTTCTCCAGGGGATTTTCTCAGCCCAGGGGTCGCATCCCAGGTCTCACGTATTGCAGGCAGATTCTTTACCAGCTGAGCCATCAGGGAAGCAATCTGATAAAACTAAAACTAACTTTTAAATTGAAATATTTGTAACACCCCTGTCCCCTCCCCCAAAAGTAACTTTCATTTCTAGTTAGGAGAAAACTTGTTATTGAAACAAATATATTAGTTTTATTCTATGGCTAAATTATTTCAGTAGGAGAGAAAATTATAATCATCAATTGGAAGAACTCACATTTACTGAGGACTGACATAGAGCATCTTAGAGCTTAGAGCATCTCTAAGCTCTTTACTCTTGTGAATATTTTGATTTCTCACATCAGTGATTTGATGGAGGCACTGTGACCCAGGGCAGTGGGCAAGCATGTGCTATGGGGTCAGGAGATTTCAATTCATATAACTGTAAACTCTGATGAGTTCATCAGAGAAAACTATCAAAAATGAACAATAATTGATCAGCATCGTGGGAATATACTAAGGGCTATGTGAATTGATTTGTAAATTTTCAGTGCCTAAACAGTGCTGGATGCTTAGTACACTTTTATTAGATATGTTAGAAGATGAAATTGAGGCACTGGGAACTTCAGAAGCTTTCCCATGTCACATAGCTATTAAGTAACATAAAGCTTAGCTTAAAATCTCAAGTTCATCTGGGTCTAAGATCTGCCTTCTTAATTATTACATCAGTTAAAACCCTATAGAAAGCAGACATTGTACTCTAAGTAATGTGAAGAGAATTTTGCTAAAGGTCAATTCATATAGGTATAGGCAGAGTTTTGGAGAAGGAAATGGCAACCCACTCCAGTATTCTTGCCTGGAGAATCCCAGGGACGGAGGAGCCTGGTGGGCTGCTGTCTATGGGGTTGCAGAGTCAGACACGACTGAAGCTACTTAGCAGCAGCAGCAGCAGCAGCAGCAGCAGCAGCAGGCAGAGTTAAAGCAAAACAGAATATTATAATATTCTTAATCCATCACTCAGTTCAGTTCAGTTGCTCAGTCATGTTTGACTCTTTGCAACCCCATGGACTGCAGCACTCCAGGCCTCCCTGCCCATCACCAACTTCCGGAGTCTACTCAAACTCATGTCCATTGAGTCAGTGACGCCATCCAACCATCTTATCCTCTGTCATCCCCTTCTCCTCCCACCTCAATCTTTCCCAGCCTCAGGGTCTTTTCAAATGAGTCAGTTCTTCGCATCAGGTAGCCAAAGTATTGGAGTTTCAGCTTCAGCATCAGTCCTTCCAGTGAATATTCAGGACTGATTTCCTTTAGGATGGACAGGTTGGATATCCTTGCAGTCCCAGGGACTCTCAAGAATCTTCTCCAACACCACACTTCAAAAGCATCAATTCTTCAGTGCTCAGCTTTCTTTATAGTCCAACTCTCACATCCATACATGACTACTGGAAATAGCATTTAATTTCATGGCTGCAGTCACCATCTGCAGTGATTTTGGAGCCCCCCAAAATAAAGTCTGTCACTGTTTCCACTGTTTCCCCATCTATCTGCCATGAAGTAATGGGACTGGATCCTGCCTATCCCCTGGGAAGGACACCACAGGAAGGAAGAAGAAGGCAATGGCTGCTGAGCCTCTACTTTTGGGAGTTCAGAAGGTTACTGCTAGTCACAAGGAGCAGACATCACCAAGAAGGATTTTAGTGCTTTTCTAGATATGACAAGATGCAAGAACTGGGCTCATAATATTATTGTCTCCTGAAAATAACTATCTAAAGACCTTTTCTGCCAATTTTCCCAGAGGACAGAGTGTTTCATTCCTGATCTCCACCCTGAACTCCTTTCAGGGCGTGTTGAAGGTCAGCGGTTGAAGCAGCTCCTGTGTAGAGGTAGATGGCAAGTGCCAATTTGTAGGTGACAAGTTTTAGAGGTGGAATGAAGGTAGCAAGGGACTGGAAGTGAGAGGGAATCAGAAACAAAGTTGGGGTCATGTACCGGGAAGGAGGAGTTTGTGCATTGGGTGGGGTGGTAGGCATGAGAGTAGAGGAGGAGTCAGAGGAATTTAAATAAGGAAGTTGGCATGATGAGAGCTTTTCTGAGAAGAAGCAGAAAAAAATCATAAAGGAAAAAAGTGAATAAAGATCCTAGGCTATTTTTGCTCTGAGATATTGCTTAAAGTGTAACCTACTAGTTTTTGCTAGAACTTAAAGTTGTTGTTTCTCTAGAAAAGGAAGTAAGACATCTGGAGAATTTGACCCAGGAAACTCTAAGTTCTTAGCTGTTTTTTATTTGCTTGTTTTAATTTTTAAGTTTAGGTATAATTAACCTTGTCTGCCATCCTAAAGGACTTGTGGTGTTTTCTCTATTCATAAGGTCATATGTTAGGAGTCTCTTGAATATGTCACTTGGTTATTTATAAAAGGAGCCATTGTAAAGACTTCATGAAGACAAGCATTAACTTTCATGATTTCTCTTTGTACTACTTTCTCTCCTCAGTGTTGTCAAGCTCAGTTTTAAAAGGCAACATAATTCACAAAAATATGTATCAGAATTTCTGGAAAGGAGGAAGATTTAAGGGGGAAGCACTCAGAAGATTTTAGTTGATGAAGGCTTCAGGTTGTCCATAGCCTTGATTTCATTTTATTTAGTTAATATGCATGCATGCTGCATGCTAAGTTGCTTCAGTCAATTCATCACTATTCCTCTATTAATAAATACCTTTACATTATATACTTGTGTAATATGTGTGCAACACTAATAGTGCAATTATGTTATTAGTGCAATATTATTAATCAGTACACATAAGAATGTAATACCATTCTTAATCTACTTTAAGTGTTCTCAATATGCAATAGCAAAGCATGGTAACAGAGAGCCTTTCCCTCCCATAGGCATAAAAATGACAAAGGAGAGACAGCCTATAAAAATCTAAAGGGTGAACAGGTTGCTGTATGAAGCTGTGGATTTGGGTAAAAGGAAGCAACCAACACATGATGACCTGATAAATAACAAGAACAAGGGGGTGAATAGCAAAACTATATCTTCTGTGTGTTTACCAGACACACAGAAAAAGATAGTTGTGTGAAGTGAAGGAGGTGTCAGTTATCCCTATGGTGATAATCATATTGCAATATACAAATGGATCAAATAAACACCTTAAACTTATACAATGGTATATGCCAATTGTGTCTCAACAGAAAAAAAAAAAAAAAAGAAGAAAGCCAAATTTCCTGAAATCCAATTAAATGTAAAGGGTGAAGGAATGATAATGGTTTTAAAGGCCTAGTCACATTTATTTGATTATTCTGTCTCTCAACAAATCAAACTTGGTTTCCTTCCTCTTAAGTGTGATCTTCCTGACTATAATCTAAAGATAGAATGTGGCAAAAGTGGTGCAATTCTATTTCCATCATTATACAAAAGGGTGGGTTCCATCTTGGGTGTATGTATGTCTGCTTTCTGTTTATTTCTCTCTCTCTCTCGTTCTTCAGTCTAGAGAAAACCAGTCAAGCTATCACTTGCTCATTTGAATGAGGTTTCCCCTAGATTTCCTTTCAAATATGCTTCCTCCACCTCCATAGTTTGTACTATATTTTTAAACCAGTGTGCATCTTAGCTTTCATTTTTAGTGGTAGGGAATTTATCTTCAGTTTATTGCTTTGTCCCCAGAATCTAGAACAGATTCTCACATAAAGTATGAACACAGTAATTTATTGAAACAATCAGTGATGAACATGAATTTATCCACTGTAATTTTTTGCATGGATAGACTGTAACTTATATGCAAGTATGTTGGAATAATTTAGTAAAGAAAATAAGAAAAACTGTAAATACTGGCCATTTACATGTTAATAGTTTATATCACAAATGGGATGTTTATTTTATATATTCAGAATTCTTGGTAAGTAAGCAACTAAATATTTAATTGTATCATTTAATAAAATGAAATTATATTAGAAATGAAATTTTAGTTGTACTAGAACTGAAATTACCGTTATTTATTTATGCTGTAACATGTCAGATCCAGAATGTATAAAATCAGACAGTTCTCTAGACCCTTTTAAAGAAAATGCCCTTATTTTGGATAAGTGTAGTGTCTGGAATAAGTAATGACATTAGCTGAAACAACTCTATCCTAATAAATTCAGTGGTGCTTGATTCTTTCTCAATTGTTTGTTTTTATTTTTACTAGCAAGTGCTAATCTTGTTTGAGCAGGTGGAAGAATGAGAGGCAAAGTGAATATGTGTAATGAAAAATATTTTGAACAGATTGTCTGAAATTTACCAAGATCCTTCGTGCTAACTTGTAGCATTCATCATGATGGTTTGCCTTAAATTTTTATGATAAGATAAGCTGCATTTTCTTGTAGTTCATCAAGTTATGAGAAAGAAATTATGGTTTTGTTTCTTCTTTAGTTTACCTTATGTATTATGGAAACAATCATCTACTGGATCGCCCTGTATTTAAAAAAAAATCAGGTGTAATGTGAATGGTATTTACATCACTCAGCTTTAAGACTAAGACATATGTAGCTGTTTTAATTATCTAGAGGATTGAGTTTCCCTCTATCTGCAGTATTCAGAAAAATACTGCAATGACATCTCTATTGAAAAGTAACTGAACAGATATATATACATATATATATGATAGTTTAACAGATATAGGACTGAAACCCTAGTTTCCTGAAAATGTTACTGTATATAGAAATAGGAGTGTCTCTGTGTTTGCTTATCAATCTACATATATACTCAGAAGAAATGTGTCAACTAACTTTTTAAATAAATGAGCATCTATTAGAGAATATGATACAAGTTAACTGAGAATAAAATTGATTAAGAGATTCTACAGTTCATGAAGATGGATAAATTCATTCTAAAATTCAGTATTTCTGGCTTCAACTGCAATGCAACTTCAAGAAACCTTTTTAAACTTTGTAATGTGCTTCCCATGAAAGATGAGATAAATTGATCATTAGCAACAGGCTGATATTTACAGCGCTCCAGTTGACCCATTGGATAACTACTTCAGGAGAACGTGTTTGTTTCCCAGTTTTGCCACAGTGGGTGGCCATGATAATGCACCTCTCAGACACCCAAAAACAGTGAGAATAAATGAACATGGATTCTGAATGCTATACTTGGAAATATATCATCATGTTTGTGTGGAAGCCAAGGTGAGTGCAGCACGAATCGATAAATGAGTCCCTTCTTGGGAGTTACAGAACTTTTGCTCAAGAAATCCCCAATAGCCTTGCTTAAACTTAGCATCAATATTTTCATCCAGTTTTCATTCTTTCTCTGCTTCACTGGATCAAATTTAAATTATGACCTGATGACTGGCCCAGCTTCTTCCTGCTACTTCTCCATTTTCTCTGACCAGGATATCTTCTAATACAATTCTTGCAAAATCTTTCCTTGGAGTCTGCTTTTTGGAGAATCTGCAGCAACACACTCTGTGACAAAGTCCTTTCTATTTAGGAAGAGATCAGCTTTTTGTTAAGCTGAGATATTTCAATATTTCTAAAGCTAAATTCCTTACCAAAAAAAAAAAAGTTCTGAGTGGAGAATAATTATATATAACATATAAGTATACATAATTGCACAAAACACTATATATATTACATCATTGCATAAATATACATAATTATAAATATACATATGTGTGTGTGTATATAATTCCAACACATCACATGACCTGGATTAAGAGAGTAACCCATTTTTATTTCTAGTTAAATTTTCCCTAGTCTTTGTAGGGATTTAAAATAGAGGATGGTAATAGTAATTCTGTGAATATATCAGCATTACTAAAAGTAATTATTATGTACCATAACATATGGGAGACTAGAGCATTTATAAAGTATGCAGTTTGGAATAATGAACTCTAGGGTGATTTCAGACTAAATGGCAAACTCTTCCTAGGAAGTTAGGATCTTAGGCCTTAGAAATGAAGGTGAGTTTTTCCAAGAAGAGGGGAGGAAATGATTGAAGTGGGCATTTTACTGAGAATATAATCATTTCAATCAAGGGATGAACATGGAAATGTATGACATTTTGAAAACACATGGTATATCCAAGAAAACCCAGAGGTTCTGTGATACCATCAAAAGTCTTAAGGAAATACATAGAGATGAGTGAGGATATAAAAGAACTTACAACCAGATAAAGAACCTGTATTAAGTAGTATAGACATCAATTTGAATGTAATTGGAAGGTTATACAAGGCACTAAACTGCGTTCATTGATTATGTTAGCATTCAGTAGAGATGAGATTTGAAAGGCCCAGACTAAAGGAATGAGAGATCAGTGAGCATAGAGTGATAGGATAGTAGAGCTGATAGGCAGAAGGGTCTTCGCTGGTGGTCCATTGGTTAATACTCCACCCTTGCACTTCAGGGGGCGTGTGTTTGATCCCAGATCTGGGGACTAAGATCCCATATGGTACCACCACCACACACACACACACACACACACACACACACACACACAAGAAATATAATAAAAGGTAGAGATAAATTAAATACAGAAGTGGTAGGACTTGACAACTGTAGACAGAAGGATAGGAGTAATGTTGTTTTAATCCTGATTTAGACAGCTGTGTAAGTTGTGTCCATTGAGTTAACATTGAGGGAGCAAAATTTCATAAAAGATGAAAGAGTATGGACTCTGGACTTTCTGAGCTTGAGGCGACAGTGTAAACTAAGGAGAGCTACAAGGAAGTAGCTGAATGTAGCAGAGTAAAACTTCCCTCTAGAAACCTGTTGTAGAATTGAGTTTCCATGGTAGAAGTTAGATTGACAACTTTATCAGATAATCATCTTAGGAAAAGGTGAGTAGTACTCTCTTGATAGGGAGTGAACTACATTAGAATCCAAAGTCTATAAGAAATATCCTCAGGATTTTCCAAAATAAATATTCAACATATTGATTGAATTGATTACTGGGGAACAACTAAATTATAAATATGCTAAACAATAAAAAGCAGATGAGAAAATGGAGAAATCTGGAGTATAATAATTCTTCTAAAAATAAAAATCCTAGGGAAAAGCAAGTATATTTTAGATGAACATGTCATACTAGGGAGAGAGAATTTCTAGGATAGAGATGTGAGCATTTTTGTGAGCTAAAGAGAAACACAGCAGAATAACAGTGTGAAGATATGAGAAATATGAAGGGTGATTGATGGAGCCAGCACCCAGAAGAGATATGTTGCAATTTGCTTTCCACTGAGATAAGAAGCAATAGGACAAAGTTGTAGAAAAAGAGGTGAGCTTAAGTGTGATGGGGGGCTTGCTGGTGTTACAGGGTTTTGGTATTAAAGTAACATTCTACCTGTGGTCCTTTGAGAGTAGAAAGCTGTTTGAGAGTTCCTGGAACTGTGTAGAATCTTCTTTGAGGGTAAGGTGATAGGAAGCTGAATATGGTGAGGGGGGAAATGAGAGAACCTTTGTGGTAATAACCGAGACAAGAAGCCTTAGATCTGTGTTAGTAGCCCTCAAAATAGCTAATCTTTATAAGGTATTTAGTGAATATTAGACACCATCATGGGCTTCCCTGGAGGATCAATAGTAAAGAAACTGCCTGCCAATGTGGGAGACATGGATTCAATCCTGGGTTGAGAAGATACCCTGGAGAAGGAAATGGCAAATTACTCTAGTATTCTTGCCTGGAAAATTCCATGGACAGAGAAACTGGCAGGCTATAGCTCATAGGGTCAAAACATAGTCAGGCACAACTTACTGACTAAACAACAACAGAGACTATTAAAAAATCTTTGTTATTGGTGTTTAGTCGCTAAGTCATATCCGACTTTTGCAACCCCATAGACTACAGCACACCAGGCTTCCCTGTCTTCCACTGTCTCCTGGAGTTTGCTCAATGGATACAACCATGCCATCCTCTGATGCCCTCTTTCCATTTTGCCTTCAATCTTTCCCAGCATCATGATCTTTTCCAATGAATCCCCTATTCGCTCAGGTGAGCAAAGTAATGGAGCTTCAGCTTTTGCATCAGTTCTTCCAATGAATATTCAGGGTTGATTTTCTTTAGGATTAAGTGGTTTGATCTCCTTGTAGTGCAAAGAACTCTCAAGAGTCTTCTCAAGTCTCTACTTCATAAAATCTTTATAAAGTAACTAGTTTGATTTGGACAACTACCTATTTTTTGAGTCTATTAACCAATTTGCTTTGATAACCAATCTTCCAGGAGTTGTATACTTCAGATTTACATACTCATTATTAATAATTCCAGTTAATTTATCTCTCCCTCTCTCTCATGTACTAGAATATCTATAGGAACAAAACCCAGAGTGTCAAGTATAGAGATGCAAACATTCAGAGATTGTGCTTTTAGAAATTACTTTTTGAGGGGTTACTCTTGTTACTCGACTTGTTACTCCTTATAACTCAACTATAAGGGGAATGTCTCTAAAGAAGTTCATTATCTTAAATACTGTCTTTCAATAGCTTTTTGTTAAGATATCTGGTTTCTTATGAATGGGTTAGGCTATGTTTATTTGTCTTTAAAATGGCTTCTTGAAAGAAATAAATTTTTTATGGATCACTTTGATAAAATAATTGGCATTTAAAGAAGTATTTTCTGACACTCCCAAGGGCCAAAACAATGGTCAAACCAAATCCAATTTTAATATCTATATTAATGTTCACTGTCCCTCTCACATCATAGGATTTCTATGTGTTCAACTTGCAACAAGTAATGTATCTGTTATCTTTGGATAGCATGGTATCAGATATAGTTTGGGATTTTCACTGAAAAACTGGCAACTCTTTGATGGCAAGAGCTGTTCAGTCTTAGGAAGTGATGTCCATTTTATGTACCCATGAGAATTTCTGCTTGTGTAGTCATGAACCCAGTGAATGTTAGTTATGAATCATATTTATTGTCACATCCTCAGTGGCACCAGTTGTAAAGAACCTGCCTGCCAGTGCAGGAGAAGTGGGTTCAATCCATAAGTTGGAAATATCCCCTGACATAGGAAATAGCAACTCACTCCAGCATTTGTGCCTGGAAAATCCTGTGGAAAGAGGAGGCTGGTGGTCTACAGTCCATGAGGTTGCAAAGAGTTGGACACAACTGAGCACGCATGGACACATTCATAGAACATGCTATTCTGTCACTTTTAAGAGCCCCTTTGCCAATGGTCTGGTGGCTTGTCATGTGTGACATAAAATGATTCAAACTCTGAAATTCTTCTGGGAGTCTTATTAAGTTAGTGAAATTTTTCACTAACTTACTTCTGTCCCTTTTCACCAGTCTCTCAGACATGACTTTTGCAAGACCCTGAACATAGAATCTGTCTCATAATTAGGTCTCGAGAATTAATGTAAATTTTATGTGTAACCAAGTAGAACAGGTTGTTATAGCAATTTTTCTCAAATGATATTAGAAACCCATAATAGAATATATGACCAAATAATTCTTAGCCACAATATGATTCAATTTATCAATCTATCATTTATTGTCAGAAATATAGCTGATTCCTTAGCCCTCTGTAGTGTGGAGGTATGTGACACATGAACATTATAAAACAATCAAATCTTTTTTTTTTCTTGAGATGTTTCATTGTCTTCTTCCCCTATATTTTTGCAAAGCCTGATTTGTCAGCTATAGCTATAGCAAAACACCTTTGTGTTATGTGTGGATTAGGCAATTTAGTAAACCGTTGCCATTGAAAATGGACTATCATACTAATGTTTTAAAAGTAAAATGCTGGCATAAACTCTCATATTATTTTATTTTGTATATTCTGTGTTCATAATATCTTTCTTAATGAAATATCTATAAATGCAACCTCTGTATGTTCTTCCAAGAATTTTAACACAATTCCTGGTTATCTCCTGCAATCCTTCTTTGCTCAGTTCCTCTTCTTCCTACCCTGACCTTTCATATTGCCTTTACACTTATTATCTATAGTGAAATAGTTAGAGATATTTCTGTGTTGTTAGGTTCTTGGGGAAAGTGTTTTGTAAGAGACTTAAAGACTTAAGAGACTTCCCTGGTCGTTCAAATGGGAAAGAATCTGTCTGCAGTACAGGAGATCCTTGTTCAATCCCTGGGTCAAGAAGATTCCTCTGGAAAAGGGAATGGCAACACACTCCAGTATTCTGATGTGGAGAATTCCCATGAACAGAGGATCCTGGTGGACTACAGTCCATGGGGTCACAAAGAAAGAATTGGACATAACTGAGCAACTAACCCATAACCCTAAAAACCATAAACTCACAAATTTATCAGATATGCCTATGCAATTTTTATAATTCTATTCTATATCCTATGCCCCTGACTAGAGTGTTGATTTCAGTTATTCCCATTTCATAGACTATTGACTTTTTAATTGCCATTTTGTAGATTAGCAAATGTAAAGAATGATGTAATTTATTAACTACTTGGGGAATATATTCTTACAAATAGTGCTGGCACTAAGGAAAATTTATTTTCTGCCACAGAGTCAATGACAGTGTATTTTCACTTGCCTGGTAACCAAAGATCAGATTCCTTCATTTTCATAATTGCTATTATTATTTTATCCAATTATTTATAAATAACACTTTAATATAAAATTATTTTATAATCTGATGAGAAAGACTAAAAAAGCTGGAAAACATTAAAGAATAAAAAAATGTCTATTAGTCAAAAAATGTCAAAATATTAGTTGAACTAAACTGATTGCTTTATAACTTCTCATTTTATGAAAATGCTTCAGTCCTTCCCGCCACCCTTCCACCCCATGCCCACAACACTGTTAAAATGTTGAAGTCAATTTGACATTTACTTTTGAAAGTCCACGAACCTACTCCTAGTTCTAATGTATTTTATTGTCAGATTTTGTGTGTGTGTGTTCAATTCAGTTCAGTTCAGTCATTCAGTCCTGTGTAACTCTTTGTGACCCTATGGACTGCAGAACACCAGACTTCCCAGTCGATCACCAGCTCCTGGAGTCTACTCAAACTCAAGTCCATCGAAGTTCATGATGTGAACCAATCATCTCATCCTGTGTCATCCTCTTCTCCTCCTGCCTTCAATCTTTCCCAGCATCAGGGTCTTTTCAAGTGAGTCTGTTCTTCCCATCAGGTGGCCAAAGTATTGAGCTTCAGCTTCAGCATCAGTCTTTCCAATGAATATTCAGGACTGATTTGCTTTAGGATTGGTTTGATCTCCTTGTAGTCCTAGGGACTCTCAAGAGTCTTATCCAACACCACAATTCAAAAGCATCAATTCTTTGGTGCTCAGCTTTCTTTACAGTCTAACTCTCACATTCATACATGACTACTGGAAAAACCATAGCTTAGACTAGACAGACCTTTGTTGGCAAAGTAATATCTCTGCTTTTTAACATGTTGTCTAGGTTGGTCATAGTTTTTCTTCCAAGGAGTAAGCGTCTTTTAATTTCATGGCTGCAGTCACCATCTGCAATGATTTTGGAGCCCAAGAAAATAAAGTCTGCCACTGTTTCCACTGCTTCCCCATCTATTTCCCATGAAGTGATGGGACCAGATGACATGATCTTAGTTTTCTGAATGTTCAGTTTTAAGCCAACTTTTTCACTCTCCTCTTTCACTTTCATCAAGAGGCTTTTTAGTTCTTTTTCACTTTCTGCCATAAGGGTGGTATCATCTGCATATTTGAGGTTATTGATATTTCTCCCAGCAATCTTGATTCCAGCTTGTGCTTCATCCAGCCTGGCATTTCACATGATGTATTCTGCATGTAAGTTAAATAAGCAGGGTGAGAATATACAGGGTATGTGTGTGTGTTTAGACAGAAGGAAAAAATCACCCATCCCAATTTAAACCACTTTAATATGTGTGTGTACTTAAGTATCTTACTACAAAGAGATTGTTATGTGTTTATTAAGTGGAGCACAGAGTATCAAATGATGAGTTATGGCTTAATCACAGACCACAAGAGAAGTCAAAAGAGAGAAGTTTATTACAAATAGGTCTTGAAAGAAGTACTCAGTTGTATTGCTGATCCCGTTCACAGTTCCAATTGTTTTGCTGTATCTCACTCTTCGCTAAACCCGGGGTAGGCAAGGTGTGAGCAAAAAGGTAATAGGAGACTGGAAAGAGCCATAGGAACTGCACACACATTTCTTCTCTCCTGGCTGGCACGGCAGCCATAACACAGCCTCTCTCCCAGCTGATGCAGCTGCCATAGCAGCAGCCACAACATAACTGTAACACAACCATAACATAGCCAAAACAACCTCATATAACACAACCATGATGTCATTCCAGTGTGGCCTCAAAGCGGAGCAGCCAGGGCCTTCGTGGTGAAGCTCATATATTCCTACAGCACAAAGTAACTCATTATCAAGCGAGTACCTTGTGACACGCATGCTCGGTGCTACAAAGTACCTCAGCTATTATGTTCGTTATTTACAAAACATGGAGCAAGAGAGTCTGAACATACCATCTTGGCTAATTTGCTCTCTCCCCACATCAGTAGCTTAGAAAGGGGCTATGTGCCAGATCAAGGCAGGTGCATTTTCAAACAGGCAGGACTTCTAAGTCACATGAACTTTTTAGAGTCTGTAAGTGAAATATTTTGGGCTTAAGGCCCAATTGGTCAATTTAAACCAGAGGCGTGCGGTTAAGTCAAAGTGGGGATTGTTTCTAAAAGGCACATAAAGAAAGGAACTGGGAGTCAAGGAAAACTGCTGATCACAAGGGCCTTTGGGAAGTCATATCAGGAACCTACATTTACTTGTGACTCTGTGGGCTGCCTTCTAGGACCTGTGCTTCCATGAGGGGGCTAGTGTCAGTTTTAGGTCATTGCAGGCCACTTGACCAAACAAAATGGATGCTGAGACAGCAATACTATGGAGTAGCTTAACTAAACTCTCAACAGATATCTCTGCTCCTTATTAAAAGACCAGTTGGATAATGTAATTACATTAACTTTTATCAGCATTCTAAAACTCACAAGTTACTGACCAGTCTATGCATTACTTCCTCTGCATGGTTTTACATAAGCAGTAAATCTGAAAATAAAAAGATAGCCAGGGTTAATTTGAAACTTAAAGGTATTTATTTGAAACGTAAAATTTATGTCAAGTTAAATGATGAAAATTCACTGAGATGAAAGGCAACAGGATAAAAAAAAAATAATAGATTGGATTGTAATCAAAGTGAGAAGGACACAACAAGCTTGGTTTGCAAGTAAACTGAAACAAAGACAAGATGAATATTTATTTCATGGGCAGTATTAAAAAAGAAAAAAGCTGTGGTGCCAAAAAATTGAATCAGTGTAAAAGAAGATAAATTCAAGGTGCTTCAAAGTACAGAATGAAAAAATAGGATTAGAAGAAGAAATGGAAAAAAAGGAGGAAAGAGAAATGTTGACTGTAGAATAGGAGGAAGAAGAAGAAGCAGTAACAGCGGCAGCTGTCTCCACCCCAACTTGTGTTCTGTGCTGTCTGGACCAGAGCAGGTCAAATAATGAAGACTTGCCTGGGTGAGACATTACAGAGGACAAGTCATCGTGCCTGAGACAAGACGTCTCACTTTACGATGAAGGCAGCTGATAGACACCTGTATGACAGACAAGGAAATGGTGTGAGTCAGTGTAATTCCTAGACTGCTCACGCCTCGGGGGGACTGTGTAAAGCAGGGTCAGGATAGGCAGGGCACGGATCAAATGCTCACCTCGGAGCCTTGGCTCTCTGCTCTGTCCCTTTGTAGAAAAATAAATTGTAAAAGAACTACTGCTTAGGTTTTATAAAGACAACCCTCTCTAGTCTGGAGTCTTGGTTCTTCAGTTCCCTAAGAACAAGCCTAAGTTCTTCAGTGGCTCAGAGCCCCTACTCATTTCTTCAGGGGCCACATCTGCCCTGTAACTTGGTTATTCTGAATCCCACGGAGTCTGAAGCTATTGAGACAGTGGAGCCACAGCTGCAGGCCACTGCCCTTGGCAAGCAGGCCACTCCCTTTACTTCTGATCAGCTTCTTCCAGAAGCAGCCGACACCTGGACCGGAGCAAAATCAGATAAAAGTACCTGAAACAAAGTATCCAATCTATAAATATTTTTGTGCCTAATTATATATAAAATGTAAAAGCAGACATTATTTGTAATGAGAGGAAGGGGTTTATTTTCATTTCTTTTCATTGTTTTTCTTATGAGTTAACAATTTTGATTTTTTTTAAAAGAAAATTTTTGATTATACCCCTGAGTGGATTCATTCTTTAGAAAGGATAAAGTAAAGGTAAATATATAAATGGAAAGAAAGTCTCGGTAGCTCTAATCTGCTCCCATATCTCTCTACAACTGTTCTTTTTCATATATACGTGTGTATGTACATATATACACACATATATACATAAAATAGTTACAAGTTTAATTCTAAGTGCTAAGTGTGAGTGCATATTGATATTTCATTGACTCTTGCGACACTGTGGATTGTAGCCTGCCAAGCTCCTCTGTCCATGGGATTCTCCAGGCAAGAATACTGGAGTGGGTGGCCATTTCCTTCTCCAGGAATCTTCCTGACCCAGGAATCAAACCCAGGTCTCCAGCATTGCAGGCAGATTCTTTACCAACTGAGCTACACAGGAATGTATATGTAATTGTTGTTGTTCAGTTGCTAAGTCATGTCCGACTCTTTGCGACCCCCTGAACTACAGCACACCAGGCTTCTCTGTCCATCATATCTCTTTGAGTTTGCTCATATATATACTATATTATGTATATATATATATGTAATAGCATATGTTTTTAGCTAATATAAACTTATTTCATGAAAAAAGTAGCTTTATGAAGACTTAGAAATATTACTATATTCTCAGTGTCTAGAATACTGGCTAGTGTACAAGGTATGCTCTAAAATTTTACCAAATGAAACAAAAGAATAAAGTGATAGAGAAAAATGTTACCGATTATGAAGATGAAGCAAAATCACATGGAACAAAAAGACTGGTGAACTATAAAGTAAAACAAAACTACTCTGGGCTAAGTAAGGACATTAAAATTTCCCTGAATTTTAAACTATAAATTTCATAAATAATCCTACAACAATCTTTATTTAATTGATTTTATCTTGTATTTCTCACTTTTCTCATTTTATATATTTTACTATGAAATAATTTTGTGTTCAGTTCGGTCACTCAGTCATGTCCAACTCTTTGTGACTCCATGTGCTGCAGCACACCAGTCCTGTCCATTGCCAATTCCCGGAGCTTGCTCAAACTAATGTCCATCAAGTCAATGATGCCATCCAACCATCTCATCCTCTGTCGTCCCCTTCTCCTCTTGTACATAACAACATTTATTAAAAACTGTGTTGTGAATAAATGTCTATAAAATATACTGTTAGAGATCTCCTTTTTATAAATATTTGTATGTTTTTACTCAGATTAAATTAACATGATATTTACCCCAGAAATACATGAAATCAACTTCATATATACCTTCATATGTATTGTATTGTTGTTGCTTAGTTGATAAGTTGTGTCCGACTCTATTGCAACCCCATGGACTATAACATGCCAGGCTCCTCTGTCCACGGACTCCCCAGGCAAAGATACTGAAGTGGGCTGCCATTTCCTTCTCCAGGGGATCTTTCCCGACTTAGGCATTGAACCCATGTCTCTTGCATTGCAGGAAGATTCTTTACCATCTGAGCCACCAAAGAAATTCCATATGCATTATATATTTAGATATAATTTTTAAAGTTTCATTCTTGTTTTAGAACTACTCTTTCTTTCCCATATTTTTAGGCAAATATAAGCATATGTAAATACAATTTTTGCACGTAGATAAATGTGCTGACATAATTGCAATTCTATAGAGCTGCAAATATATTATAGATGACAAATTTAGGTCATTGACCATTAAACACATTTTTGGCTTCTATTCAGTATATAAGTCCCCTCTCTAAATAATCCAGTCAAAATTACTCCATCTCTAGGAGATTAGTCCTGGGTGTTCACTGAAAGGACTGATGTTGAAGTTGAAACTCCAATACTTTGGCTACCTCATGCAAAGAGCTGACTTATTGAAAAGACCCTGATGTTGGGAGGGATTGGGGGCATGAGGAGAAGGGGACAACAGAGGATGAGATGGCTGGATGTCATCATTGACTCGATGGACATGAGTTTGTGTAAACTCCGGGAGTTGGTGATGGACAGGGAGGCCTGGCATGCTGCAATTCATGGGGTTGCAAAGAGTCAGACACGACTGAGTGACTGAACTGACTGACTGAATATAAGTACTTTGAGAGTTGAATTATTATAGATTATTATGAAGAATGTATACATTTGAGAACATGAGGATACGTAAATATAAATGAAAGCCATTGATTTAAGAGAAAAATTTACAGGGAATTCTGACTCTTTTTTTGATTACTCTTCTCATGCTAGTCTTGGAAAAAAATTGTCAAATATAAAGAAAAGGATAATACTATGTATGTTAGTAACATTTTGTTTATGACCAAGTTCTGATATCCTGAGTAGCTCAAACAAAATAATATATAGAACTGAATATAAATCTTAAATGTGTTTATATTATATATAATTGATTATATTCTTTGCAACCAAAGACAGAGAAGCTCCATACAGTCAGCAAAAACAAGACCAGGAGCTGACTGTGGCTCAGATCATGAATTCCTTATTGCCAAATTCAGACTGAAATTGAAGAAAGTGGAGAAAACAACTAGACAATTCAGGTATGACCTAAATCAAATCCCTTATGACTATACAATGGAAGTGAGAAATAGATTTAAGGGACTAGATCTGATAGAGTGCCTGATGAACTATGGATGGAGGTTCATGACATTGTACAAGAGACATGAATCAAGACCATCCCCAAGGAAAAGAAATGCAAAAAAAGCAAATGGCTGTCTGAGGAGGCCTTACAAATAGCTGTGAAAATAAGGGAAGCAAAAAGCAAAGGAGAAAAGGAAAGATATACCCATGTGAATGCAGAGTTCCGAAGAATAGCAAGGAGAAATAAGAAAGCTTTCCTCAACGATCAGTGTAAAAAAAAAAAAGAATAGAGGAAAAAAATAGAATGGGAAAGACTGGAGATCTCTTCAAGAAAATTAGAGATAACAAGGGAATATTTCATGCTAAGATGGACTCAATAAGGGACAGAAATGGTAGGAACCTAACAGAAGCAGAAGATATTAAGAAGAGGTGGCAAGAATACACAGAAGAACTGTACAAAAAAGATCTTCACGACCCAGATAATCATGATGGTGTGATCACTCACCTAGAGCCAGACATCGTGGAATGTGAAGTCAAGTTGGCCTTAGGAAGCATCACTACAAACAAAGCTAGTGGAGGTGATGACATTCCAGTTGAGCTATTTCAAATCCTGACTCATTTGAAAAGACACTGATGCTGGGAAAGACTGAGGGCAAGAGGAGAAGGGGATGACAGAGGATATGATTGGATAGCATCACCGATTCGATGGACATATGTTTGGGTGGACTCCAGGAGTTGGTGATGGACAGGGAGACCTGGCATGCTGCAGTTGATGGGGTTGCGAAGAGTAGGACATGACTGAGTGACTGAACTGAACTAAACTGAATGTATTCATATATGATTAAATAGGCATTCCTTACAAATAATATATTTAAAATATATCACTTGTTAGAACATATTTTAGAAAAATATGCTAAGATATTATTAAAAGTCAGTGGCAGTATTACAACCCAAAGTTTGACAAAGAAGAAGAAATTAAGGGTGTGGTTATATTTTAATACCAATTTAATTGAAAATAACTTGCTTTTGTTTATATCCAGTCAGAATAAGCTGAGAGAGAGAGAAAGATTTTTCTTCAGTTATCTATGAGAAATGAAATAGTTTTATTTTCATCTAAATGATATTTTTCCCTGGACAGCAATTTTTTAGAAAATTATTCACTTTCATGGAAACATGAGATGTTTTGTAAAGAAGCTGAAAAAAAATAATTAGACATTCCTGATAACACTTTTGTATCTTTTCTCAACCCCAGGATTCAGATTTTAGAGCAGGACATACAATTAAAATGTGCAGAAATATTTAGCAAGTCCACATACTTCCTTATACTGTAAGCATAATTCCAGATTGCCTAGCTGTAGTATTGAGTAAAAAGGTTGTAGTTGGGAATTGCAAATAAACAATTTTTAACGTGAGGAAAATTCTGTCTTTGTTTTCCCACTAACCAAATATGTGATATTGAATAATATGCTTCATTTTTCTCATGGATTTATTTCAGTAACCTGAAAAATTAACTAAAATTGTTGTTTGATTCTTAAGCTGTCTACTGACCATCCATTGTTGGTTTCTTGAAAGTGTTCTAAAGGCCCGTGCTGAGGAATACTGGGAAATTGGGAAAACAGAGAAACATACTATAGGTTCCGCCTTCCCCTTTTTTCATTTAGAACAGCACTTTAAAAAATTTGATGTGCTGTTTAATATGCTGTGTTTCTACATTAAATGTCACCTGCAGACCATGTCCTTGACTTTAAAAACAAATGATTCAAGAAAAGGTCAGATCAATGGTTCCCTAAAATTCTGTGACACTTTCACTAGAAAACTCACATTTATTTTTCACATATTTAGGCTATTTTATAAAAGAGGGGTTTTAAGAAATCGGTACTGAAACTCTTAGTAATATTTGACAATGCACAAGAGGAAGTTTTATCAATTATACCTGTCAGTTGAAGTAAAATTCAATTTCCTGCTTAAACTGAAAAGACCTTATTTGCACATGTGAAACACTGAAATCATGTAGATAAACAGAGTCTAAAGCATTAGCTATTGTATTTTTCTTCATTTGGAAAATACCCTTTTTAATGTAAGGAATAAAATAACAGTAAAATTATTTATTAAATGATTTTCCAAAACAGATATGACCTTCTTCAATGTAACATTTTATATGAAAGTTCAAATTTACACATATTTAAATTAGCCTGTAAAATTTCTTATTGACAGATTGACTTAATAAATGGCTTATGTCCTATATAAAATAGGATATATTTCACATTTTTGACTTCACCTTCTATTAAATTGCAGTCACATAATTATATATACTGAATATAAGAAATACATTTCCTGACAAAGTTAAAATTGACACCACTTAAATAAAGATGTTAAGCCAATTTTATGGTTTTGTTTTCTAATTATTTTGCTCTTCTCAGATTTCTTTTTCCTTTCTTCTCTGATTCTTTAAAATAACATTTCTTACTGAAAGTGAACAAATCACAAGTGAAAAGTTTATGAACTATCATAAAGTGAATATACCCGTGTAGCTACACACAGATTAATAAATAAATATTAGTGGTATGGCAACCCACTCCAGTATTCTTGCCTGGAGAATCCCAGGGATGGAGGAGCCTGGTGGGATGCCATCTATGGGGTCACAAAGAGTCGAATATGACTGAAGCAACTTAATAGCAGCAGCAGCAGTATTTCAGAAGCTTCCTTTCATGCTCATTTTCAATCATTGACTTCTTCCTGCTCTACAAAAGAGAAATAAGCATCATGATTTCTAACATCGTAGATTACATTCCCTGTAACGTATGTAAAGTCCGATGCTGTAAGAACAATGCTGCATAGGAACCTGAAATGTTAGGACAATGAGTCAAGGTAATTGGAAGTGGTCAAGCAGGAGATGGCAAGAGTGAACATCAACATTCTAGGAATCAGTGAACTAAAATGAACTGGAATGGGTGAATTTAACTCATGACAATTATATCTACTACTGTGGGCAAGAATCCCTTAGAAGAAATGAAGTAGCCCTCATAGTGAACAAGAGTCCAAAATGCAGTTCTAGGGTGCAATCTCAAATACAACAGAATGATTGCTGTTCATTTCCATGGCAAGCCATTCAATATCACAGTAATCTAAGTCTATGACCCAACCAGTAATGCTGAAGAAGCTGAAATTGAATGGTTCTATGAAGACCTAGAACACCTTCTAGTACTAAAAACCCCCCAAAAGATGTCTTTTTCCTTATAGGGGAATGGAATACAAAAGTAGGAAGTTGAGAGATACATGGACTAACAGGCAAATTTGGCCTTGGAATACAAAATGAAGCAGAGCAAAGGCTAACAGAGTTTTGCCAAGAGTACTCACTAGTCATAGGAAACACTCTCTTCCAACAACACAAGAGAAGATTCTACACATGGATGTCACCAGATGGCCAATACCAAAATTAGATTGACTATATTCTTTGCAGCCAAAGATGGAGAAGCTATATACAGTCAGCAAAAACAAGACTGGGAATTGACTGTGGCTCAGATCATGAAATCCTTATTGAAAAATTCAGATTTAAATTAAAGAAAGTAAGGAAAAACACTAGATCATTCAGGTATGACCTAAATCATATCTCCTAAGATGATAAAGTGGAAGTGATCAGTAGATTCAAGGGATTACATCTATTGACAAAGTCACTGAAGAACTATGGACAAAGGTTCGTGACATTGTACAGAGGCAGTGATCAAGACCATCCCTAAGAAAAAGAAATTAAAAAGCAAAACGGTTGTCTGAGAAGGCCTTACTAATAGCTGAGAAAACAAGAGAAACAAAAGGCAAAGGAGAAAGGGAAAGATATACCTATTTGAATACAGAGTTCCAAGGTATAGCAAGGAGAATAAGAAAGGCTTCTTCAGTGATCAATGCAAAGAAATAGAAGAAAACAATAGAATGGGAAACATAGGTGATCTCTTCAAAAACATTAGAGCTACCAACAGAACATTTCATGCAAAGATGGGCACAATAAAGGACAGAAATGCTATGGACCTAACAGAAAGAGAAGATATTAAGAAGAGGTGGCAAGAATACACAGAAGAACTATATAAAAAAGACCTTCATGATCCAGATAATCACAATGGTGTGATCACTCACTTAGAGCCAGACATCCTGGAATGCGAAGTCAAGTGGGCCTTAGAAAGAATCACTACAAAAAAAGTCTAGTGACGGTGATGGAATTCCAGTTGAGCCATTTCAAATCCTGAAAGATGATACTATTAAAGTGCTGTATTCAATATGCCTGCAAATATGGAAAATTCTGCAGTGGCCATAGAACTGGAAAAGATCAGCTTTCATTCCAATCCCAAAGAAAGGCAATGCCAAAGAATCTTCAAACTACTGCACCATTGCACTCATCTCACATTCTAGCAAAGCAATACTCAAAATTATCCAAGCCTCGCTTCATCAGTATGTGAACCATGAACTTCCAGATGTTCAAGCTGGTTTTAGAAAAGGCAGAGGAACCAGAGATCAAATTGCCAACATCTGCTGGATCATCAAAAGAGCAAGACAGTTCCAGAAAAACATCTATTTCTGACTCACTGACTATTCCTAAGCCTTTGATTGTGTAGATCACCACAAACTGTGGAAAATTCTTCAAGAGATGGGAGTACCAGACCACCTGACTTGCCTCCTGAGAAATCTGTATGCTGGTCAAGAAGTAATAGTTAAAAGCGAACATGGAGCTACAGACTGGTTACAAATTGGGAAAGGAGTAAGTCAAGGCTGTATATTGTCACCATGCTTGTTTAACTTATATGCAGAGTACATCATAGGAAATGCTGGACTTGATGAATCACAAACTGGAATCAAGATTGCCAGGAGAAATATCAATAACCTCAGATATGCAGATGACACCACCCTTATGTTAGAAAGGGAAGAAGAACTAAAGAGCCTCTTGATGAAAGTGAAAGAGGAGAGTGAAAAAGTTGGCTTAAAGCTCAACATTCAGAAAAATAAGATCATGGCATCTGGCCCTGTCGCTTCATGGCAAAAAGAAGGGAAACAATGGAAACAATGAGTTTATTCTTTTGGTCTCCAAAATCACTGCAGATGGTGACTACATCCCTGAAATTAAGACTTTTGCTCCTTGGAAGATAAGGTATGACCAACCTAGACAGCATATTAAAAAGCAGAGACATTACTTTGCCAACAAAAGTCTGTCTAGTCAAAGGTATGGTTTCTCCAGTAGTCATATATGAGTGTGAGATTTGGACTAAAAAGAAACCTGAGCACTGAAGAATTGATGCTCTTGAACTGTGGTGTTTGAGAAGACTCTTGAGAGTCCCTTGGAGTTCAAGGATCTCCAACCAGTCAATCCTAAAGTAAATCAGTCCTAAATATCCTTTAGAAGTTCTGATGCTGAAGCTGAAACTCCAATATTTAGGACACCTGATGTGAAGAACTGACTCATTGGGAAAGACCCTGATGCTGGGAAAAATTGACAGCAGGACGAGAAGTGGACAACAGAGGATGAGATGGTTGGATGGCATCACAAAGTAGATGGACATGAGTTTGAGCAAGTTCTGAGTGTTGGGGAAGGACAGGGAAGCCTTGAGTGCTACAGTCCATGTGTCTGTAGAATCGGACATGCCTGAGTGACTGAACTGAACTGAATTTATGTAAATAAAATAATCCAGTATTCATTATTTTGTGCCTCTTCTCTCTCAATCAAATTTATGCTTATGCTTCAAATTTATGTAAAATTCATCTGCATTGTTATGTGTAGCAGAGATTAATTCTGTTTCTTTCTTACCAGAGCGGTGGATATGGTCTATCTGGTAACAATTGTGTTGGGCAACACCTTTATAGTATGTCTTTTTCAACTCTTAATTCATTCTACTACTGAAACTTAGGTTTTTCCTTAAGTGGGGCTATTATAAAGAGTGGACTAGGTATATGAGTGTATCCATCATATAGGTGTTTTTTATGTATTCATTTTTGTTATATCTATATCGACATCTATACAATATAGATCTATGTAGATATCTAAGGGAATGTTCTAATTAAATGGTATTAAATATATTTTCAAACTGTTTGTAATAATTTTCATACACCAAGAATCATGAGCATTCTTATATTCAAGAAACATTTCAAACTTCAGCATTATCATTTAATTTGTTTGTTTTCTTTTTCAATTTTTCCTATCCAGAGGAGATGCAGTGGCATAATATTGTGATTTAGTTTTCATTTTCCTGTTCTTTATTGAGGCTGAACAACTATTATATTCTTATTAACCAGCTGGATATTCAATTTTTATGAAATACTTAAAAATTATATTTCCATTATGTTTTTTTTTTTCGCATGCTAGATCATTCTAGCTCAGAATATGTGGTGTACATGTTGTATATGTCTGCTACTACTCTGTAGTTTTCTTTTCACTCATAAAAAGGAGTTATATGATAAACAAATGTCGATATTAAATTTTAGTGCAATTCAATTTATAAATGCTTTCCCTTGAGATTAGCAATTTTTTATTATATAAAGTAGCTATTTTTATGCTTATTTATGGTATTGAATTTTAAGTTGAGGGGCAAATTTGTTTTGTTTTCAAGAAAGGATAATTTTGTTCTAGGAAAATAACACATCAATTAGTAGTTAACAGAATTATAAGCACTACTTCTAAGGAAATAAATACAAAAGCCTCTTACTATGAATTTAACAGTACTCATTTTTGTTAACATTACTAAATTTCCTGCTACTCTTAAAGTAATACATCATTAAAAAGCTGTATTTTAGCCTATACCTGGATATAAAATGATTGCTTATTTTATTCAATGCCATATTACATATTTTTAAATGTTATTTGATATTTTTATGAATTTATTTTTGTTCCTGCTTATATTTTCTCAAAAAAATTTATCTTGGGTAGGTTTCCATGACAAAATTCATAAAATATTTTCTGAGCACATACATAATTTGATCCCTAAGTTTGTCTAATTTTAGTAATCATTGTAGGAAAACAGTCAATAGGATTAAAAAAAACCCTATTTTAGATGTAATAATCTGTGTAAGCTGAAAAAGTGAGAATACTCACTAATATTTTGGAAAGGAGGGCAGATCATAAGTCTGATTATTGTTATGGCCTTTTGGGTTGGCAGATTCCATCAATTAAAATTTATTATACTCTAACTGAACTTCCCTCAACAAGAGCTATCAGAACTCAGCCACTTCAGTCTCTCAGGCATGTCCAGCTCTTTGTGACTCCATGCATTGTAGGATGTCAGGCTTCCCTTTCCATCACCAATTCCCGGAGCTTGCTCACACTCATGTACATTCAGTCGATGATGCCATCCAACCATCTCATCTTATGTCACCCCTTTCTCCTGCCTTCAATCTTTCCCAGCATAAGGGTCTTTTCCAATGGGTCAGTTCTTCACATCAGGTGGCCAAAGTATTAGAGCTTCAGCTTTAGCATTAGTCCTTCCAATGAATATTCAGGGCCACTTTCTATCATTAGAACTATTTTGCTTTTAAAAATGTGTTGAGTCAACTCAGATTGTAGCCTCACATGACTGTGTTAGAGAAACTGGATGTAAAATGTTTTGAATACCTCCATTGACAAGATAGTCTACCTTGGAAAAGTCAGTTAATCTCTCTAACAAATTAATTCTCATATGTTACAGATGATATATTAATAATTTATGTAGAACTTCATGAAGATGAAATGATACTTTTCTGTCATAAGTCATAGTATATTTCCTGCTGCATAGCATCAGCTCAATAAATGTTATCTATTATTATCTTTGTGTTGTTGATATTATTGTTGTCCTTTAATTTGAAGCCACCCAAATATGCAGCCATCCAAAAGGATTAAAAAACATTGAAATTCTAACACAGGTGTATTATTTTGCAGAGAGAATTCAATACATGAGCCAAAATGAGTCGGTTTTGAATTCCTTTACCTCTAGTTTGCTAACACCGCACATAGTTAACATAGTTAAATGCTAAATTATGGCATAGGAGAGAAAGCAAATAATATTTCAATTATTCAAAAATTTTAGTAAGCTGGGAATAATAATTCATTCTAACATCCTGATCAGTAACTGGAAAGGAAAGGGACAGAAATGAAGCACTCACTGAATATTTTACAATCCATTTACATAAATATTGGTGAAATAAATGATATTTTTTAAAAAGCACAGAACTCTACATCTAATAAAATATGTCACTCTCATTATTATCAATAGGACAGGTTCTAAAAATGCTGGCAGATCCATATAGTTAGGTTAGTAGGATTCACTCATTCACTTTTATGCCTACATAAATATATCAAAGATGGAAATAGGCATTTGTGGATGTGCTGTGGTTTATTTTTAAAGCATATATTGAAAAAAAGGAAGGATTTCTTACACAATGGCAAAAACACACACAAAAAAGAAACTGTATGTTCACATTACATGACTATATAATTTATTTAAAGCACTTAAAAATTAGATTAAATTCTATTTCAAAGTCCTAAAGCTAATTCTGTCTTGGTTGTACGTAGCTATAATACTATACTGAAAAAGACTCATGAAGAACTCTGAATTTTAAAGTGTTAGGACCACTAGAAGCCAAAGGACTACTGAATCAGTGGCTGCTGAGAAAAATAAATCTGGTCAGTTTAGCAAGACCTTTATTAAGTTTGTAATTGAATTACTGAGTTAAATTTGATGAAATTATCAAATGGTGATTTATTTGTCATCCTATTTAAACAAGTCATTTCAGTGTCTTCAAATAATTTTGTAGGTTTTTTTTTTTTAACTAACACCTGATAAGCCACTTCTGAGCAGAAGATGGATTAGAAAACTCAAGTTAAAAAAAATGAAGAAGTTAAAGCAAAATGAAAAGTAAATTAACACAGAAGTTGCTGTCGTTTATCAAACCTTAATAGAAAAATTCTCTCTCCTGCAGAATTTAGCAGTCCATCATTTTCAGAGATCACCTCTCTAGGTCTGAATGCTGGTAGCTGCTTCATTTGGGAATAGTCACATCCATCACCTCCTAAAGATTTTTAGTCACTGGAGTTCATAAAAATGGTGCACATCACTTTATGATTTAGGAGAAGTGAAAGAGAAACTTCTGATATTACAGCAGTCAGAGACATTATGGGTGAATTACTGTTTTGAGGAAATTTTCAGGAAAAGCTACAAAATATGTCTTGATAACCACACAAATATATTAGTTGCTGTATTTGGATATAAACTATTGTGACTTAGTTATGTAGAGAAGTTTATTGTGTGTATAAGTTTGCTAAAGGAAGAATCTGGTCATTTCAATTAGTAGATATATAGTTATTTTAAAATAATTATCTGCCTAATATCTACTTTGTATGCTGCTGCTGCTGCTAAGTTGCTTCAGTCGTGTCCGACTCTGTGCGACCCCACAGACGGCAGCCCACCAGGCTCCCTCGTCCCTGGGATTCTCCAGGTAAGATACTGGAGTGGGTTGCCATTTCCTTCTCCAATGCATGAAAGTGAAAAGTGAAAGTGAAGTCATTCAGTCATGTCCGACTCTTAGCGACCCCATGGACTGCAGCCTACCAGGCTCCTCCATCCATGGGATTTTCCAAGCAAGAGTACTGGAGTGGGGTGCCATTGCTTTCTCCATCTACTTTGTATACTGGAATATAAACAAAAACATATAGTGTTTTCTATAAACACACTGAAATAAATGCATTTATTCAGATTTAATTGCAATATCTATATAAAATTCAAGTGCATTCCTATATTCATAGAGATACAGATAGCAAAGTTCAAGGTAAGCATAATTAGACTGGAATGATTCTACAACAGAAAAGTAAAAGAAAGTAATAAAAATCTTTAAAAACTGCTTGCTTCCAGAAATGGTAATGTTTAAGTATATTATCACATTTATCAAGTGAAAGATGAAGTATCATAGAATGTACTTAAAAACTGTAAGAACACTAAAATTACATTGAAAGATTAAATATATGGAAGAATTTATTCAGTTTAAATAAAATGCAAAAGCTGCCATAGAAAGATGCTATGACTAAGAAATTCATTGTTTTGAAAGTGAATGATATTCCACAGCACTCAGTCAGTTCAGTTCAGTCAGTCAGTCGTGTCTGACTTTTTATGACCCCATGGATTGCACCACGCCAGGCTTCCCTGTCCATCACCAACTCCTGGAGCCTCTTCAAACTCATGTCCATTGTGTCAGTGATGCCATCCAACTATCTTGTCCTCTGTCATCCCCTTCTCTTCCCACCTGCAATCTTCCCCAGCGTCAGGATCTTTTCCAATGAGTCAGCTCTTCGCATCAGGTGGCCAAAGTATTGGAGTTTCAGCTTGAGCATCAATCCTTTCAGTGAATATTAAGGATTGATTTCCTTTAGGATTGACTGGTTGGATCTCCTTCCAATCCAAGAGACTCTCAAGAGTCTTCTCCAATACCACAGTTCAAAAGCATCAATTCTTCAACACTCAGCTTTCTTTATAGTCCAACTCTCACATCCATATATGACTACTGGAGAAACCATAGCTTTGACTAGATAGATTTTCTTGGTAAGTAATGTCTTTGCTTAGCAACATGCTCTGTAGGTTGGTCATAGCTTTCCTTCCAAGGAAAAAGTAATTTTAATTTCATGGCTGCATTCACCATCTACAGTGATTTTGGAGCCCCCAACAATAAAGTCAGTTTCCCCATCTCTTTTCCGTGAAGTGATGGGACTGAATGCCATGATCTTAGTTTTTTGAAAGTTGAATTTTAAGCCAACTTTTTCACTCTCCTCTTTCACTTTCATCTAGAGGTGCTTTAGTTCTTCTTCACTTAATGCCATAAGCATGGTGTCATCTGCATCTGAGGTTATTGATATTCCTTCTGGCAATCTTGATTCCAGCTTGTGCTTCATCCAGCCTAGCATATTACATGATGTACTCTGCATATAAGTTAAATAAGCAGGGTGACAATATACAACCTTAAAGTACTCCTTTCCCAATTTGGACCAGTATGTTGTTCCATGTCCAGTTCACTCTGTTGCTTCTTGACCTGCATACAGATTTCTCAGGAGGCAGATCAAGTGGTCTGGTATTCCCATCTCTTGAAAAGATAACTTCATTGACTTTGGCATAGTCAATGAAGTAGAAGTAGATGTTTTCTGGAACTCTCTTGCTTTTTCGATGATCCAAAGGATGTTGGCAAATCTGATCTCTGATTCCTCTACCTTTTCTAAATCAAGCTTGAACATCTGGAAATTCATGGCTCACTTACTGATGAAGCCTGGCTTGGAGAATTTTGAGCATTACTTTTCTAGCATGTGAGATGAGTGCAATTGTGCGGTAGTTTGAGCGTTCTTTGGCATTGCCTTTCCTTGGGATTGCAATGAAAGCTGAACTTTTCCAGTCCTGTGGCCACTGCTGAGTTTTCCAGATTTGCTGGCATAATGAGTGCAGCACTTTACACAGCACCATCTTTGAGGATTTGAAATAGCTCAACTGAAAGTCCATCACATCCACTAGGTTCATTCATAGTTAATGTTTCCTAAGACTCACTTGACTTCACACTCCAGGATGTCTGGCTCTAGGTGAGTGATCACACAATCATGGTATCTGGGTCATGAAGATCTCTTTTGTATAGTTCTTCTGTGTATTGCCACCTCTTAAAATCTTCTACTTCTGTTAGGTCCATACAATTTCTGTGCTTTATTGTGACCATCTTTGCATGAAATGTTCTCTTGGTATCTCTAATTTTCTTGAAGAGATCTCTAGTCTTTCCCATTCTATTGTTTTCCTCTATTTCTTTGCATTGATCACTGAGAAAGGCTTTCTTATCTCTCCTTGCTATTCTTTGGAACTCTGCATTCACATGGGTATATCTTTCTTTTTCTCCTTTGCCTTTAGCTTCTCTTCTTTTCTCAGCTACTTATAAGGCCTTCTCAGAGAACCGTTTTGCCTTTTTGCATTTCTTTCTTTTGGGATGGTCTTGATCAATGCCTCATGTACAGTGTCATGAACCTCTGTCCATAGTACTTCAGACACTCTGGCTAACAGATCTAATCCCTTGAATCTGTTTGTTGCTTCCACTGAATAATTGTAAAGGATTTGATTTAGGTCATACATGAATGGTCTAGTGGTTTTCCCTACTTTCTTCAATTTAAGTCTGAAACTGACAATAAGAACTTCATGATCTGAGCCACAGTCAGCTCCTGGTCTTGTTTTTGATGACTGTATAGAGCTTCTCTATCTTTATCTGCAAAGAATATAATCTGTCTGATTTTGGTACTGACCATCTGGTGATGTCCATGTGTAGAGTCTTCTCTTGTGTTATTGGGAGAGGGTATTTGCTATGACCAATGTTTTCTCTTGGAAATACTCTGTTAGTCTTTGCCCTGCTTCATTTTGTACTCCAAGTCAAATTTGCTTATTACTCCAGGTAGCTCTTGACTTCCTACTTTTGAATTCCAATCCCCTATAATGAAGAGGACATCTTTTTGGCGTGTTATTCCTAGAAGTTGTTGTAGGTCTTCAAGAACCGTTCAGCTTCCTCAGCATTACTGGTCAGGGCATAGACTTGGATTACTGTGATGTTGAAGCGTTTGCCTTGGAAACAAAAGAGATCATTCTGTTGTTTTTGAGATTACATCCAAGAACTGCATTTTTGACTCTTTTTTTTACTATGAGGGCTACTCCATTTCTTCTAAGGGATTGTTGCCTACATTAGTAGATATAATGGTCATCTGAGTTAAATTCACCCATTCCAGTCCATTTTAGTTCACTGATTCCTAAAATGTTGATGTTCACTCTTGCCATATCCTTTTTGACCACGTGAAATTTACCTTGATTCATGGACCTAACATTCCAGGTTTCTATGTAAATTGCTCTTTACAGCAAGGGACTTTTCTTCTATCACCTGTCATATCCACAACTGGGTGTTGTTTTTGCTTTGGCTCCATCTCTTCATTCTTTCTCAGAGAAGACAATGGCACCCTACTCCAGTACTCTTGCCTGGAAAATCCCATGGATGGAGGAGCCTGGTGGGCTGCAGTCCATGGGGTCAGTACCAGTCGGACACGACCGAGAGACTTCACTTTCACTTTTCACTTCCCTGCATTGGAGAAGGAAATGGCAACCCACTCCAGTGTTCTTGCCTGGAGAATCCCAGGGACGAGGGAGCCTGGTGGGCTGCCGTCTATGGGGTCGCACAGAGTCGGACACGACTGAAGTGACTTAGTAGTAGCAGTAGCAGCTTCATTCTTTCTGGAGTTATTTGTCCACTCGTCTCTAGTAGCACTCGTCTCTACCCACCTGGGAAGTTCATCTTTCAGTGTCATACCTTTGGCCTTTTCACAGTATTAAATAACACAAAGACACTGCCATAATGGAATGACTTAGTTTATAATGAATAAATAAATGCTCTATGCCATAGCCTAATAAATACTATGAAGAAAAATAAAAGTAATAAAACTGTATAGATATACATATATATGTATATATATATACACATGTTTCTGCACATATATATATTCATAGATATTTGTGTATATACATTTTATATAATTGTATATAACTAATTTTAAATTTAAAATAGTTTCAAATTAAAATCCATGTTGTATGAATTCAGAAGAAATACAGAAAAACACAGGAAAAACATAAACAACATAAACATCTTCATTTTTCCACCTATACTGAGGCAACAGTTTCATTTTGTGATTATGTACATTATGAGATATCATTCAGGTCCACTGTTTACAATAATGTATTTTCAATAGCTATAGAGTAAGTTTCTTGATGGATTTAATCAACTTTGTTTTGAAGTTGTCACCTTATTGTCTCCAAGATACTTAATACTGCATTATTTTAATTTTTACTCCTTACATGAATCTTAAGATTTATTTTTGTCAGTTCTTGGTTTTATATTTATGATAAACAGAAGCACACAATATGTGTCAAATACATTATATCATTAAATGCACTTGGAAAGTAAAAGAATAATAAAAAATATGTTTTCCTTAAATTTTGAGCTTTCCTCCAATACCACTGCTTGTTCATAAGACCATTTAGGCATATATATAATTCTTTTCTGAAAAACAATAAATTTATTTTTCTTAAAATTATCCTTTTATTCTTACATAATGCTACATATTTTCCAATATTAAAAATAATTTTACTGAGTTTGTGCTTTTATGTACTAGTCTATTGAAGTTTAATATATCAATTAAAATTGTGAAAAATTATGGTTAGGAAGATTCCCTGGAGAAGAGAATGGCTACCCACTTCAGTTTTCTGGCCTGGAGAATTCCATGGACTGTATAGTCCATGGAGTCTCAAAGAGTCACACATAACTGAGCAAGTTTCACTTTCACTTTTTCATGAATATAGTAGTTGAAGCCTTCCCCATTATTACCAAAAAGGGAACAAAACACTGTAAGGATAACTCCATCAAGATACAACATACTACCATCAGCCACAGACTCCTTAGTGCCACCTACAGGTCAGTACTATTGAAAACGTAAGTACATAAGTGTTAGTCTCTTAATTGTATCCAGCTCTTTGTGACCACATGGACTGTAGCCCTCAGGCTCCCCTGTCCATGGAATTCTCCAGGCAAGAATACTAGAATGGGTTGCCATTTCCTTCTCTAGGGAATCTTCCCGACCCAAGAATTGAACCTTTGTCTCCTGCACTGCAGGCAGATTCTTTACCATCTGAGCCATCAGGGAAGCCCTCATCTAACATCTATCATCAGGTGGTACAGAGAACCCCTTGGACAGCAGGGAGATCAAACCAGTCAGTCCAAAAGGAAATCAATCCTGAATATTCATCGGAAGGACTGATGCTGAGGTTGAAGCTCCAATACTTTGGCCACCTGATGCAAGGAGCCAACTCATTGGAAAAGATCCTGATTCTGGGAAAGATTGAGGGTAGGATGAGAAGGGGATGACAGAGGATAAGAGGGCTGGATGGCATCACTGACTCAGTGGACATAAGTTTGAGTAAGCTCCAAGAGATGGTGAAGGTCAAGGAAGCCTGGTGTGCTGCAGTCAATTGCAGCACTCTGGTTGCAAACAGTAGGACATGCCTGAGCAACTGAACAACAACAATGAAAAAGGTCATGTTCTAACCCCTGGTACCTCTTGAACATATTATGCTGCATAAAAAGAAGGAATCAAAATTGCAGAATTAATTTAGGTTGCTAATAAACTGACCATAACATAAGGAGATAATCCTGGATTATCCAGGATGGTCCAGTGTAATCTTAGGGAGTCTAAAGGTGTAAGAGGAAGGCAAAAGAGTCAGAGTAAGAGATGTGACAACAGAAGCAGAAGTTTGAGTGGAGCAATCCTTGGCTTTATTATTATTTATTTTTGGTTGAGCTGGGTCTTTGTTGCAAGCTTTCTCTAGTTGCAACGAGTTGGATATGCTCTTCATTGTGGTGTATGCTCTACTCGTTGCGGTGGCTTCTCTTGCTGTGGAGCACAGGCTCTAGGCACACGGGCTTCAGTAGTTTCTGCACGCAGCTTTAGAATGCAGGTTCAGTAGTTGTGGTGCATGAGCTTAGTTGCTCCTCAGCATGTGGAATCTTCCTGAACCAGGGATTGAACCTGTGTCCCCTGCATTGGCAGGCAGATTTTTAACCACTGGACCACCAGGCAAGTCCACTTTTTCTTCTATATGCTTTTTCTGTTGTATATAAAAATTCATTGCTAAGCACAGGGTTATATAAATTTTCCTCTAAAATTTCCTAGGAATCTTATAGTTTTTTGAATTTGTTGATTGCTCTGTTTGAGTTAGTTTTGGGGCAAGTTGTGATGTATGTGTTAGGAATCTTTATTTTTATGAGCATCCAGTTATTCTTGTATAATTTGTTGAAATATCTGTCCATTATCCAATGAATTCTCTTTATTTAAAGAAATGGCAAACTACTCTGGTATTCTTCCCTGGGAAATGCCATGGACAGAGGAGCCTAGTAGGCTACAGTCCCTAAGGTTGCAGAGTTGGACATGACTGAAGCAATTTGGCCACATTATTTTCTCTGATAACATTGCTTGCATTTAATACATTTCTTAACTATTTGGAAATATTCATTTGTGAAGTGCCTGTCCTATTCCTTTGCCCTTTTAATTATATGATATTATGCTTCTTAAATATATTGTTTAATTTTATGGATTTCTAGGAATTGACTTTAAATCAATGTTTATTTTTTCAGTAAACTGATGTTGACTGCCTTTTTGTCATTATATATATGAACTGAATACATTATTTTTGTTTGTATAGTTTGTTTTACTTTATTTTTATCTTTCTTATTGTGAATGATATGTTAACTTCTTTTCACTCTTGTTTCATTGGGCTTCCCTGGTAGTTCAGCTGCTAAAGAATCCTCTTGCAATGTGGGAGACCTAGGTTTGATCCCTGGGTTGGGAGGATCCCCTGGAGAAGGTCATAGCAAGTCACTCCAGTATTCTTGCCTGGAGAATCCCCATGGACAGAGGAGCCTGGTGGGCTACAGTCCATGGGGTCACAAAGAGTCAGACATGACTGAGCAACTAAGCACAGTGCAGCACAGCACTGCTACATTATGTATTTTTCTTTGAATATAGTTTTTTTTCTTATATCTCGACCATATATTTACAGGTTTAATCTTTATGCCTTGACCTCTTCATCCAGTATCTTCTATTTTAATTGTTGCCATGCCTCTCCCAGTTTCCTTGGAAGGTTGGCAGATTCTCAAAATGTTTTTGTGTCACTGACCAATGCAGAGTTTTTTTTATTTTTGCTTCTGCAGTTTTAGTTTCCTCAAGATATATCTTTATCTGAATCTCTTTCAATGTGTACAGTCTCCTTCAAATATATTCAGTTCAGTTCAGTTGCTCAGCGTGTCTGACTCTTTGTGACCCTATGAATCGCAGCACGCCAGGCCTCCCTGTCCATCACCATCTCCCTGAGTTCACTCAGACTCACGTCCATCTAGTCTGTGATGCCATCCAGCCACCTCATCCTTGGTCGTACCCTTCTCCTCCTGCCCCCAATCCCTCCCAGCATCAGAGTCTTTTCCAATGAGTCAACTCTTCACATGAGGTGGCCAAAGTACTGGAGTTTCAGCTTTAGCATCATTCCTTCCAAAGAAATCCCAGGGTTGATCTCCTTCAGAATGGACTGGTTGGATCTCCTTGCAGTCCAAGGGACTCTCAAGAGTCTTCTCCAACACCACAGTTCAAAAGCATCAGTTCTTCAGCACTCAGCCTTCTTCACCGTCCAACTCTCACATCCATACATGACCACAGGAAAAACCATAGCCTTGACTAGACGGACCTTAGTTGGCAAAGTAATGTCTCTGCTTTTGAATATACTCTCTAGGTTGGTTATTTTCCCCTTATGTTTATATAGTAGGTTTCCAGAGCCTCATGCATTTTAAAATTACATTAACAACTAAAATTTGTTATACAAAATACCTTATTTTGTATTTTCGTAGTGCATTGGACAGCTGTTAGTAATGAGTATGGCACATTTTATTATAATTTTAGATTTACATATTTGTCTTCCTCCACTTATTCGTAAGATATATATGAGAGCAGATATGTTTTCATCCCCAAAACTTATGGAGTTTTCATCAATTTTCTATATAGTTATTTATCTAATCTATATCTGTATCTGTGTCTATCAATCATCTATCTACAGGGAGAAACACTTATTACTAATCCTTTTGTTTCCTAATATTTTTCCATTCCCTCTACTGTTCAGTTACAGCAGATTATTTTCGGATGAACCTATGTTGTTATTTTTTCATCTCTTTAGAAAATTAATTAAGATAGAATTTTTCATCCAAAGTGCTGCCAAGTATCTAGGTACACATATCATATATAACCCATTCTTTAATCACTTGGTTATTAACAGAGTAGATGCAAGTGTACTTTCCTCAACCATATGCTCTTTTGATTTCTCTACCATTCAGGCCCTTCATATAATGCTAAACAGATTTTGTACCAATCTGACATAGCACAACCTAAACCTTCTGCACTTCCTATATTTCCTGCAAGTTACTTGGCACTGTCAATTCTTTGCAACTGATAATGTTTGTCTGATCTTGGTCATGGCAAAACACTTTAAATACACAAAAGCTCATTTATCCTTACCTTCTAACTGTCATTTCTCAAACCATCATTGTATCATTAAAATGAATAACTTAACAGACTGTTAATAGCACGTTTTCAAGAATATCCCCAATGCAGGCAAATAGTTTCCTTCTTCTTACATAAGAATTCCTACTTGAAGTTTGATTTTAGGTACACATTCTTCTGTATGAATAAGTACCACTGAAGGACAACACTACTTTTCAGTCCTCCATATACATGTTCTAAGAAGGCATAAATCCTTTAGATTTTGGGTTTAGGAGCGCTTTGAAAAATGGAAAGAAAAAATTTATGCATTAAAGGAGATTTTTCTAATATTTCATGTCCGTAAAGTCATATATCAGTTATTCAGCACTAGTTGTATGTTTTCCCACAATTGGAATATCAATAAGCCATAGAATTTATTTGATTGTGTAGTCAGCCTCCCACACATCTCAACAAAGATTATCCATCCTGTGTTGCTTGGAGGTAGCCTGAACTCTCAGTAGGGTGACAAAAAACTCTTCATGAAACAAAATTATTTACTAAGTGACCTGAGTCTGTAAAACATTAGCTTATATTTAACACTTGTCTTTATCCTAACCCACTAATCTCAACCTTTTTTCTAACAACGGCAACAAATACAAAACTAACAAATTTAGATTATGAGATTTACAGAAGATGTTGGATGCCTTGGAAATCATCATAAGATTCTCACATCTCACACAACACTATGGATGTGTAAGGAGCTGGCAGCGTTTAACTAGTAACTATAAAAGAAGGAAAAATATGGAAAATACATATGATTTATGTCTTCATGGGATAATATATTAAATACCAAGAGAGGTCAATGAAGGTCTGAAATAATTCAAAGAAATGATCCACTTTAAGGTTGATGCAAAAGACAAACATGAAACAGATACTTTCATGTGATTAATCCTTAAAAAATAATATTTATATATAACTTCTTTAGGAAAAATGTAATATAACAATATTATTCTAATTCTAATATAAAATAGAGGTTTATAAATTAAATAAATATTGAGATTTTAAGATAAGAAGATACAATATCCATAAGAACTAAAGTTTTTTTTTTTAATGGATTCAAAATGGTACTCATTAATTAGATATCTAATAGACATTTCAGGCTAAATTTGCGCAAAATTAAATTCTTTGTTTTTCCTTGAAAAAAATTTATGTTTCCCCCAACTATCCCTTTCTCTAAATGGTAACTCAATTACTCCAATTGCTTATATCAAAGTTTAAATAAGTTTTAATTTAAATCTCTTTATTTAAATCTCTTCTCATAGTCCCATGATAAGTTCATTAGCAATTTCTCTTTGCTGAATATTTGAAATGAATACAAACCAAGTTATCAAATCTTTGCTTCTGTTACTCTATTTCAAGTTACCATTATGCATCACTCAGAAAATATCAACAACTTCCAAACTGATCTCCCTGCTTTCATTTTTGCTTCTATCAATTATAGTCTTACCCATCAGCCAGTGAGTAATGCTTTTAAACTTGACATAAGATTATGTAACTCACATACTCAAAACACTGCAAGGTTTATAGCTCACTCAAAATAAAACTTGAAGTTTTCATAGGCTCCATAAGACCCTATAGGAGCACATAGCCACTCTCACATACCTAATGACTTCTCTAACCATATTACTGTTCATTTTCTTGCCTGTTCAGATACTAACCCTGGCTTCTTTGGTACTCCTAGAACTTTCCTAAGATTCCCACTCTCTGTGCCTTGACTCTCACTATTTCTCTTCCTGGAATGGTTTCTCCTTTGATCTGTATCATTTGTTTTTTCACTTTACTTAGGTCTCTGTTCAAATGTCTCCTTATATAAGGTGACTTTATTGATTACTATTAGATAATCCTTCACCAAAATAACCTAACCCATGATCATAATTCAATTATCTTTGCCTCAGTGAGCACTACTTGCTTATTTTCTTTTTTCTAAACATAGGGGCTTTCTTTTGTTTGCTACCATTTGTCTCACACCTAGTAGATCAGGCTTCCCTAGTGGTCAGACAGTAAAAAGTCACTTGCAATGCAGAAGGCCCTGGGTTTGATCCCTGGGTCAGGAAAAGCCTCTGGAGAAGGGAATGGCTACCCACTCCAGTACTCTTGCTTGAAGAATTTCATGGACAGAGGAACTTGGTGGGCTACAGTTCATGAGATCACAAAGAGTCAGACACAGCTGAGCAACTAGCACTTGAAACTTACTTTAGTGAAGTGAAGTGAAGTGAGCTTACTCAGTCGTGTCCAACTCTTTGCGACCCCATGGACTGTAGCCCACCAGGCTCTTCCATCCATGGGATTCTCCAGGCAAGAATAGTGGAGTGGGTTGCCATTTCCTTCTCCATAACATTTAGTAGATACTCAATAGATACATCTTCCAAGTACACTGCTAGTCTATGCTCAGCCGTGTCTAACTCTTTGTGATCCCATAGACTGTAGCCTACCAGGCTCCTCTCTTCATGGAATTTTCCAGGGAAGAATACCAGAATGGGTTGCCATTTCATCCTCCAGGGGATCTTTCTGACCCAGGGATCAAATCCACATCTTCTGCATTGGCGGATGGATTATTTTTTTATCACTGCACCATCTCGGAAACCTTTCTTCCAAGTATAAGAACATGTTAATGGCAAAGAGTGAGATAGGGCAGTCAAGGAAGTCAAAGTTAGTAGACACAAGAATAAAGAAATAAGGGTAATCCTGGCTATTGTAAACAATGCTGCAATAAACACTGGGGTGCACATATTTTCTGAATTATGGTTTTCTCCATGTATATTCCAAGGAGTTGGATTGTTGAATCATATGGTAGTTCTACTTTTAGTTTTTTAAGGAAGCTCCATGCTGTTACCCATAGTGGATGTACCAACTGACATTGCCACCAAAAATGTAGGAGGGTTCCATTTTCTCCACACACTCTCTAGCATTTATTGTTTGTAGATTTCTTGATGGTGGCCATTCTGATTGATGTGAAGTAATAAAATACTTCATTGTACATTTGATTTGTATTTTTTCTAATAATGAGCAATGTTGAGCATCTTTTCATGTGTTTATTGGCCATCTGTATGTCTTCTTTGAAGAAATGTTTATTTAGATCTTCCACCCATTTTTGATTGGGTTATTTTTGTTTTGTTTAGTTTTGGTTTTGGTTTCTTTGTTTGCTTCATTTGCAAATATTTTCTCTCATTCTGAGGATTATCTTTTCATCTTGTTTATAGTTTCCTTTGTTATGCAAAAGCTTTTAAGTTTAATTAGATCCCATTTGTTTATTTTTATTTTCATTACTCTAGGCAGTGGATCAAAAAATTCTTTATGTCAAACGGCTTTCCTCTAAGGGTTTTATAGTCTGGCTTTACTTTAAAGTCTTTAATCTATTTTGAGTTTATTTTTTATATCATGTTAGTGAATATTCTAATTTCATTCTTTTACTTGTAGTTGTCCATTTTCCCCGAGAAGGCAATGGCACCCCACTCCAGTAATCTTGCCTGGAAAATCCCATGGACGGAGGAGCCTGGTGGGCTGCAGTTCATGGGATCACTACCAGCAGGACATGATTAAGCAACTTCACTTTCACTTTTCACTTTCAGCATTGGAGAAGGAAATGGCACCCCACTCGGGTACTCTTGCCTGGAGAATCCCAGGGACCGGAGAGCCTGGGGGGCTGGCATCTATGAGGTCGCACAGAGTCAGACATGACTGACGCGACTTAGCAGCAGCAGCAGTCTATTTTCCCAGCATTACTTAGTGAAGAGACTGTCTTTTCTCCACTATATATTCTTGCCTCCTTTGCCATAGATTAGGTGAACAGAACATGGAAACAACATGCTGCTGCTGCTAAGTCACTTCAGTAGTGTTCAACTCTATGCAACCCCATAGACGGCAGCCCACCAGCCTCCGCCATCCCTGGGATTCTCCAGGCAAGAGTACCGGAGTGGGGTGCCATTTCCTTCTCCAATGCGTGAAAGTGAAAAGTGAAAGTGAAGTTGCTCAATCGTGTCTAACTTGTAGTGACCACATGGACTGCAGCCCACCAGGCTCCTCCGTCCATGGGATTTTCCAGGCAAGAGTACTGGAGTGGGGTGCCAGTGCCTTCTCCTGGAAGCAACCTATATATCCATCAACAAAGGAACTGTGAGATATTCTTGATATTATTATGATTAAAATAACAGTATTAACAAATATAGATATAATTTATTGCATATCATAAACCAGATATTCAATGGTAAAATATCTGCCTCCCAATGAAGGAAGACTCAGGAAGCACAGGTTTGATTCCTGGGTCAGGAAGATCCCCTGAAGGAGGACATGGCAACCCACTGCAGTATTCTTGCCTGGAAAATCCCATCAACAGAGGAGGATAGCAAGCTACAGTCCATGGGGTCTCAAAGAGTCAGACCAACTTAGCAACTGAGAATGCAAGCAAACTTACTTAGAGAGGTCTAGAAAAGTGTTCAACATGGTATTCTTTGTGATAGAAATCACATAAGTACCTGAGTCCACTTGATTCTAAAATATTAACAATACCATATCTAACAAGATGATAGAGATTTTCCAAATCAAATCCGTATATAACAGCCTATCACTATGATGAGTGAAGATCCATTTCCCTTGTAGAGAGAGGAATAATACAAATACTGAAAATAATAGCTAATATTTTTAGCACTTACTTGCCAGGTTTTGTTCTAAAGATTTTTTTTTTCATTTATTAATTGTTTAAGCAAGAAATGTATTGGGTAGAAATGTTATACCCTTTCCACACAAGAGAAATCCAGGACATTAAATTCTTTACACCTCCAATTTGCAGAGCTCAAAAGTGGCAAAAGAATTTCTTGTACCATAATTAAGTATTTTATACTAAGGCAAACAAAAGGTTGTTCTATCCTAGGGAGTTCACAGGGTGCATATGGAAGAGATTTTTATTCAGAGTTTCATAGGCATGTGCCTTTGTAGACTGATCCTAATTTTAGAAAGAGTGATTCCAGTGAGCCTAGTGCTGTAGATGCTAAGCATCGTTCCTGAACCACGTGCTGGGAAACTATTCTCTGTCCAGTGGGCAGTGGATAACTCATAACTCCCTAGAGATAGATATATTAAATATTATGATTGCCAGAAATCACATGTTTCCCTGACTGACATGTTACTTGCACAGTTTTTCTTTGACTGACTCACTCCTACTTTTACTTTCAACTATCATCTCTATAGAATCTTGCCAGGTTCAAATTGCATCTTTCCACTTGCCTCTCTAATTTCCTCCTTGTATGCCCAACAGTGGGATTGCTGGGTCATAAGGCATTTCTATTTGCAATTTTTTAAGGAATCTCCACACTGTTCTCCATAGTGGCTGTACTAGTTTGCATTCCCACCAACAGTGTAGGAGGGTTCCCTTCTCTCCACACCCTCTCCAGCATTTATTGCTTGCAGATTTTTGGATCGCAGACATTCTGACTGGTGTGAAGTGGTACCTCATACACACAGAGGAAACCAGAATTGAAAGAGACACATGTACCCCAATGTTCATTGCAGCACTGTTTATAATAGCCAGGATATGGAAACAACCTAGATGTCCATCAGTAGATGAAATGATAAGCAAGCTGTGGTACATATACACAATGGAGTATTACTCAGCCATTAAAAAGAATACATTTGAATCAGTTCTGATGAGATGGATGAAACTGGAGCCGATTATACAGAGTGAAGTGAGCCAGAAAGAAAAACACCAATACAGTATACTAACACATATATATGGAATTTAGGAAGATGGCAATGATGACCCTGTATGCAGGACAGCAAAAAAGACACAGATGTGTATAGCAGACTTTTGGACTCAGAGGGAGAGGGAGAGGGTGTGATGATTTGGGAGAATGGCATTGAAACATGTATAATATCATGTAAGAATCGAAATGCCAGTCTATGTCTGATGCAGGATATGACACGCTTGGGGCTGACACGCGGGGATGACCCAGAGAGATGTTGTGGGGAGGGGATTGGGAGGGGGGTTCATGTTTGGGAACACATGTACACCTGTGGTGGATTCATGTCAATCTATGCCAAAACCAATACAGAATTGTAAAGTAAAAATTAAAAATAAATAAATAAATAAATAAAAAGAAAAAAAAATAATTTCCTCCTTGTAAAAGTGTTATTTTCCACGTTTTATTCAAAGTACATCATAATGGTTTATTAAGACAGAGACCAAATTATTAACATACTAAAAGCTGCTTCAATTTGCAAGCCTTTATGGAATAGAGAGTGGTCATTCATGATAGTAAAACATTTCTTAATTTTAACTGTTCATAATTCACACACTGTGTGTGCACTACTAAATGTTTACCAGCTCATCAGGAGTAAAAGATGTGGCATAATCAATGGTCTACTTTCTTTTTTTTAAATAAGCAGTTGTTTTCTTTCCATCACATCATTATTGAATTTTTAGATTCTCTTCCCTCTAGTTTTATAGCATATTTCCATGTGATGTCTTACTTCTTTTTTATAATGACCATTAGCCATCTAGGATTAACTCTACTACATCTACCATTTAGACTTTGAAACACTCTCCTAACAGAAGTAATTGCCTCATGTATATCTTTCTCCAGTGCACGATAAAAACCTCTCTCAAATTAGTCTTACTAAATTCCATATATGACTGCATAAATATCCACCTCGAAAAGTCTTTAGTGGACTCATGATTGCATGTCTCTTGTAAAAGCCCTGAATGAGCTGTTAAAACTCCAATTAAAATATGCCACAAAAGTGTTCTTACAGACATTTCTTTAATACAATTTTCTGAAAGCATATATTACAATGCATTAGACCATGCTGATGAAAATACAAAAAAATGAACACAGCAAGACCTCATTTTGAAGAGGGTATAGGCTAATGAGACACACAGCAAAATAAGTGGACACAGATCAATGTGATAAAGAGGAGTAAGGTGTGCTGAATAAATATGAAAAATAGTTAGTAATCTACCTGGGAGTCTAAAGAAAATATTCATGTGGAAGCAGACATCCTGTGGTGTATATTCTCTACAATGTGGAAACTGAGGCTGTGTAGAACATCATCTCCCTGATGTGTTGAGGATAACCAGAATGTCTTCCTGGGCTGAGTTAATGATATTGATCACTTCACCTATAGTCAGGGATGGATTTTGTACTGCCTTTTCTAATTAGATGATTACCACCATGGGGATATTTTTCAGAGAGTGAGTTCCATAAAACGTGAAATAAACCTCATGAAAATTCCTCCCACAACACCAGAGGTTGTTAGGAAGGGATGAATATATTTTGATTGTATTTGGTGTATGGGGTGTGCCTGAATCTTTGGAAGTCTGAGGCAGATGGTGTTAGGCTGAATATTTTTTTTTCCTCTCTTTTTTTGTATAAGTGCAAGTTCTGATGGAGGGTCAGAGAGGGGATGGTCTGTGATGCACTAAGTGTCAGAGGCAACATAGAGAACCATGGAAACAAGCCTTAGGATCTGTACTCTTTCCAGAAGACAGATCTCACAGAATTTCTACAGAGTCAGATAGGTGAGTTATGGGATGATTAACACCCAGGTGCCCTGGATGCCTCAGGCACCTCATCTCAGGCTTGTCTGTGAGAAGTCTGGTTCACATCACTGATCAAGCAAACACAATCCTCATGGATACTTCATCTCCTGCCCCCACCTCAGAGTCACAGTGCACCAACACTGTCAACAGGGGCTCAGTCAGGTGTGTGTGGGGAGTGGGGAGGGTGGTTGGGAGCCTCTGGGTCAAATGCTACGCTGGAGTGGGAGCTCCAGGCCAGAACAAGGAACACTTCTATTTCTTGTCTTTTTGATAACAGCCATTCTGACAGGTGTGAAGTGATGTTGCATTAAGGTTTGGATTTACTTTTCCTTGAGGATTACTGAAGTTGAGCATCTTTTCATGCACCTGTTGGCCACCTACATGTCTTGTTAGGAAAAAGATCCTCAGAAGGATCTTCTGCTATTTAAATTTTTTTTTCCCAAGCTTAGTTGTTTGAGTTCTTTGTATATTTTAGATATTAACCCCTTGTCAGATTTGTCATTTACAAATATCTTCTCTTATTCAGCAGTTTGCATTTCCATTTTGCTGATAGTTTCCTTTGCTGAGAAAATATTTTTTAATTGATATAGTTCCATTGCTTATTTTTGCTTTTGTTTTCCTTAACTGAAGGACATATCTGAAAAATATTGCTAAGACCAATATCAAAGAGTGCAATACTGATGTTTCCTTCTAGGAGTTTTTAAGGTTTCAAGTCTTGAAACATCTAAGACTTTAATTCAGATTGAGGGCTTGTGTGTGTGGGTGTGGGTACGTGTGGATAGTACAAAAAAGTAGTCCAGTTTAATTCTTTTGTATACAGTTTTCCCAATATTGAATATATATTGAATAGGTTGTCTTTTCCCCATTATATATTCTTGCCTTGTTTGTTAACAGATGAATTGACCATATACGTGTGGGTTTATTTATGAATTCTCTATTCTCTTCCATTGATCTTTTAAACTGTTTTTCTGCCAGTATAATAAGCTTTGTAGTATAGTTTGAAATTACAGAATGTGATACTTCCAGTTTTGTCCTTTGTTCTCAAGATCGTTGTGTCTACTCAGAGTCTTTAATGTTTCCATACAAATTTTAGAATTATATGTTCTAGTTCTGTGAAAAATGCCCTTGGTGTTTTGATACAGATTGCATGGAATTTGTAGATTGGTTTGGGATTATTGTTCTATTAAAATATTAATTCTTTCAATCTGTAAGCACAGTATATGTTTTCATTTGTTTGTATCATCACAGTGTCTTTCATAAGTGTCTTATCATTTTCCAAGTACAAGTCTTTTGCCAGTTTAGTTAGATTTATTCCTAGGTATTGTATTCATTCTGATGCAATTGATTACAGTTCAATTGTTTGTAATTTCTCTTCCAATAGTTGGTTGTTAGTATATTAGAAGTGCAACAGAGTTTTTTATACTGATTTTTATTCTGAAACTTTATTGAATTCATTGATGAATTCTAATAGTCTCTTGCTGGCATCTTCAGGATTTTTTGTATATAGTATTGCATTATTTGCAAACAGTGACCATTTTACTTCTTCCTTTCCAATATGGGTGTCTTTTATTTATTTAGGCTTCCCTCGTGGCTCAGCTGATAAAGAAATCCACTTGCAGTGCTTAGGAGACCTGAGTTCAATCCCTGGATTAGGAAGACCCCCTGGAGAAGTACACAGCAAGCCACTCCAGTATTCTGGTCTGGAGAATCCCATGGACTGTATAGTCCATGGGGTGACAAAGTGTCATTTATTTATTTATGTATTTATTTATTCTCTCTCATCTAATTGCTGTGGCTTGGACATCCAATACTATGTTGAATAAAAAGTAGTGAGAGTTGGCATCCTGATCATAGAGAAAACACTTTCAGCAGGTGGATGGTTAAGCATCTGCACTAATAGGCTAAAGGGAGACCTCCAATATGGCTTTTGCCAGCACTAATGTCCTCATGGTAGAATGAGTCTATAAAAGTGTTGTCTTTTATAGACTCATCTACTGTCATCTACTTTCCCAAAGGGAGTCCCAATGCCTCCTGCCTCTCAGGCTTCAGGATCAACAAGTGCATCTGACCCAAGCTCATTTCTAATTACTACCTCTGCACTGGGGTTTAGAGCATGTGAGGTTTAGCTCAAGTCCTTTAAGAGTGGAATCTCTGTTTGCCCTTTTGTGCTTCTTACAGCAGTCCTGCTGGCCTTTAAAGCCAGCTGTTCTTGAGCTCATCTTCCTGGCACAAGATCCCAGTGCTGGGGAGCCTGATGTGGGACTGAGACCCCTCAATCCTTGGGGAGAACCTGTGCCACTTTTATTATCCTCCTGCATGTAGGTCACCTACCTGAGCATGAGAATCACCTACTCATGTGTGTGTATTTTGACTATACTACATCTCCATCTTTCCTACACATTTCATTATGGTTCCATCTTTGAATCTTTAGCCCTTTTTACTTAGGGCTCATTAGAACCATGAAAAATCTAATGTGCACCATGATCTTTGTAGGGTTTGTGTTGAAAATAAGGAGAACTACTGACCTTGAAATACTTTGTTCTGCTTTTCTGCTTTAACAACTCCCTGGACTAAGCTCCAGTGAAAATTCTTTGGAAATGATATTCCCTGACTTGGTTCTTTCTTTTTCTAATACAAAATTTTGTGCATAATCTTTTCATCCAACTTTCAAAGATAATTTTATATTTGAAAAAAAAGTTTATCAGTGCTTTTATAATATATTGTTTTTACAATATGCACAAAGTGTTTATTCACCTATAACTGCTCTTTCATATGCATATTTGTGTATTAATAATGATCTAGGGCATAGATGAATGTAATAAAGTTATTTATCATGTTTAACATAAGTAGAACAAGCTAAGCAGAGTATGTGATGTATAACCTATTAAAATTATTGAATCTGACCAGTGTATCATACTAAAGCTTGTTTTTAAAACATGTTTTTATATTCATAATATTATACTTCTATGCACATAAGTAATGCATAAATTAAATTAGCATTTAATGTCATATATCCTGGAAGGAAGGACATCATACTTAGTTTGAAAATTCCTTAAAAAGAAGTAGACAAAATTTTTGTATATCCAAGAAATCTACAATAACTACACAATTAGTTTTTACCAATGAAAGATACATTAATGGATATTCCTTCCACTTTTAGAATCCATTGATTAATTTTTCTGACTCTATTTCATCCATGTAATATGTGATTTAACCTATTTATTTTCTAAGATCTCTTCTACTTCTAAATTCCTATGAAATATTTCTAAATTAAACTTTAAATATAATTCGCCTACCACCATGTACCACACTATAGCGTATGATAATGTAAGAATTTGCTTCAAAGCAGACATGCTCTGTTCTTTACACTGTGTGTGATTTAAGAAGTTTGGCACTAACTTTATTTGGATGATGCAAAGAGTGAAATCATCTCCTGTTCCTAAGACTATTTTTGGTTCTTTTTCTTATAGAAAAATAAAGGAAAAATAACTTTTCCTCACTAAATATCACATTTTAAGTCTAACTACATAGGGCATTTGGTCCTGTTGCTGTGGAAGCATCTGGCAACTGCTCTGCTTGGATGATCTTGGGAATTGAAATTTTCAGCAGCCAAATGAGTTCCCAGGAACTTCTAAGGGCCTTGGTGGATAGGATTTTAATGAAGATCAGTTTTCATTTTTATACACAGAATTTCATTTAAAAAATACTGAAGTGCTTTACAGCACTGATATCTTAGATTTTGTGGCAAATGCTAAAAGACATCAATCATTCATTTGAAATGAAACAAATATTATCAGCATTAATTTTATTTTTATTGTAGCCAACAAGGTAACCAAATATATTTCATTATTTAAATGTGGTCTGAGTGACTGGTTTTCAATAAATAACAAGCATTCAATCTTTACCTGGACTCTTTATTTTCTGCCTCATGTTATGGTGGGGTATCAGTGGACAAACATTTTTTTAAATTGGTATCCATTAGTAATAATTTTGAGATTGTTTTGCACTCATTTTTTCATTTTCTCAAAACACTAATGTTTAGAAGATCCTAAAATATCTTTTAGCAAATCATGAAAAATTTTGGTAAAGTGAAAGTATGTATCTAACAGCATTATCTGTTAGATATCTAAATTTATGTTTTCTTTGGATCAGTCATTTCAGTTCAGTTGCTCAGTCGTGTCAGACTCTTTGTGACCTCATGGACTGCAGCACACCAGGACTCCCTGTCTATCACCAACTTCCGGAGTTTATTCAAACTCATGTCCATTGAGTCGGTGATGCCATCCAACCATCCCATCCTCTGTCATTCCCTTCTCCTCCCACCTTCAATCTTTCCCAGCATCAGGGGTCTTTTCCAATGAGTCAGCTCTTCTCATCAGGTGGTCAAAGTATAGTGATTGAGAAGTTATAAGTAATTTACTTTTTTATTCATATTTTTTATATTATTGTCACCCTGCTTATTTAACTTATATGCAGAGTATATCATGAGACACTCTGAGCTGGAAGAAGCACAAGCTGGAATCAAGACTGCCAGGAGAAATATCAATAACCTCATATGTGCAGATCACACCACCTTATGGCAGAAAATGAAGAGGAACTCAAAAGCCTCTTGATGAAAGTGAAAGAGGAGAGAGAAAAAGTTGGCTTTAACCTCAACATTCAGAAAACGAAGATCGTGGCATCCTGTCCCGTCACTGCATGGCAAATAGATGGGGATACAGTGGCTGACTTTATTTTGGGGGGCTCCAAAATTACTGCAGATGGTAATTGCAGCCATGAAATTAAAAGACGCTTACTTCTTAGATAGAAAGTTATAACCAACCTAGATAGCATATTAAAAAGCAGACATTACTTTGTCCACAAAGGTCCATCTAGTCAAAGCTATGGTTTTTCCAGTAGTCATGTATGGATGTGAGAGTTGGCCTATAAAGAAAGCTGAGCACTGAAGAATTGATGCTTTTGAACTGTGGTGTTGGAAATGACTCTTGAGAGTCCCTTGGACTGCAAGAAGATCCAACCAGTCCATCCTAAAGGAGATCAGTCCTGGGTGTTCATTGGAAGGACTGATGTTGAAGCTGAAACTCCAATACTTTGGCCACCTGATGTGAAGAGTTGACTCATTTGAAAAGACCCTGATGCTGGGAAAGATTGAGGGCAGGACGAGAAGGGGAAGACAGAGTATGAGATGGTTGGATGGCATCACTGACTCAATGGACATGAGTTTGGGTAAACTCCAGGAGTTGGTGATGGACAGGGAGGCTGGGCGTGCTGTGCTTCATGGGGTCACAAAGAGTCAGACACAACTGAGTGACTGAACTGAACTTGATGCTTAACTTCATATTTCATTACTATAGAATAATTTAGTAGAAAATATTTCTAAATATTAAACTTAGGTACCTGATTTATAATAAATTTATTCTATACCCTCTGACTGATATAGTGATTTTTACAAGCTTACATATTGTGAGTTAAACTTATCTTCTTTTACTTTACTCTCTAATAATGTATTCCTTGGAATAATTTGATTACATTGTTCATGAGAAGACATTTTATATCATTTTTCTTTCCCCACATGAACAGTTTATTAGAAGATACAGACTATTGAATAGTTGCTATCATGTTCATTTTTTGGTTCTATACCTTTGATTCAGTAGATTATGGATATTTACTTGAATTATAATTTCTAGATTTATTAAATGTTTGCTTATTACATAAAAGTAAATTACTGAATTAATCTAAACTAAATCAATGACTCTTTAAATAGTATCTGCCTTGTCAACGATCAAACTATAAATGCTAATTATCTTCTGTATCATTGCCTACACCTACGCTTATACCTCTCAGAAAAGAAATGGCTGCCCAGTCTAGTCTTCTTTCCTGGAGAGTCCCATGGACAGAGGAGCCTGGCAGGCTACTGCCCATGGGGTCACAAGAGGCAGACACAACTTAGAATCTAAGCTACTACTACTATGCCTATACCTACCTCTATCCAAATTATTGATATTTATATAGAGCACATATGTGGTCTTTAAATTATACATTTTTTCAATATCTCTTTCTAGGTTTTATATTTTTATATTCTTGACCAATATTAAAAAATGGGAGATACAATTCAAGGATAAATAAATAACAAAATTTTGTCATTTGCAGGAACATGAATGGACTTGGAAGGCATTATTCTGAGTGAAATAAGTCAAACAAGAGAAGACAAATGCTGTATGATGTCACATAAGGAATCTAAGAACTACAACAAATTAGTGAACATAATGAAGAAGCAGACTCACAGATTAAAAAAAAAAAAAGCTAGTGGTTACCACAGGGGATGGGGAGATAACATAGGGGTGGTAGAGTGAGAGGTACAAATTATTGGGTATAAAACTACAAGGATGCATTGTACAACATGGGAAATATAGACAATATTTCATAACAACTGTAAAAATAGAGTGTAACCTTTAAAAATTATATTTAAGAAAGTGGGAGATAAGAGAGTGAGAAAAAATAGCCTACCTAAAATGATTTTGGTCCAGAACTTAAGGCAGGGATAATAAAGAAAATCTTAATATTGTGCCAGGCAAAAAAAATTGAGATTTAAAAGCTATTTTAATAATGCCTTTGTTGTGCAAACACATGTCTTTTCTCTGTCTTGCGTGAAACAAGCTTAGCCATGGCTGAAATAATACAAGGGCAAGAATTTTAGATACATATCCTCTGATCGCTTATATTTTCAAATAAGTCCCTGATTTCACTCTAAGGAGATACTGAGAGTATGTGTATGGTAACTATAAATATTTCCATGAATTTGACGAGTTTAAGGGTCACAAATCTACCTTGTCTCTTAGATGATTTCCTGTACATTTTATCTTTACTTTGTTTTTATTCTTGTATTGATCTCCTTTTTAGACACCAAACTGTTTCCATGTATGGCATCTCAATTCTCCAACCGTTCCACATTTACCAACTTTTCTCTCATTGTTCCATCTTTTTCTTTCTGCAGCCTCGTTCCGTTGCTTCAATGTAGAATTTGTACCATCTTTCAACAACTTATTTAAATATATCTTTCCCATTTTATTCTGAGCATTTTATTTTGCATTTTACTATTTTAGAGTCAGATTTATAATTTTTTTTCTTTTACTATCATTTTATGGTAAATTTTACTATTTTCTTATAAATGGTTTTGTATATGTTTTATTTTAATAGTGATTTAGTTCAAAAGTAAGATTTTTAAAAATAATTCAATGTTTTCTTTTGACTAGCTTTTCACTGTAGTTAGAGACATCAATATAAGCAAAGTATGAAAATGCACACAGAGTCTCTCCATGGTGCCTCTTACTACATACTTAATTTTGTTAAAAATCATTCTCTGATGTTTGAAGTTGGGAGGTACTGATACCTAATACTCACAGTTAATTATTTCCAGACAGTGATTTTACTTATTCAGGAACCAGAATGAAAGGTGGTTTTTCTTTGCTAGGTCCCGTTATCACATACCTGATACATTCATATGAGTCTCTTTTGAGTAAAGAATTATGAGTTATCACTCCTTTGGCATTAAAGCAACATCAGACTAGGTGTCATGATTTCTAAGAGGAATTTCAGCCCTCACTTTCCCCCTCTGCTGAGATTGAGTATAGTGTACAAAGTACCTGCTGCTGCTGCTAAGTTGCTTCAGTCGTGTCTGACTCTGTGCGACCCCATAGATGGCAGCCCATCAGGCTCCCCTGTCCGTGGGATTCTCCAGGCGAGAACACTGGAGTGGGTTGCCATTTCCTTCTCCAATGCATGAAAGTTTAAAGTGAAAGGGAAGTCGCTCAGTCGTGTCCGAATCTTAGCGACCCCACGGACTGCAGCCCACCAGGCTCCTCCGTCCATGGGAGTTTCCAGGCAAGAGTACTGGAGTGGGTTGCCAGTGCCTTCTCCTAATTGTATTCAATTGATCTGCTTGCATTTGCCGTGTGGTTTCCTTAATATATGATATTTATCTTGGATTAACTTATGAATGGCTACCTTACTTCTCAACTGCGTTGATGCCAAACTCCCTCCCTATTGTTTATTTCAAAGTATAACATATGCAATATAGCATATATATTTATATATATATAATGAAATATATATGGCTTCCCTTATAGCTCAATTGGTAAAAAATTTGCATGCAATGCAGAAGACCTGGGTTTGATTCCTGGGTCAGGAAGAACCCCTGGAGAAGGAAATGGCAATCCACTCCAGTATTCTTTTTTTTTTTTTTAATATAAATTTACTTATTTTAATTAGAGGTTAATTACTTTACAATATTGTATTGGTTTTGCCATACATCAACATGTATCTGCCACAGGTATACACGTGATCCCCACCCTGAACCCCCCTCCCTCCTCCGTCCCCATTACTCAGCCATTAAAAAGAATACATTTGAATCAGTTCTAATGAGGTGGAAGAAACTGTAACCTATTATACAGAGTGAAGTAAGCCAGAAAGAAAAACACTCCAGTATTCTTGCCTGGAAAATCCCATGGATGAGCCTGGAGGGCTACAGTCCATGGGGTCGCAAGAGTTGGACACAATTTAGTGACTAAACCACCACCACCACCACCATATATGTATAAACCTAGTTTGAAATATATGTATATAATATATGTGTGTATGTCAAGTTGCTTCAGTTATGCCTAACTCTTTGAGACTCTACAAACTGTAGCCTGCCAGGTTCCTCTGTCCATGGTATTCTCCAGGCAAGAGTAATGGATTAGGTTGCCATGCCCTCCTTCAGGAGATCTCCCTGACCCAAGGATCGAAAACAAGTCTCTTATTTCTCCTGCATTTCTAGGTGGGTTATTTACCAGTGGCACCACCAAGGAAGACCATATTTTATATGTATATAATATATATATATATAATGTATGTATATATAAAAAACTTATTAGTATATATACTAAGTGCAAATACATACATATTTGTATGTATGTATAAATATAAAACATAGGTATGTTTTATAGGTATATTACATATGTACATATATATGGAATATATGAAACTCCAAAAGAAGCAAAGCTTTATATACTTATATTTTTTATAGTATTTAAAAGAAAGGTAGGCTTCCCTGATAGCTCAGTTAGTAAAAAATCCACCTGCAATGCAGGAAACCCCGCGTTGATTCCTGAGTCTGGATGATCTGCTGGAGAAGGGATAGGCTATCCTCTCCAGTATTCTTGGTCTTCCCTTGTGGCTCAACTGGTAAAGAATCTGCCTGCGATGTGGAACACCTGGGTTCAATCCTTGGATTGGGATCCCCTGGAGAAGGGAAAGGTTACCCATTCCAGTATTCTGTCCTGGAGAATTACATGGATTCTATCGTCCATGGAGTCGCAAAGAGTCGGACACTTTCACTTCACTTCAAAAGAAAGGTAAGTGAAGCAATCATTTGATAACTACTTGAGAAGCATTATATATGACAGATGTCTTCTTAATACCATCACAGAAATTAGTTCTCCTATTTTGGGAAAGTATCCCAGTGATCCCTATACAACTCCATAAATAAGTATGCCAATCTATTTTGAAATTATTCACAGACTATACATTATAGATGTCTGTGATCCAAAGTACTTGCTTGGTAAAATATATACCTATACACAAAGATGATATGCAAATGTTTTAACTTGATATAATTAAAGCAATTAAAACTAATGATGCAATAAAAATAAAAGACAGGTAGATAGACATACATGCAAAACTTATTCACAGTAATAACCATTCTGCAATTAAATTTCCCTCAATATAGTTAATACTTACCATTAAAGAACTCCATGAAATTCACTAATTTAAATATTTATGTTATAAAATAAACATCAGAGTGCAATGAAGTTCATTTTTACATTTTAACATTAGTCAACTGAGAAAACTCATTCCTGCAATAAATGAAATTAAAATAGGGACAAAAGTTAGGAACGTCAAAATTACCATATTGAGTAATTGTTGAGAAAGTTATTATATGCAAAATAATCAGTTTTGTAAATTGAAGTGTTACAATAAAGGCATAAATGCTCTGTGTAAATATAATTTAAAATTATTGAATAATATAATGTAACTTGTAAAGCAGTATTTGAAATTTTTGATTATTTTACAACTCTTGATTAGATGGAGAGAGAAATAGCTTCCAAATCAATGATTTTATGGCTTTCTGTTGCACTTGTTCAGTATACCTAAAGACTTTACAGAACAAATATTTTGTATATTAATGAATTCATTTGTTGCTGGGAAATAATTGTATCTGATTATACATATAACCAAATTGCAATAAAAGTTTTGCCTAGGTTAAGGTACCATCTCATCCTCTGTTGTTCCCTTCTCCTCCCTCCTTCCAACTTTCCTAGCACCAGAGTCTTTTCCAGTGAGTCGGTTTTTTGTATAAGGTGGCCAGAGTATTGGAGTTTCAGCTTCAGCATCTGTCCTTCCAATGAATATTCAAGACTAATTTCCTTTAGGATGGACTCATTGGATCTCCTTGCAGTCCAAGGGACTCTCAAGAGTCTTCTCCAACACCACAGTTGAAAAGCATCAATTCTTTGGCACTCAGCTTTCTTTATAGTTCAGCTCTCATATCCATACATTCAGTTCACTTCAGTTCAGTTGCTCAGTTGTGTCTGACTCTTTGTGACCCCATTAATTGCAGCACGCCAGGCCTCCCTGTCCATCACCAACTCTGGGAGTTCACTCAAAGTCACATCCATCGTGTCGGTGATGCCATCCAACTATCTCATCCTCTGTCATCCCCTTCTCCTCCTGCCCCCAATCCTTCCCACCATCAGAGTCTTTTCCAATGAGTCAACTGTTCGCATGAGGTGGCCAAGGTACTGGAGTTTCGGCTATAATAATTGTATAATAGTGGTTAGGATATTAAGTCAATACAAACTGTCAGTCTTTTAAGTGAATACACAATCTTATTATCATTTATATCCAATAAACAAAATTGATAAGTGAAACATGTGTTTACTTGAGAGAAGGCTTGATTTAGAATTGTATTAATCATGACTTATAATAGCTAAATTCAATTCTAATTATTGCATTAAATTATCTATAATGAGGTTCACCAAAGTATTAAGTAGTATAATAGCATAGATTCTGTGAAGCATTGCTTTAACTTTCAGGTAAAAATAGCAGCAGATTTTTAGTGGCATGTTGAAAACAACTTTGCTATATCAATACTAGAAAGAAATAGTCCCCATATTGTATATAAACCTGAAGTATTAAATCATTCAGAAAACTGAGAGTAATTTTTATGTATTTAGAATAAATTGCACAGTCCAATCGGTTTGTGAAAATCCAATTGTTTCATTGGTCTTTAAAGACAGTAAAGAACAAATAGAAGCTTTTGTGTTCATTCAAGTATGGCTTTGTAAGAATAAGTATATTGCAATATAATTTGTATTTTATTTAATAATGTCAGTTGTCATATCAGTTAACTAGAAATTTATCCAAACCTCCAGCAGATTTGGCTAATACAATTGGGAAAATAAGAGATTTTTGTATGGAAACCCTGGAATGTTATTCACATCTTTTACCTTTACCTTATATCTATTTCCATAAGAATGGTGGCTCAGAGAGTAGAGAATCTGCCTGCAATGAGGGTTCAGTCCCTGGCTCTGGAAGATCCCGTGGAGAAGGGAGCAGTAACCCGCTCCAGTATTCTTCCCTGGAGAATTCCATGGATAGAGGAGTCTGGCAGGCTACAGTTCATGAGATCACAAGGAATTGGACACAACTGAGCAACTAACACTTTCACTTTTTCACTTCTATAAGATTAAAATTTTCACATAAAATTTTCCTAATGCATTCCTTATGGATGCTTTAATTTAATTGATATATTTTTTCAGTTTTGCAAAATTCATTTTCCAGTGGAGGAAGAAAGATATAGTTTATCAAAAAATTATCATAGACATAAATTTTTGTACTGAGTTTATTGGTTAAGCTTTCTAGTGTTTATATAACTTTCTTAAAGTTGCTATTGTGTCAGACACCAATGCATATATTGTTCCTTATTTAAAAAATTTTTCTCATTACCGATGTACTATATTTATTGAAGAGAATATCAAAAATAGAGAAATAAGCCTCACAAAATAACCACTGTAAATTTTCTACTGTGTTTTCTTTCATATTTTATTTTCACTGTGTTTGTTCTACTTATTTTTATTAAAAATGGAATCTTATAATAACTAGCTCCTTTAAATAAAAGGGATATATTTCATTATCATCAAATATTTTAATATTAACCTCTTAATGATTTTATTAAGTACTAGCCTTTTATTTCAAGATATGTTTGATTTCTTTGGGGCTTCCCTCATGGCTCAGACAGTAAAGAATCTCCTTGCAATGTAGGAAACATAGGTTTGATCCCTGGGTCAGGAAGATCCCATTGAGGAGGAAATGGCTGTTCACTCCAGTATTCTAGCCAGGAGAATTCTATGGAAAGAAGAGCCTGGCAAGCTACAGTCCATGGGGCCCTAAAGAGTTGAATAAGACTGAGAAACTAATGCATTTTAAACTGAAAGAAAGGCAAGGAGAGGTAGGAGATAAATGCAGTAAGGATACCAATACACTTAACAAAACTGAAATTTGACAAGTCCATTGCAAGATGGTGGAGTAGAAGCATATGCACTCATCTTCTGTGAAAACTCCAAAATTGCAACTTGCTGCTGAATAACCATCAGCAGCAAAATGTTGGTACCAAAAAAAGATACTCCACATCCAAGGGCAAAGGAGAAACCCAAAAAAGATGGTAGGAGGAGCAAAATCACATTTAGAATCAAACCCCATACCAGCCAGAGACACTCAGAGGGCTTAAACAAAATATTGTGAACACCAGGGTGCAAAGGAACCAGAGAGACTGAGCCAGACCTGCCTTTGAGTATTTGAATGTCTCCTGTGAAGGCATGGGTCAGCACTGGCCTGCCTCAGGGACAGGGGCTTTGGCTGCAGCAGACCTGGGACACATGGTGTGTGGCATAAACCCTCTTAGAGGAGATCACCATTAGCCCCACCATAAAACCACCAAGCAGACAACCTATAAACTGCAGAACAATTACACCAAAGAAATTCTTGCACTGTTAAGAAAGTTCTAGGACCCATAACAGATTTCCCAACCTGGGGATCTTGCCAAGGGACTGAGAACCCCCAGGGAACTTGACTTTGGAGGCCAGTGGGATTTGATTACTGAATTTCCATAGGACTGGGGAAACAGATGCTTGGAGGGCACAATCAGAACATTGTGCACACCAGGAGCCAGAAGAAAGGAGCAGTGTCTCCACAAGAGCCTGAGCCAGTCTTGCCTGTGAGTATCCAGCAGCTCTGGCGGAGATGTAAGTGGACAGTGGCCTGCTGTGGCTTTAGGGGCACTGAATACAACAGTGCAGGTGAAAGTCCCTTTGATGGAGATCACCATTATCCCTACCATAGTCTGGCCTCAGGCCAAACAACAGGGAAGGAACACAGCCCCACCCATCAACAGAAAATTGGATTAAAGATTTACTGAGCATCAGCCCGCCCATCAGAACAAGACCCAGATTCCCCCACAGTCATCACTGGAAGCTTCCACAAGCCTCTTATCAAGGGCAGACAGAATGAAAACCACAGTCACAGAAAACTAACCAAACTGATCACAAGGCTCACAGTCTTTTTTAACTCAATGAAACTATGAAACATGCCATGTACTGCCACCCAAGACAGATGGGTCATGTTGGAGAGTACTGACAAAACGTGGTCCATTGGAGAAGGAAATGGCAAACCACTTCAGTATTCTTGCCTTGAGAAGCCCATGAACAGAATGAAAAGGCAAAAAGATATGACACAGAAAGATGAACTCCCCAGGTCAGTAGGTGCCCAATATGCTATTGGAGAAGAATGGAGACATAACTCCAGAAAGAATGAAAAGACAGAGCCAAAGAGAAAACAATGCCCAGGTGTGGATGTGACTGGTGAAGGAAGTAAATTCTGATCCTATAAAGAACAATTTTGTATAGGAATCTGGACTGTTAGGTCCAGAATCAAGGAAATTATAAGTGATCAAACAGGAGATGGGAAGAGCAAACACCATTATTTTAGGTATCAGTGAACTAAAATGGACCAGAATGGACAAATTTAATTCAGATGATCATTATAACTACTACTGTGGGCAAGAATCCCTTAGAAGAAATGGTGTAGCCCTCATAGTCAACAAAAGAGTCCAAAATGCAGCACTTAGGTGAAATCTCAATAATCACAGAATGATCTCTGTTTGTTTCCAAGGCAAACCATTCAATAACACAGTAATCCAAGTCTATGCCACAACCAAAATGCTGAAGAAGCTGAAGTTGAATGGTTCTATGATGATCTACATGACCTTCTAGAACTAATACTAAAAAAGATGTTCTTTTTATCATAGGGGACTGGAATGCAAAAGCAGGAAGTCAAGAGATACCTGGAGTAACAGGAAAGTTTGGTCTCAGAGTACAAAATGAAGCAAGTAAATAAAATGACACATTTACAGACATTTGGGGAGAGAAATGACAAAATGTGATTGCCTATAAGGAGTAAGTGATGAAAGAAGAAAGTGCAGTAAAAATAACTAGGCACATCAAACTGTGCACAAATCATTTGTTTTCTGAAATGCATCTTTTTCTGTTTCATGAAGCAGATGACCATATTTTAAGAAGTGGCTGTAATGCAGAGAAAAATGTAGGTTTAATATTCTATAAGCCTATTGGAAAAGAGGTATTAACTGAAAGTGTATTTTAGGCCATGAATTAGGCCAGGTCTAGTGAATGAGTAACAATGAATAAAAAAGGCAAAAACAATTCCTGTTTTATTTGTCATGTACATCCATTGGATCATAGAAAAACTAAGAGAATTCTAAAAACTTCTACTTCTGCTTCGTTGATTACACTAAAATATTTGACTGTGTGAATCACAACAAACTGTAGAAAATTCTTCAAGAGTTGGGAATACCAGACCACCTTACCTGCCTCCTGAGAAACCTGTGTGCAGGTCAAGAAGCAGCAGTAAGAACCAGACATGGAACAACAGACTGTTTCCAAATTGGAAAAGGAGTTCATCAAGGCTGTATATTGTCACCCTACTTATTTAGCTTATTTTCAGAGTACATCATGCAAAATTCTGGGCTGTTTGAAGCAAAAGCTGGAATCAAGATTGCCAGGAGAAATATCAGTAACCTCAGATATGCAGATAACACCCCATGCTTATGGCAGAAAATGAAGAGGAACTAAAGAGCCTCTTGATGAATGAGGAGAGTGAAAAAGCTGGCTTAAAACTCAGCATTCAAAAAATGAAGATCATGGATACAGTCTTATCATTTCATGGCAAATAGATGGGGAAACAATGGAAACAGTGATGGACTTTATTTTATTCGGCTTCAAAATCACTGCAGATGGTGACTGCAGACATGAAATTAAGTGATCACTCCTTGTAAGAAAGGCTATGATAAACCTAGACAGCGTGTTTAAAAGCAGAGACATTTGTTTGCCAATTCTGTCTAGTCAAAGCTATGGTTTTTCCAGTAGTCATGTGTGGATATGAGTGTTGGACCATAAAGAAAGCTGAACACTGAATAGATGCTTTTGAACTGTCAATTGGAGAAAACTCTTGAGAGTCCCTTGGACTGCAAGGAAATTTAACCAGTCAGTCCTAAAGGAAATCAGTCCTGAATGTTCATTGGAAGAACTGATGCTTAAGCTGAAGCTTTAATACTTTGGCCACCTACCTGATGGGAAGAACTGACTCATTGGAAAAGACCCTGATGGCAGGGAAAGATTGAAGGCAGGAGGAGAAAGGTACAACAGATTATGAGATGGTTGGATGGCATCACTGACTCAATGGATATGAGTTTGAATATGCTCTGGAAATTGGTGATGGACAGGGAAGACTGGCATGCTGCAGTCCATAGGATCACAAAGAGTCAGACATGACTGAGCGACTGAACTGAGTTAAATGAGCAACTAACACTTTATTTCTTTATTTCAAGATTTAGTTTTTTCTTGAACTTTGTCTTTACACTGTGTAATTTGGTGCAAAGTGTCTTAGTTAGAGTAAATCTTTTGAGTCTTTCAAAAGTACACACTTTTTAAATATAACATCTTGCTATATTACTTACCCCAAAATTCCTTGTTTATATTTGTTATATAGATAAAATATATACAATGTGAAACATTTTATCAACACTGATTTGCTCCATTATTTCTTTGGCAATTGGAATGTACAACATCTTACTGTAGAAAGCAAAGGAAAGGAAGTCTCTTAATATCCACTAGGAAGGTGTAATTAATTCAATTTCATCAGATAAATTTGCCATAAAATACCATTTATTTGTCATTTTGAATTTGCTATTTCTAAAAAAATTCATATTTTAGTCACAAAATCATAACATTCTTTATCTTGAGCCTATACAAAATTTAGCAAAACTGCTTAGATATTGCAGTATTTATGTTTGATCATTTTTAGAATTTTGAATGAAATCTCAAAACCTCAAACATTTCATATCATTACAAGTTCTAGATAAATTGCATAAAGTAATTTTGATAATCCACATTTTAATAAGAATCTGATTTTTTCCCCAGTAAAATGATATGAATACATTGGGGATAAAATGCTAAAATGTTTTTTATTTGTATTTATTCTGAATTAGGTAACTTTTTTCATTCTGTCATTATAAATGTAACTATTTGTAACCTGTTCATCTGCCAAGCATAATTTGTATGTTTTGGATCAGCATGTTTCAAATTGCAATTTGCATATAAATCACCTAGAGATCTTGTTCAAAGGCAGACTTTATAGGCCTTTGGTGGGGTCTGAGATTCCACATTCAGATAAGCTCCCAGGTAATGTTGATGCTGGCTGGACACAGACTTCTTTGACTGAACATATAGTCAGGAAATAATTCTTTAACTGCTAGTCCTGATAAAATTCTATATTTCATAATAAATGCATCTGTAGCCATTCTACTTATGCACTTAAAGGAACTTTAAAATCCAAAGGCAATATAAGTATTTGCAGCTACCAGTATTGTAATTTTGCTCTCTGTGGTGTGAGCTTCCCAGGTGGCAAAGAACCCATCTGCCAATGCAAGAGACAAAAGAGACAATGGGTTCAATCCCTGGGTTAGGAAGATCTCCTGGAGGGGGGTGTGGCAACCCATTCCAGTATTTTTGCCTAGAGAATGCCCATGTACAGAGAATCCTGGCAGGCTACATCTATACGGCCACAAAAAGAAGAACGTGACTGAAGCAAGTTAGCACATGCACAGATAGTATGGTATCATCCAATTGGCCATTACCCGTTTCAGCGGGTTGACAAATGCAGTCTTCACTACAGAATCTGCTATTTCTTTCATTCTGCTGCCATGTCCTTCAGTTAAATGCAATTAAAAATTGAGAGGAAGAACACTTTAATATTTGAATGTCATTTTTTCCACATTTCATCTTTATATTGGAATAAATTTGTGAGTCCATAATTGAATATTTTGTTCTCTTCCTCTGTGACAGTAATACCTTTTCTAGATTTACTGTAATTAATATTTTCAGTTTCTTTTCATTGTATCTCTTCATTTACACATTTCAGATTTATTCAGTGAAGAGTTTGTCAGCGTTATATTTATCCCCAATAAGTATTTTTTTTTAGAAAAAAGTATTTCATTTTAGGATGTTTTTACAGAATACACTATCTGGGAAAGTTGCTTATACATTTCTTTATTTATCTCACTTTGCTGAGTTAATTTAGCTCACCTATGAAATATGCTAACATAGTATCTGTTTTTGGTTTATATGCTTCACATGTCTACTGCTTCTGATTCCTTTAAAAAGTACCACTTAGCTTTTTTAAATGTGTTAATAACACCTGCTTCCATAAATTTTGCCTCATTTGAATCAGAACCCTATACATTTGAGGGCAAAGTCTATGATTGTACAACTAATGTGAATTTTTCTAGATGTGCCATTTTGTAAACATCTATTTCATAACTACCTAAAATAAACAATATTATATATGTTTATCTTATATGCATGTTCCCTTATCCTTAACTTAGAGCAGATATAATCAGAAAATATTTGAAAGAATATTATTTCATGGCAATATGAATCATGCTACGGGGATAAAAATCTTACTTTATGAGAGGCACATAAGGAGGCCTAAGTTAAATTGATAAATAAAGAAAATTTATTCCCGGGGTGATCACATTTTTTTCCATCTGCTGCATTATATTGTAAACCTGTTTAATTTGATTTTCAAATGTTAGCTAACAGCTTGTCTAAAGGTTTTCATATTTTCTTTTCATGATCCAAAATTTGTATGTTGCTATTTAAAAAACATTCTGTTTGAAATTAAAAAAGTAAAACCAGTCAGTGATCATCTATAAGTTATCTGTATTATATTATAAGTATAAATGAATTTTATGATTTTACTAGAACAGGATTATAAAAAAGTAAACATGTTGTTTTCATGCAAATAGTAAATAAAACCCGGCCACAAAAACATACACAGTTGCCATATCATGCATATTTTTTTAATTGCCACCATCAAAGTTAGTATTAATATTATTTCAAACTTTACTATGAGTTCACAAAAGCATTATTTTGTGAATTTGAAAATTGTTTCTAGAACATTTTCTTCAACAATCAAACATGAAAGAAAATAATTCATTTTTTTTTTTTACTTTTTCAACCTCTGATCTTAAACATAAAGATTAAAAATGCTTTTAAGATTATATGTTTTCCATATCTTTTATGCATTATAGGCATCTGTTAGTAACGTCAAACCTTAGAGTTTCTCATACATGAAAAAATAAATAATTTTTAAAATATGCTGCTGCTGCTAAGTCGCTTCAGTCGTGTCTGACTCTGTGCGACCCCATAGACGGCAGCCCACCAGGCTCTGCCGTCCCTGGGATTCTCCAGGCAAGACCACTGGAGTGGGTTGGCATTTCCTTCTCCAATGCGTGAAAGTGAAAAGTGAAAGTGAAGTCGCTCAGTCTTGTCCGACTCTTCACGACCCCATGGACTGCAGCCTCCCAGGCTCCTCTGTCCATGGGATTTTCCAGGCTAATGTGCTAGTGATTTCAAATTCAGCAGATGTTGTCCTCCCAGAATCTTTCAGTTCAATTCACTTCACTTCAGTCACTCAGTCGTGTCTGACTCTTTGCGACCCCATGAATCACAGCACGCCAGGCCTCCCTATCCATCACCATCTCCCGGAGTTCACTCAGACTCGCGTCCATCGAGTCAGTGATGCCATCCAGCCATCTCATTCTCTGTCATCCCCTTCTCCTCCTGCCCCCAATCCCTCTCAGCATCAGAGTCTTTTCCAATGAGTCAACTCTTCGCATGAGGTGGCCAAAGTACTGGAGTTTCAGCTTTAGCATCATTCCTTCCAAAGAAATCCCAGGGCTGATCTCCTCGGAATGGACTGGTTGGATCTCCTTGCAGTCCAAGGGACTCTCAAGAGTCTTCTCCAACACCACAGTTCAAAAGCATCAATTCTTCGGCACTCAGCCTTCTTCACAGTCCAACTCTCACATCCATACATGACCACAGGAAAAACCATAGCCTTGACTAGACGGACCTTAGTCAGCAAAGTAATGTCTCTGCTTTTGAATATGCTATGTAGGGTGGTCATAACTTTTCTTCCAAGGAGTAAGCATCTTTTAATTTCATGGCTGTAATCACCATCTGCAGTGATATTGGAGCCCAGAAAAATAAAGTCTGACATTGTTTCCACTGCTTCCCCAACTACTTCCCATGAAGTGATGAGACCAGATGCCATGATCTTCGTTTTATGAATGTTGAGCTTTAAGCCAACTTTTTCACTCTCCTCTTTCACTTTCATCAAGAGGCTTTTTAGTTCCTCTTCACATTCTGACATAAGGGTGGTGTCATCTGCATATCTGAGGTTATTGATTTTTCTCCTGGCAGTCTTGATTCCAGCTTGTGTTTCTTCCAGTCCAGCATTTCTCATGATGTACTCTGCATAGAAGTTAAACAAGCAGGGTGACAATATACAGCCTTGACATACTCCTTTTCCTATTTGGAACCAGTCTGCTGTTCCATGTCCAGTTCTAACTGTTGCTTCCTGACCTGCATACTGATTTCTCAAGAGGCATGTCACGTGGTCTGGTATTCCCATCACTTTCAGAATTTTCCACAGTTTAGAGGAAAGTCAAAGGCTTTGGCACCCAGTCAGAGGCTTTGTCATAGTCAATAAAGCAGAAATAGATGTTTTTCTAGAACTCTATTGCTTTTTTCATGATCCAGCAGATGTTGGCAATTTGATCTCTGGTTCCTCTGTCTTTTCTAAAACCAGCTTGAACAGCAGGAAGTTCATGGTTCACATATTGCTGAAGCCTGGCTTGGAGAATTTTGAGCATTACTTTACTAGCATGAGTTGAGTGCTAATGTGCGGTAGTTTGAGCTTTCTTTGGCATTGCCTTTCTTTGGGATTGGAATGAAAACTGACCTTTTCCAGTCCTGTGGCCACTGCTGAGTTTTCCAAATTTGCTGGCATATTGAGTGCAGCACTTTCACAGCATCATCTTTCAGGTTTGAAACAGCTCAACTGGAATTCCATCACCTCCATTAGCTATATTCGTAGTGATGTTTTCTAAGGCCCACTTGACTTCACATTCCAGGATGTCTGGCTCTAGATTAGTGATCACACCATCATGATTATCTGGGTCATGAAGATTTTTTTTGTACAGTTCTTCTGTGTATTCTTGCCACATCTTCTTAATATCTTCTGCTTCTGTTTGGTCCATACTATTTCTGTCCTTTATCAAGCCCTTCTTTGCATGAAATGTTCCCTTGGTATCTCCAATTTTCTTGAAGAGATCTCTAGTCTTTCTTATTCTGTTCTTTTCCTCCATTTCTTTGCATTGATGTCTGAAGAAGGCTTTCTTATCTCTTCTTGCTTTTCTCTGGAACTCTGCATTCAGATGCTTATATCTTTCCTTTTCTCCTTTGCTTTTCGCCTCTCTTCTTTTCACAGCTATTTGCAAGGCCTCCCCAGACAGCCATTTTGCTTTTGTGCACTTCTTTTCCATGGGGATGGTCTTGATCCCTGTCTCCTGTACAATGTCACAAACCTCATTCCATAGTTCATCAGGCACTCTACCTATCAGATCTAGGCCCTTAAATTTATTTCTCACTTCCACTGTATAATCATAAGGGATTTGATTTATCTCATACATGAATGGTCTAGTGGTTTTCCCTACTTTCTTCAATTTAAGTCTGAATTTGTCAATAAGGAGTTCATGATCTGAGCCACAGTCAGCTCCTGGTCTTGTTTTTGTTGACTGTATAGAGCTTCTCCATCTTTGGCTGCAAAGAATATAATCAATCTGATTTCGGTGTTGACCATCTGGTGATGTCCATGTGTAGAGTCTTCTCTTGTGTTGTTGGAAGAGGGTGTTTGCTATGACCAGTGCATTTTCTTGGCAAAACTCTATTAGTCTTTGCCCTGCTTCATTCTGCATTCCAAGGCCAAATTTGCCTGTTACTCCAGGTGTATCTTGACTTCCTACTTTTGCATTCCAGTCCCCTATAATGAAATGGACATCTTTATCAACAGGACATACAGCAGTTCAAGGCACCCAATACTAATTGATATAAGGAAGTTATATATTCATAATGTTTACAGCATTTATCACATTTCCTTGAAAATAGTAAGTATGGATAAGCATTTGTAAATTCAAGAGTAAAGAATATAAATTCAACTTCTTGAAGTTCTAAAAGTGTATGTGGTCTTGGAACCCAAGTTTGATCTGATTTTTGCATAACTCACTATTAGAATCACTAGCCCAGGAAATGAACCTTGGATCCATACCAGTGTGATATTACACTGGATGTTATGATTCATATCACACTGGATGGAATTAGGAGTCTGATTCATATAGGTTATGGGATGCTACTCTGTTAAATTAAAACAAAAAACTAAATGTTATGTGAATAACACTTTTTTTTTTTTTGTCAGCATGTGTATTGTACTTTCTCCTTGATTTCTTATCTGATGTTGTAATTAGAAGGGCTTAAAGTAGTTAGATGGCCTTGCAGATAGGTTAGAATACTTGCAACTCTTGGTTAAACATTGCTAATGATTATGCCTGATAATCCCCTTTTATTCTTCTTCCAGGCCAGGGGTAACCAATCATTCCTAAACTTCAGGTTGTCACCCACTTAGTGATATTTTTTAATGCATCAGTTAGATTTCACTCAGATCCAACCTAGCAGGTCACATTCTCTCAGTAATTAACTCTGAATATTTGCATTCTTACTTACTAATGTAGCTTTGAAAGTTTAATTCTTAACACAGTAATGGAGAGACAGAATTAAAAGAAAGGAAAGCACTGGTAAAGTGAAAAGGAGTTGATGTAAGTTTCTAGAGGTGATGACTGGAGAGAGAGCACAGATTGGATTGCTCATATTCTATTTAAATTTGCAGGGAATTTCACAGGATTTGACAGGCATCTTATATAATGAATATCATTTTCACTGTGAAATAGAGGGTAATGTCATTTGATAAGTGCAGTGAAATCAATGCAAGCTTGGAACTGTTTTTATGAGGAATGTAAATAACTGGCAAAAAATGTGCAAGGATTATAAAGGGAGTCAAGGTAAAGACTTTACTTAGGAGTGTGCCTAGGGGCAGGACTAAGCAGGCTTTGCATGCTAAGCAGGGCAGGAAAAAATAAGTGTTCTTGGAAAAGGTCATTTAAAGTGTGGAAAACTAGTTGAAGAGACAAATTCATGTCCCTAGGAGAATGAAGATTGTCAGTGAACCAAATAACTTTTGTGAGACTAGGGAAAAAGTGGGATAAGTTTGATGAATAGGAGAAAATGATGAAAAGGAAGAATATTAAAACTTAAGAGTTCGGAGTTGGTAAAAATATGAAAAAGGCTGTGTGTAAACAATGATCAGTTGAATTGATTAGAGAGGAAAATAATTGTTTTTTAAAAATTTATGTTGTTATAAAGACCATGGAATGTTAGCAATAAAAAGGAAAATACTACTGATATATGCTACAAGCTGAATGAATCACTATAAAGTTATAGAGAGTAAAATATATATATATAATTAATAAATAATTAATGTTTGACTTTTAAATATTTTATCCACATGAATAATGAATTGGTTGGTGAAAAGAATTTGAGTGCTAGGTGAACAATTCTTTAAATAAGCACAGGCTAGTGATCCAGATTTGGGAGAAAAGTGTAACCAAACATCGTTGCTCCAAGATGTTTGAATAAAGATGAAAAACAATTAGTTTCAATGCCCATGAATAAGCTAGAAGCATACCAACCATTTTGTTGGTCTTATTTCCTGGTAGGAAAAAAATCACAGAAAAAATAATTTCATTTACTTCTGAAGACTTCAACAAAGTTTATATTATTCTAAGAGAGCTGTAAATCAGTAAGGGAATCATTAAAGGCAATCCTCACAGACAAAATGAGGGAATTGCTTTATTGGAAGGTGTCCAAATGACAGAGCGGTTGAGCTTGTGAAATAAACCAATAATGGAAACTTCGTTTCAGAGAATGAAGGTAAGACATAAGAAAAAGGGGAACTATGTGAGGTTGACTATACAGAAAAGTATATAGATGCTTCATCAAAAACATCTGATTACATCAGTCCTAAATGCTTTTGAACTGTGGTGTTGGAGAAGACTCTTGAGAGTCCCTTGGACTGCAAGGAGATCAACCAGTCCATTCTAAAGGAGATCAGTCCTAGGTGTTCTTTGGAAGGAATGATGCTAAAGCTGAAACTCCAGTACTTTGGCCACCTCATGAGAAGAGTTGAATCATTGGAAAAAACTCTGATGCTGGGAGGTTTTGGGGGCAGGAGGAGAAGGGGACGACCGAGGATGAGATGGCTGGATGGCATCACGGACTTGATGGACATGAGTCTGAGTGAACTCCGGGAGATGGTGATGAACAGGGATGCCTGGAGTGCTGCGATTCATGGGGTCGCAAAGAGTCGGACATGACTGAGCGACTGAACTGAACTGAACTGAAGCCCTACAGAAATTTTCAGCTTCTGTCAAATTTTCAGTGATGAATAAAACTGATTGATTGAGAAAGAGAGGATTTTGGTAACAACAGTATTATAATCAGAGGTTAGTAAAGTGTTTCTTATGATGCAAAATGAATCATCAAAATGCAAGGGAATTAAAGGATTGGTATATAAATTATAGGGCCATCTGCTGAAAAGTATAGATATATTTAATTGTCACGGATGCATATGCCTTTTGAAATTTGCCATTGCAATACATCTGAAATTTTTATCTGATTGCATGCAAACACACACAACCAGATAATGAAAATGCTTTCGCACTTAAAGTGAAGTATCTTCTCCATTAAAAAGTAACGGTTTATCCATTTGGTCCTCCTGCTTCTATAATCTGAGACAGTTTCTCTAATTAAGATGACCAAGATAGAAAAGCTGATGAAAACAGTTCTATAACATTAAAAGAACAAACATTTTAATAACAGAAATACTAAGCTGTAATTGTCAATATAAAGATTACTGTGCATATGTGTATAAGCTAATGTATACTTTACAAACACATTCAATTTTCAATTTCATCTATATACATGAGTACATGAGTTATTATTTTTCAGTTTTGGTCTTTGAACCAGCCATTATCATGCCAAAGTGAAAACAAAAGTTCTACTGTTCAAGAAAATGAGGAAAACCAGGTTTTCTCTCACAGATTTCTGTACCTCCTTTCACCATAAGTGCACTATTTACACAAAATAATTTTCTGATTTCAAAAGACTGGTTCTGTTTGCTTCCCTCTTGTTGCTGGTATGGGATATCAAGAATGGTCCCTTTGAGTTTCAGCAACTCTTCTAGTAAAGACTCTGATGCTGGGAGGGATTGGGGACAGGAGGAAAAGGGGATGACAGAGGATGAGATGGCTGGATGGCATCACTGACTCGATGGACGTGAATCTGAGTGAACTCTGGGAGTTGGTGATGGACAGGGAGGCCTAGCCTACTGCATTTCATGGGGTCGCAAAGAGTCGGGCACGACTGAACGACTGAACGGAACTGAACTGAACTCTTCTATTGCTATAATAAGTGATCATACAATATAATATACTACTGCCTCAGGCAATTGTGGAAGCCTGTGTGGATAGAGTGACCCAGAGAGTCTGAAGAATTTCCCTGCTACTGCCGCTTCTGGTGCTTGAAATTTCTGTTATTGTTCAATGCAGACACCAGCTCTAATGACAGCTCCAGAACAATATTCTCGTGTCAAAGTTCATGTTTGAGGTTAAACATTTTTGGTTCACTTATATGATTGCTGGAAGTTAAGTAAATTTTTGTCAAAAAAGACAAAGGATTGAATGAAAATCCATTTTCTCTGTTTAGAAGTGATAAACTGTATTTTCTGCTAATGTATACATTTGTTATTAAACAAGTTATCCTCAGAAAATGTTAACGATGTAAACTTGTTTATCCCATTACAGATATGCATATAGTGGGAATGGGTGAATTTAACTCAGATGACCATTATATCTACTACTGCAGGCAGGAATCCCTCAGAAGAAATGGAGTAGCCATCATGGTCAACAGAAGAGTCTGACATGCAGTACTTGGATGAAATCTCAAAAATGACAGAATGATCTCTATTCGTCTCCAAGGAAAACCACTCAATATTACACTAATCTAAGTCTATGCCCCAAACAGTAATGCTGAAGAAGCCGAAGTTGAACAGTTCTATGAAGACCTATGAGACCTTGTAGAACTAACACCTAAAAAAGATGTCATTTACCTTATAGGGGACTGGAATGCAAAAGTAGGAAGTCAAGAAACACCTGGAGTAACAGGCAAATTTGGCCTTGGAAAGTGGAATGAAGCAGGGCAAAGAAAAATAGAGTTTTGGCAAGAAAATGCACTGGTCATAACAAACACAAGAGAAGACTCTACACATGGACATCACCAGATGGTCAACACTGAAATCAAATTGATTATATTCTTTGCAGCCAAAGGTGGAGAAGCTCTAAACAGTCAACAAAAACAAGACCAGGAGCTGACTGTGGCTCAGATCATAAACTCCTTATTACCAAATTCAGACTTAAATTGTAGAAAGTAGGAGAAACCGCTAGCCCATTCAGGTATGACCTAAATCAAATCCCTTATGATTATACAGTGGAAGTGAGAAATAGATTTAAGGGCCTAGATTTGATAGGTAGAGTGCCTGATGAACTATGGAATGAGGTTCGTGACATTGTACAGGAGATAGGGATCAAGACCATCCCCATGGAAAAAACATGCAAAAAAGCAAAATGGCTTTCTGCGGAGGCCTTACAAACAGCTGTGAAAAGAAGAGAGGCGAAAAGCCAAGGAGAAAAGGAAAGATATAAGCATATGAATACAGAATTCCAAAGAATAGCAAGAAGAGATAAGACAGCCTTCTTAAGCGATCAATGCAAAGAAATAGAGGAAAAGAACAGAATAGGAAAGACTAGAGATCTCTTCAAGAAAATTGGAAATACCAAGGGAACATTTCATGCAAAGATGGGCTCGATAAAGGACAGAAATGGTCTGGACCTAACAGAAGCAGAAGATATTAAGAAGAGGTGGAAACAATACACAGAAGAACTGTAAAAAAAAGATCTTCATGACCCAGATAATCACGATGGTGTGATCACTCATCTAGAGTCAGACATCCTGGAATGTGATGTCAAGTGGGCCTTAGAAAGCATCACTGCAAACAAAGCTAGTGGAAGTGATGGCATTCCAGTTGAGCTATTTCAAATCCTGAAAGATGATACTGTGAAAGTGCTGTACTCAATATGCCAACAAATTTGGAAAACTCAGCAGTGGCCACAGGACTGGAAAAGGTCAGTTTTCATTCCAATCCCAAAGAAAGGCAATGCCAAAGAAAGCTCAAACTACCGTACAATTGCACTCATCTCATGTGCTAGTAAAGTAATGCTCAAAATTCTCCAAGCCAGGCTTCAGTGATATGTGAACTGTGAACCCCCTGATGTTCAAGCTGGTTTTAGAAAAGGCAGAGGAACCAGAGATCAAATTGCCAACATCTGCTGGATCATGGAAAAAGCAAGAGTGTTCCAGAAAAACATCTATTTCTGCTTTATTGACTATGCCAAAGCCTTTGACTGTGTGGATCCCAATAAACTGTGGAAAATTCTGAAAGTGATGGGAATACCAGACCACATGACCTGCCTCTTGAGAAATCTGTATGCAGGTCAGGAAGCAACAGTTAGAACTGGACATGGAACAGCAGACTGGTTCCAAATAGGAAAAGGAGTATGTCAAGGCTGTATATTGTCACCCTGCTTATTTAATTTCTATGCAGAGTACATCATGAGAAATGCTGGACTGGAAGAAACACAAGCTGGAATCAAGATTGCCAGGAGAAATATCAGTAACCTCAGATATGCAGATGACACCACCCTTATGTCAGAAAGTGAAGAGGAACTAAAAAGCCTCTTGATGAAAGTGAAACAGGAGAGCGAAAAAGTTGGCTTAAAGCTCAACATTCAGAAAAAGAATCATGGCATCCTGTCCCATCACTTCATGGGAAATAGATAGGGAAACAGTGGAAACAGTGTCAGACTTTATTTTTTGGTCTCCAAAATCACTGCAGATGGTGATTGCAGCCATGAAATTAAAAGACGCTTACTCCTTGGAAGAAAAGTTATTACAAACCTAGATAGCATATTCAAAAGCAGAGAGATTACTTTGCCGACTAAGGTCCGTCTAGTCAAGGCTATGGTTTTTCCTGTGGTCATGTATGGATGTGAGAATTGGACTGTGAAGAAGGCTGAGGACCGAAGAATTGATGCTTTTGAGCTGTGGTGTTGGAGAAGACTCTTGAGAGTCCCTTGGACTGCAAGGAGAGCCAACCAGTCCATTCTGAAGGAGATCAGCCCTGGGATTTCTTTGGAAGGAATGATGCTAAAGCTGAAACTCCAGTACTTTGGCCACCTCATAGGAAGTGTTGACTCATTGGAAAAGACTCTGATGCTGGGAGGGACTGGGGGCAGGAGGAGAAGGGGACGACCGAGGATGAGATGGCTGGATGGCATCACTGACTCGATGGACATAAATCTGAGTGAACTCCAGGAGTTGGTGATGGACAGGGAGGTCTGGCGTGCTGCGATTCATGGGGTCGCAGAAAGTTGGCACGACTGAGTGACTGGACTGAACTGATCTTGCTTTAAAGAGATAAACATCTGTTGTATCCCAACGTCTTAAATATGTTGGAAAATACCATATTTTTGACTAAATTGATAAAGATTAGTTTCCAAACAACTGAAATTGATAAGGATCAATTTTCAACCAACTGATATTGCTGTACTTAATATAATGCTTTTAGTGACTGTATAAATTCATAAGTCAACAAGGGCTAATTTTTGCTGATTATTTTTTCCTTAAAAATTTTATCTAATAGTTTATTCACTATATAATGATCATCTAAGGTTAAATGAAAAGTGATTTGAAAATTACAAGGAAAGCAACTTTTGAAATATATCATTTTGGTGAGGTATATTTGTAGAAAGTACAGCATAAATGCAAATATATCTTTTCATGCCGGCTGTTTCCATCCCATCGTGCACTTCACGTATATTTTGCTATCCTTTTAAAATTCAATATCTAAAGAAGCATACTTAGTAAACAATAGCTATTACTTTTTTTCTTCCTATGTACAACTTTGCCTTATACTTAAATTTTTGCAATGTAATGTCTTAAGTACTTTATTGATTAATTATAAATATTGTTCAGTGAATATTTTGGTTACCAGATGACAATAATTGCCAAGGCAACCTTCAGTATCAAGTATAAAAATCAATGATAATTTTTAAAATAAAAGCTAAACATTTGATTTTGATTTTATATCTGTTTTAAGAACCATGCATATTCACTTTATTGAAATTTCTTCAATTCTAAATCTTAATTTTTACCTGATAAATTAAGAAAACTACATCTATATAATGCAATACTTATATATATTCAATGGTGATGTGATAAATAGCTATTAGTCAAAAGTAAATTATTTATTCTTAATTCTGGTACAGTCTTAGGATATTAAATATGATCATTAAAGGTGAACTCTGCATCCACAATAGATAATAATAATCTCAGGCTAATTATGATTTTTTAGCATATTGTTATGTCACAGATAGTTTTTATTTATTAAATTACTATATATAATTTTTGTTCTGTTGCATAGTATGCTCCTAAATGAGATAAAAAATCCATCTAAATACTTCAAAATGTTTAAAAAGAACAGTAAAATGCATATAAAAATATCTAATAATTATTAATTGTTATTTTCTTATGTTTTTAGTCATCACATTGTTCCCTAACCTTTCAGGCATATAAAGTAGGGTTTTAATACCTAGTTGTTGCATACTGCTTAATTTCAGATAAATCAGATATAGACAATTTATTTATATAGATAGAGAAATCTATAAACATCAATATTGGCCTAAAGTTATTTTCAGTAATATAATAAGAGATCCATAAATTTAAAGGTTAGTTTTTATTTATTAATGTCCTTTAAACAGATATGTTTCAGTACTGAATCTGTGACAAATCAGTAATAGGATTTAGAGAAGTTGCACAATCTGCTTTAGATTATTGCCTGATGTGTAAAATAAGTATGGAGCAATATTGGGAAGATTTTTGAATAATTTTTGTGAGACCCTCAGGCTAGTTCCTGGTGTATTGTTGTTGTTGCTTAGTTGTTAAGACAGATCTGACTCTTTTGGGACCCTATGGACTGTAACCCACCAGGCTCCTCTGTCCATGGGATTTCCTAGGCAAGAATACTGGAATGGGTTGTTGTCTCCTCCTCCAGGGGATCTTCCTGACTCGGGGACTGAACCTGGCAGGCAGATTCTTTACCACAAAGCCACCATAATGAATGATATAATATTTATATTACATCATTTTGTGATCCTATGGACTGCAGCATGCCAGGCTTTCCTGTCCATTACCAGCTCCCAGAACTTTCTCAAACTCATGTCCATCACATTGGTGAGGCCATCCAACCATCTCATTCTCTGTCATCCACTTCTCCTCCTGCCTTTAATATTTCCCAGCATCAGGGTCTTTTCCAATGAGTAGTTCTTTGCAACAGCTGGCCAAAGTATTGGAGCTTCACCTTCAGCAACAGTCTTTCCAATGAATATTCAGGACTGGTTTGCTTTAGGATGGATTAGTTGGATCTCCTTGCAGTCCAAGGGACTCTCAAGAGTCTTCTCCAACACCACAGTCCAAAAGCATCAATTCTTTGGTGCTCAGCTTTCTTTATAGTCCAAATCTCACATCCATACATGACTACTGGAAAAACCATAGCCTTAACTAGACGGATCTTTGTCGCAAAGTAATGTCTCTGCTTTTTAATATGCTGTCTAGGTTTGTCATAACTTTTCTTCCAACGAGCAAGCGTCTTTTAATTTCATGGCTGCAGTCACCATTGCAGTGGTTTTGGAGTATAAAAAATAAAGTCAGCTACTATTTCCATTGTTTCCCCATCTATTTGCCATAAAGTGATAGGACCAGATGCCATGACCTTAGTTTTCTGAATGTTGAGGTTTAAGCCAACTTTTCCACTCTCCTCTTTCACTTTCATCAAGAAGCTCTTTAATTCTTTGCTTTCTGCCATAAAGGTGGTGTCATGTGCCAATCTGAGGTTACTGATATTTCTCCCTTGATTCCAGCTTGTGCTTCACTCAGCCCAGCATTTTGCATGATGTACTCTGCATATAAGTTAAATAAGCAGGGTGACAATATACAGCCTTGACATACTCCTTTCCCCATTTAGAACTAGTCTGTTGGTTCATGTCCAGTTCTAATTGTTGTATTCTTGACCTGAATACAGTGTTAATAATTATAACACTATTATAATTATTGTATATGTTACACATAAAATAAGAAATATTCTTAAACTGTATTTTAAAATGTTTAAATGTTGACATTGATAGATATTTTATTGTAATTGAATATGTATATATAATACTCAGAGGTCATATCAAATTGCCCAATGTTTAAGAACATGAACTTGAAAGAAAGACTGAATGGGTTCAAAAGTATGACACTGGACAATTTAGTTGACATCTTAGCCTTAGTTTCTTGACCTATGAAAATGGGGATAGTAATCAGGTCTGTGCTCTTTGTTTCTGAAGATTACCTTTAAGTAATCAATGTGCATAATTAATATTTTAAATATAGATATTTGTGACATGATTTTTATCTTCTAGTTTATTTCTCAATATTTAGCTATTCTTGATCAATCAAAAGGATCTTTCTTGGAGAAATTGAAGTGAAAATATGAGTTATTGCCTTTTTAAATTTGAAATAACTGTCTTTGATCAGTATCTAAGTCTTGAGAATAGACACTGAAATAGCAAATGGATATAGTGCTGTTTTCACTACAAATGGATCATAGAAAAGAGTTTGCAGAATAACACTCAGCAGATGAAATCCTAGCAAGTATATATAAATTCCCTTCAGCATTTCTGTTGTCAGTGTGAAGTCTGCTTAAGTGCACAATTTCATGGTTGACTAGTCGTTGTCCTTGGTTGAATTTATTTTCTGTGATGGTAAAAAGATCATTGGTTTTCCAGTTGCTGCTCAGCAGTCATAAATCTATATGGAAAATACCTATTCCAGTGAGTCTTAAACTGTAGATTACATATGTATCTTTACATCAAGAACTCGATAATCCTAAGTGCATCGATATTGCATAATTGAACTTGAAAATTATCTTTTCAGTCAGTAACAAATCCTCTGCTCATATAATAACTTTTTAAATAAATATTTGAATCTATACACCACAAAAATAAACTTTATGAAATGAAAATTAACTTATTCACAATAAAGATAATATTTATCAAACTAAATTTGTTCTAAATGAAAAGTCTTAAGTAATCTACAATTTCTTTTTAGTATTTTCAGAGCTAACCTTTGGACAAAAGACATTAATATTCTCAGAATTTTGTTATACATCTCGATTCTGATATGGTGCTGAGTGCAAAAACATTCAAGGAATATTGATATTAGAGTAAATCAAAATCAAAGAAACCAAAATATTCAGATCAATTTTTATCTCTATGTCAGAAAAACATTTTTGATGTATAAATTGAGAGTTATTCGTACCTTTTTGTGAACTGTATGTCTTCTTAAAATTTATGTGTGGTTAACTCCACCAAGGAAAGTTTACTTTCATATATTTATACAAATAAGTACTTTCTTGTATTTTGTAATCTTTGAAAAGTGTTCAAATAAATATTTGATTGTTTTTTTTTGTTTGTTTGTTTATTGGGCTTTATTTTACAAGAAGATACCTGTACAAACACACTTCAGTGTGACGTAATAACATTCTGTAGGATTTATCTATGCTTAATATTTACAAACTTTTTTTCAGTATGTTCCTTTCCTCAAAACTCTTTACCTCTGTAAAATTTCTCACTTCTTTTTTAAAATTTAATTTAACTTTTTAATTGGAGGGTGATTACTTTGCAATATTGTGATAGTTTTTGACATACATCAACAGGATACCACCATAGGTATACATATGTCTCCTCCCTCTTAAACCTTCTTCCCAACAAATGGGTCAGTCAGTAAGAATTATGGATATTTCTCAAGATATGTAAGACAAATGATAAAAATAAAGTATACCTGACTTTAAATATGCAAATATGCACAGTGTGGAGATTCTTAAAAAACCTGGAAATAGAACTGCTTTATGACCCAGCAATCCCACTGCTGGGCATACACACCGAGGAAACCAGACTTGAAAGAGACACATGTACCCCAATGTTCATTGCAGCACTGTTTATAATATCCAGGACATGGAAGCAACCTAGATGTCCATCAACAGATGAATGGATATGAAAGCTGTGGTACATACACACAATGGAATATTATTCAGCCATTAAAAAGAATACATTTGAGTCAGTTCTAATGAGGTGGATGAAATTGGAGCTGATTATACAGAGTGAAGTAAGCCAGAAAGAAAAACACCAATACAGTATACTAACACATATATATGGAATTTAGAAAGATGGTAATGATAACCCTGTGTGTGAGACAGTAAAACAGACACAGAAGTATAGAACAGTCTTTTGGACTCTGAGGGAGAGGGAGAGGGTGGGATGATTTGGGAGAATTGCATTGAAACATGTATAATATCATGTAAGAAATGAATCGCCAGTCTAGGTTCAATGCAGGATACAGGATGCTTAGGGCTGATGCACTGGGATGACCCAGAGAGATGGTATGGGGAGGGATGTGGGAGGGGGGATTCAGGATTGGGAACACGTGTACACCCGTGGCGGATTCATGTTGATGTATGGCAAAACCAATACAGTATTGTAAAGTAAAATAAAGTAAAATAAAAAAAAAATAAATATGCAAATAAATTGAAAAAATCTTCAGGTAAGTCTTTTTCAGAGCACAGGATAAAGCAGTCTGTTAATTTCTCTTCCACTGGTATTTGGAAAATCCAACTAAGATTCATGTCTAAGTTGGTATATTAATTATCTATTACTGTATAAAAATTACCCCACAACTTAGTGGCTCTGAACAACATACATTTATTATCTGACAGTTTCAGTGGGTCAGGAACTTGAATGTGGCTGAGATGCAAGGTTCTGGCAAAAGTTATTTTATATGAATGTAGTTAAGATTTTGGCAAGAGTTATGGTTATCTGAACATCAAAAGATGACTCACTCACATGGCTCTTGGTACGAGACCACAGTTCCTTCCAGACTGCTGACCATCAGTCTCCTTAAAGCTATTCTATGTAGGCTTCTCCATAGCAACTTAAGCGTACTCATGATGTAGCAGCTGCCTTCCTTCAGAGCAAATAATCTGAAGTAGAGATCAGATAGAAAAGCACAAAGGTATATAACCTAGTCTCCTAAATTACAAACCATAACTTCTGCTCTATACTATTCATTAGAAGCAAGTAACCACGTTAAGTCCTCAAGGGGAGGATGATTAGGCTTTACTTCTTGGTAACTGGAGTTTTAAAATATTTGTAGACACGTGAAACCAAGCAGTTCATCTTCTACCCATAGATTATTTCTATTTCTTCCACATTCAAAATATATTCACCCTTTCATAAATCCATTAAGCATTTTATCATATTACAGAAACAACTCATAAGAGTGAACAGAAGAATGTTTGTCTCCTGGCTCTTCATCTGTGATTTCAGATAGCTTCTGATATGAAGCATTCATTTCAAAATCATACCACTCCCCTGATTTTTTGTTCAGGGGTATATGATTATTTTGAACCTACTATGAACCTTGAAATAAGAGACACTGAACCTACTATGAACCTTGAAATAAGTGACATTGTCAAGAAGTAGAAATCTGACATCAAGAATAAGAAGAAAAATGTATTTTAAAAATAATTTCTTAATTCTTCTTTGGTCATAGGTAAGTAACCACAGACGAGGTTTCATGATCAACGTTCAGTTACAGTTTGGCTGTGTTTCTAACTTCTGAAATTTAGCCAAATCGATATTTGTTCTGCTCTAGTACTCACACCAAATGTCAACCAGTCCTTTTATTTTATCTTAAAAATCTGCCAAAATCCTCACTCATTATGAGTTCCAAAAGTCATTCAATTCCTTAACTCCTTAGTTTCAGAGAGATTATTTTCTACAGGTACACTTCTCTTTGCTTAAGTAGTACATTCAGGTTTGTTTTGTACGTGTAAATATGAACCCTTCCTTCAAAATCAACTCACATTATTTGCAGATAATCTTCACCAAATAACTGGGCTTCCCTGGTGACTCAGATGGTAAAGAATCTACCTGCAATTCAGGAGACCCAGTTTCAATCCCTGAGTTGGAAAAATCCTCTGAAACAGAGGATGGAAACCTACTCCATTATTCTTGCCTGGAGAATTCAATGGACAGAGGAACCTGATAGGCTACAGTCCGTGGGTTGTAAAGAGTTGGACATGACTGAAACACCTCACTTTCACCAAATAAGTAACTCAAATTAAGAAGTGTATAGATGAGGAATTACTGCAAATCAGCTAACCACTCTGTAGCTCTGAGTTAGAACCATGGCATAGACCATGTATTTAGTGCACTAAGGGAGAAAATAAGTAAAGTCATAAAATAGTGAGACCAATCTGAAGAAGAAGAAACTGTATGCTAACTAAGTGGCCAAGGGGCAGGTATTTGGCTACCATAAAAGATTATTATGTTAATTTAAGGGTATTTTAATTATCTATACTTGAGTATTCTAATCCCCAGGCCACGTCTGGAAACTTATGAATCTTTTATGCACTTCAGATGGTGGAAAACTTGAGTTAAGGCTTCATAACTCCAGGCAGAGACCAAATAACGTGTTCAGAGTCCATCAGCACAATGAGAGTACCATCTGGTCATGTCCTGCCTGGTTCCTGGGCATATTCTCAAGATTATATTTGTACAGTTTTGAGATAAAATTATATTGCATCATCTGGTTACACGACACACAACCCTGCTTTGTCACTGGTCCATGTTTCACTGTCAGTCACTGAAGATGTTGACAACTTTTATCATTTTCTTCATTATCATGAAACTTTTCTTCCCCCAAGTTTAAGTTTAATTCAATTCTCAGATATTCTTCATCTATTCTTATTTTCTCTTTAATTTTTACACATCTTATAAAATTTCTTCAGTTGCCTTCATGGATTCCTCATCATATATTAAACCAATGCATTACTTAATGCTTGAGAAACATTCTCAGAGGGTATAGATATCTTATGGGAAAAACTAAAGATCTCTTCAAGAAAATTAGAGATACCAAGGGAACATTTCATGCAAAGATGGGCTCGATAAAGGACAAAAATGGTCTGGACCTAACAGAAGCAGAAGATATCAAGAAGAGGTGGCAAGAATACATGGAAGAACTGTACAAAAAAGATTTTCACAACCAAGATATTCACGATGGTGTGATCACTCACCTAGAGCCAGACATCCTGGAACGTGAGGTCAAGTGAGCCTTAGAAAGCATCACTACGAACAAAGCTAGTGGAGGTGGTGGAATTCCAGTTGAGCTGTTTCAAATCCTGAAAGATGATGCTGTGAAAGTGCTGCACTCAATATTCTAGCAAATTTGGAAAACTCAGCAGTGACCACAGGACTGGAAAAGGTCAGTTTTCATTCCAATCCCAAAGAAAGGCAATGCCAAAGAATGCTCAAACTACCGCACAATTGCACTCATCTCACATGCTAGTAAAGTAATGCTCAAAATTCTCCAAGCCAGGCTTCAGTTCAGGTGAACCATGAACTTCCAGATGTTCAAGCTGGTTTTAGAAAAGTCAGAGGAACCAGAGATCAAATTGCCAACATCCACTGGATCATGGTAAAAGCAAGACAGTTCCAAAAAAACATCTATTTCTGCTTTATTGATTATGCCAGAGCCTTTGACTGTGTGGATCACAATAAACTGGAAAATTCTGAAAGAGATGGGAATCCCAGATACACCTGACCTGCCCCTTGAAAAACCTATATGCAGGTCAGGAAGCAACAGTTAGAACTGGACATGGAACAACAGACTGGTTCCAAATAGGAAAAGGAGTATGTCAAGGCTGTATATTGTCACCCTGCTTATTTAACTTATATGCAGAGTACATCATGAGAAACGCTGGGCTTGAAGAAGCACAAGCTGGAATCAAGATTGCCAGGAGAAATATCAATAACCTCAGATATGTTGATGACACCACTTTTATGGCAGAAAGTGAAGAGGAACTAAGGAGCCTCTTGATGAAAGTGAAAGAGGAGGGTGAAAAATTTGGCTTAAATCTCAACATTCAGAAAACGAAGATCATGGCATCTGGTCCCATCACTTCATGGGAAATAGATGGGGAAACAGTGGAAACAATGGCTCACATTATTTTGGGGGGCTCCAAAATCACTGCAGATTGTGATTGCAGCCATGAAATTAAAGGATGCTTACTCCTTGGAAGAAAAGTTATGACCAACCTAGATAGCATATTCAAAAGCAGAGACATTTCTTTGCCAACAAAGGTCCATCTAGTCAAGGCTATCGTTTTTCCAAGGGTCGTGTATGTATGTGAGAGTTGGACTGTGAAGAAAGTTGAGAACTGAAGAATTGATGCTTTTGAAGTGTGGTGTTGGAGAAGACTCTTGAGAGTCTCTTGGACTGCAAGGATTCCAACCAGTCCATTCTGAAGGAGATCAGCCCTGGGATTTCTTTGGAAGGAATGATGCTAAAGCTGAAACCCCAGTACCTTGGCCACCTCATGTGAAGGGTTGACTCATTGGAAAAGACTTTAATGCTGGGAGGGATTGGGGGCAGGAGGAAAAGGGGACGACAGAGGATGAGATGGCTGGATGGCATCACAGACTCGATGGACGTTAGTCTGAGTGAACTCTGGGAGATGGTGATGGACAGGGAGGCCTGGCGTGCTGTGATTCATGGGGTCGCAGAGTCAGGCACGACTGAGTGACTGAACTGAGCTGATAGGTATCTTAGTGCTTGAAACAGATGCTTAGGACTTATATTGTCCCCAATTGTTAATTGTATGTGACTTATAAATCATGTTTTCATAAACAATAAATGTCAAAAGATCAAAGTTAGTGATTAAAAAGTATATGAAAATAAATATGAAAGGGAAAGTTGCTTAGTCGTGTCTGACTATTACCTACCCCATGGATTACACAGTCCATGGAATTCTCCATGCCAGAAAACTGGAGCGGGTAACTTTGCCCTTCTCTAGGAAGTCTTTCCAACCCAGGGATTGAATCCCGGTCTCCCACACTGCAGGTGGATTTTTTACCACCTGAACCACAAGGGAAGCCCTCCCACCACCACCCCCACAAAGGATATCAGTCATTGCAAAAACATTTTATGTTATTTTTCAGTAACTGAGTTATGTCCAGCTCTTTGGGACCCCATGCACTGTAGTACGTCGGTATTCCCTGTTCTTCTCTATCTCCTGAAGTTTGCTTAAACTTATGTTCGTTAAGTCAGTGATGCCATCCAATCATCTCATTATCTGTCAGCCCCTTCTCCTCCTGCCTTCAATCTTTCCCAGCATCAGGGTCTTTTCCAATGAGTTGGCTCTTCATATCAGGTGGCCAAAATATTGATGCTTCAGCATCAGTCCTTCCAATGAATATTCAGGGTTGATTTCCTTTAGAATTGATTGGTTTAAGCTCCTTGCTGTCCAAGGGACTCTCAAGAGTCTTCTCCAGCACCACAATTCAAAAACATCAATTCTTCCTTACTCAACCTTCTTTACGATTCAACTCTTCACATGTGTACATGACTACTAGATAAAGCACAGTTTTGACTATGTGGAGATCTTTGTCAGCAAAGTGATGTCTCTGCTTTTTAATATGCTTTTTAATATTCTAAGTTTGTCATAACTTTTCTTCCAAGGAGCAAGTTGTCTTTGAGTTTCCTGGCTGCAGTTACCATCCACAATGATTTTGGAGCTGAAGAAAAGAAAAATTGTCAGTTTCCATTTTTTCCCCACCTATTTACAATGAAGTAATGGGATCAGATGCCCATATAGTTTTTTGAATGTTGAGTTTTAAGCCATCTTTGTCACTCTCCTCTTTCACTCTCATTAAGAAGCTCTTTAGTTTCTATTTGCTTTCTGCAGGAAGGGTGCTGTCACCTGGATATCTGAGGATATTGGTATTTCTCCAAGCAATCTTGATTCCAGCTTGTGCTTCATCCATCCTGGCATTTTGTTTGATGTACTCTGCATATAAGTTAAATAAGCAGAGTGACAATATACAGCCTTGATGTATTCCTTTCCCAATTTGGAAACAGTGCCTTGTTGCATGTCTGGTTCTAACTGTTGATTCTTGACCTGCATACAGATTTCTTAGGAGGCAGGTCAGGTTGTCTGGTATTTCCATCTCCTTAAGAATTTTCCATAGTTCATTGTGATTCACACAAAGGATTTAGCATAGTCAATGAAGCAGAAGTAGATGTTTTCCTGGAGTTACCTTGTTTTTTCTATGATCCACAGATGTTGGCAATTTGATCTCTGGATCCTCTGCCTTTTCTAAATCGAGCTTGTACATCTTGAAGTTTTTGATTCATGTACTGTTAAAGCCTAGTTTGAAGGATTTTGAACATTACTTTGCTGGCATATGACAGGAGCACAATTGTATGGTAGTTTGAACAAGGTCACATTGCCCTTGTTTGGGACTGGAATGAAAACTGACTTTTCCAGTCCTGCAGCCATTGCTGACTTTTTCAGACTTGCTGGCATATTGAGTGCAGCACTTTAACAGCATCACCTTTTAAGGTTTTAAATAGATTAGCTGGAATTCAATCATCTCCACTGGATTTGTTCATAGTAAAGCTTCCTAAGGCCCTCGTGGTCTTAGAGTCCATCAGGTTCCAACAAGGTCCATCTTGTCAAAGTTATGGTTATTCCAGTAGTCATGTCTGGATGTGAGAGTTGGACTATAAAGAAAGCTGAGCACCAAATAATTGATGCTTTTGAACTGTGGTGTTGGAGAAGACTCTTGAGGGTCCCTTGGACTGCAAGGAAATCCAGCCAGTCCATCTTAAAGGAGGTCAGTCGTGAGTGTTCATTGGAAGGATTGATGTTGAAGCTGAAACTCCAGTACTTTGGCCACCTTATGCGAAGAGCTGACTCGTTGGAAAAGACTCTGATGCTGGGAAGGATTGAAGGCAGGAGGAGAAGGGGACATCAGAGGATGAGATGGTTGGATGGCATCACCAACTCAACGGAGATGAGTTTGAGTGAACTCCGGGAGTTAGCGATGGACAGAGAGGCCTGGCGTGCTGTGGTCCTTGGGGTTGTGAAGAGTTGGACATGACTGAGCAACTGAACTGAACTCAACTGAAGGCCCACTTGACTTCACACTCCAGGATGTCTGTTTCTAGGTGAGTGTCTATACCCTTGTGTTTATCTGGGTCATTATTGTATAGTTCTGTGTATTCTTGCTCCCACTTAATCTCTTTTGCTTTTATTAGATCCTTGTGGTTTCTATCCTTTATTTTGCCCATTTTTGAGTGAAATTTTCCCTTAGTATCTCCAATTTTCTTGAAGAGATCTCTAGTCTCTCCTATTCTACCTTTTTCCTCTATTTCTTTGCATTTGTCACTTAAGAAGTCTTTCTTCTCTCTCCTTGCTCTACTTTGGAACTCTACATCCAGTTGGGTATATCCTTCCTTTTTTGCTTTGTATTTCACTTTTCTTCTTTTTTCACCTATTTGCAAGGCCTCCTTAGACAATAGCTTTGGCTTCTTGTATTTCTGTTTTTGGGGGATGGGTTTGGTTTTGGTCACCATGTCCCATACGAATTTCTGTCCATAGATTTTCAAGTATTCTCTCTACCAGATCAAATAACTTGAATCTATTTGTCACCTTTACTGTATAATCATAAGGGATTTGATTTAGGTCATACCAGAAACGTTGAACAGTTTCTCCTATTTTCTTAAATTTAAGCATAAATTTTGCAGTAAGGAGCTCATGATCTGAGCCATAGTCAGCTCCAGGTCTTGTTTTTACTGACTGTATAGAGCTTCTCCATCTTAGTCTGCAAAGAATATAATCAATCTGATTTCAGTATTGACCATCTGGTGATGTCTATGTGTAGAATTGTCTCTTGTTTTGTTGGAAGAGGGAGTTTGCTATGACCAGTGTGTTTCTTTGCCAAAGAGAGTTAGCTTCTGCCTATTTTGTACTCCAAGACCAAACATTCCTGTTACTGTAGGTATCTCTTGAGTTCCTACTTTTGCATTCCAATCCCCTATGATGAAAAGAACATCTTTTGTCTGTGTGTGTGTGTGTTAGTTCTAGAAGGTTTGTTGACCTTCATAGAACCATTCAACTTCAGCTTCTTCAGTATTAGTGGTTGGGGTATGGACTTGGCTTACTGAGATTTTGATTGGTTGCCTTGGAAGCAAAGACAAATCATTCTGTTGTTTTTGAGATTACACCCAATTCAGTTCAGTTCAGTTCAGTCGCTCAGCTCAGTCGTGTCTGAATCTGCGACCCCATGAATCGCAGCATGCCAGGCCTCCCTGTCCATCACCAACTCCCGGAGTTCACTTAGACTCATGTCCATTGAGTCAGTGATGCCATCCAGCCATCTCATCCTTGGTCGTCCCCTTCTCCTCCTGCCCCTAATCCCTCCCAGCATCAGAGTCTTCTCCAATGATTCAACTCTTCACATGAGGTGTCCAAAGTACTGGAGTTTCAGCTTTAGCATCATTCCTTCCAAAGAAATCCCAGGGCTGATCTCCTTCAGAATGGACTGGTTGGATCTCCTTGCAGTCCAAGGGACTCTCAAGAGTCTTCTCCAACACCGCAGTTCAAAAGCATCAGTTCTTCAGTGCTCAGCCTTCTTCACAGTCCAACTCTCACATCCATACATGACCACAGGAAAAACCATAGCCTTGACTAGACGGATCTTAGTCAGCCAAGTAATGTCTCTGCTTTTGAATATGCTATCTAAGTTGTTCAAAATTTTTCTTCCAAGGAGTAAGCGTCTTTTAATTTCATGGCTGCAATCACCATCTGCAGTGATTTTGGAGCCCCCCCAAAAATAAAGTCTGACACTGTTTCCACTGTTTCCACTCTTTCCCCATCTATTTCCCATGAAGTGATGGAACCAGATGCCATGATCTTCGTTTTCTGAATTTTGAGCTTTAATCCAACTACTGCATCTCAAATTTTTTGTTGACTATGAGGGCTACTCCATTTCTTCTAAGGGATACTTGCCCACAGTAATGGATATAATGGTCATCTGAATTAAATTTGCCCTTTTCTGTTCATTTTAGTTCACTGATACCTAAAACATCGATGTTCACTTTTGCCATTTCCTGTTTGACCACTTTTAATTTGCCTTGATTCATGGACCTCACATTCCAGATTCCTATGCAATAGTGTTCTTTACAGCATCAAACTTTACTTTTATCACATACACATCCACAACTGAGCATCTTTTCTGCTTTGGCCCAGCCTCTTCATTCTTTCTGGAGCTATTTCTCTGCTCTTCCCCAGTAGCATATTGGACACCTACTGACCTTGGGGGCTCATCTTCTGTTACCATATTTGTTTTGACTTTTAATACTGTTCACAGGGTTCTTGAGGCAAGAATACTGAAGTGGTTTGCCATTCCCTTTCCCCCTTAAGTACTAGTACAAATTTCAAGTAATATATCAGATTTGGAAAACATACTTTAAACTCTATAGTATATATAAATGTGGTGTCATATAAAGATATTTGGTCTTTTTCTCCAGTTCCTGGCACAGAACTCCTAAAACTCTTAGAATTCCCTGAGTGATAAAGATGAAAGGCACTTCTTTTGCTCTAATGAAACAACTGTTGGAAGGCCCCTAGAGAGATAATGTTAGGATGGAGACTGTTGTCAGAAATATCAAGCTTTGATTATGAGCCTGGAACTTTCAGCCTCATCACTTAACCTCTAGGGAAGGGAAGCTAGAGATTGAATTAATAATTGATTGAATATGACTATAGCACGAATCCTCTATAGAAACCCCTTAACAGTGGCATGCAGAGTTTCCAGGTTGGTGAAGGCATCCAAGTGCCAGGGGAGCGTGGCCAGTCCCAACTCCAAATGATAGAGGACAAATGTTAGGACTATCAGAAAATTTGCTGGACGTATTGGAAAACACCACAGAATAAAGTACACATATACTGTCAAATGTACTGAGAACTCCCGGAGAATTTTACTTTGGAGACCAGTGGGACACTGAGCCAGACTTGTCTGTGAGTGTCCGTGTCTCTGGTGTCTCTTGGCAGTGAAAGTCCAGAGTTCTAACCTCTAGACCACTGGGGAATTCCCTGTTAACATATTTCTGCTATCATTTAACAAGCTGTATAGAGGAAAAATCTGCAAATGCTGTTTATTTGGCTTAATATTTAGCATCAGTAAATACAAAATCATGCTTTAAAAAAATAATGTATTGTTTAGACCTTCAAACAATTTTGGAGAAACTGTTCTGGTACTATGAAACTTTTTAAAAATATGGGCTACATAATTCATATATGGGTGATAAAAAACATTTATACACAGAATTTCTAATTATATTTATGTTACACATGATTTATCATTTAGCAATAATTTCCACACATGATGATGCCATAAAGTTGAATCTAATACCATCATAATAGTTGCCTTATTCTGTAGGAATATTACTTTGTCTCTCTATACTTCCATTTCATGTTTTGTAATTTGGAGATGACACTGATACTCTAAGCTTAAGGAGCAAACTTTGAATATATATAAATTGCACATGTATGATACATTGTATATGTTGGAAAAGGCTTTTTGGTGGTTAATGTAAACTCAAATTATTATGGTAAAATATAAACAGCTGCCTTATCATATGTAAATTATGGTGTCAAGGATTGAGCAGATAAACTACCTACCAAGTTCAGCAACATAATTGTGTAAGTCTTGAATTTTTTATAATGTAATTTAGTGGCAATAGCTTTCTTTTTTATATGGGATTTTTTAAAATATTCACATTTCTGTTCTTTGGCTCATCAGTCTGAACTTGCAAATCAAAAGAAATTCTGAAGGAAGAGTTTGATTGTCTAAAACGAAGTATTCTAAATTATGGAAATGCACCTCAAATGAAATGAGAGAGAAATCATAATGAAGCTGCTTTTTCTCTTGAATATATTCTCCTAAAGTGTTGCAAAATAGATGTTATTAATATATTAAAATATTCTTTTTTAAGTTTTAAAATTCTGCCACTCTAAATAACCAGAAAACTTTGCATTAAATTTCTACATAGTAGACTTTTCAATACAAATCTTTAAAGTTTATTTTCACCAAAGCTGTAAAAAATAACAATATATTTTATAAACAGAGGTATTTTTATATTTTTTCCCTCAAACAATTTAACCATTCTTTGATGCTTATAGTGAATGTGTGCAAGCAAGGTTGGCATTTCTTTTATTCAATTATACAACTTATTCATGGAGTCCAGTGGTTAGAGGTTGTAGCAACTAGCAACCAGTCTTCCAATTTACCCCAATCATTTAAACTATGAAGACATAAAGAATATAGGACACTAATAATAAGATATAGCCATTTACCAAAATCAAGAATAGGGGAAGGATTTCTGATGATCATAGCATCATTGAGGTTGATATTGCTCCTGGACTTCTGCATTCTGTGCTGTTTATTGTGCATATGCATAAAAGGGTATAAAAGGATTGAGGCAAAATTATTGTTTACTTCCACATTCTTCCATGAATTGGAGACATGATAGTTAAATTAATGAGAAAATATAAGAAAATGGGATAGTCATTTTTTCATGATAGCATAGAAAATGAATTTGTAGAATTTTTCAACTTTCTTCCCTATGCAATACCCACCTACAGTAAAGTAAGGGAACAAAATTTTGGGGCAACCCAATATTATGAAATTTATCAAGCATATAGTATGGTTGAAGTAATTTTACATAAATATTCACATATTCACTACATAAAACTACAGTTAATATATCACCATTTATCTTGCTATGCTCTGCATTTAAAAATAAATTGCAGATATCATGATACTTATCCAGAATATAACTAGGTGGAATTCACTATTCTCAAGAGATTTACTTTTCTTTTGAGCTGAACCTTAAATGTAACAAAATGCAAAAAATTAAATGTTTCATTATATAAGGTCTCATAAATACATATACCTGTATAACACAAAACTCTATCAAGATACAGAAAACTGTCAGTTCATTTCAGATCAGTCACTCAGTAGTGTACAACTCTTTGTGACCCTCTAGATTGTAGCACACCAGGCCTCCCTGTCCATCACCAACTCCTGGAGCTTACTCAAACTCATGTCCATCGTGTCGGTAATGCCATCCAACCATCACATCCTCTGTTTTCCCCTTCTCCTCCTGCCTTCAATCTTTCCCAGCATCAGGGTCTTTTCCAATCAGTCGGTTCTTCACATGAGGTGGCCAAAGTATTGGCACTTCAGTTTCAGCATCAGTCCTTCCAATGAATATTTAGAACTGGTTTGCTTTAGGATGGACTGGTTGGATCTCCTTGCAGTCCAAGGGACTCTCAAGAGTCTTCTGCAACACCACAATTCAAAAACATCAGTTCTTCAGGGCTCAGCTTTCTTTATACTCCAAATCTCACATCCATATATTGACTACTGGAAAAATCATAGCTTTGATGGACTTTTGTTGGCAAAGTAATGTCTCTGCTTTTTAATATGCTGTTTAGGTTGGTTATAACTTTCCTCCCAAAGAGCAAGTGTCTTTTAATTTCATGGATGTAATCACCATCTGCAGTGATTTTGGAGCCCCCCAAAATAATGTGAGCCACTGTTTCTACTGTTTCCCCATCTATTTGCCATGAAGTGATAAGACCAGTCTTCTCTTGTGTTGTTTGAAGAAGGTGTTTGCTATGACCAGTGCATTTTCTTGGCAAAACTCTATTAGTCTTTCCCTGCTTCATTCCACATTTCAAGGCCAAATTTGCCTGTTACTCCAGGTGTTTCTTGACTTCCTACTTTTGCATTCCAGTCCCCTATAATGAAAAGGACATCTTTTTTGGGTGTTAGTTCTAAAAGGTCTTGTAGGTCTTCATAGAACCGTTCAACTTCAGCTTCTTCAGCATTACTGGTTGGGGCATAGACTTGGATTATTGTGATATTGAATGGTTTGCCTTGGAAACGAACAGAGATCATTCTGTCATTTTTGAGATTGAATCCAAGTATTGCATTTCAGACTCTTTTGTTGACCATGATGGCTATTCCATTTCTTCTGAGGGATTCCTGCCCACAGTAGTAGATATAATGGTCATCTGAGTTAAATTCACCCATTCCAGTCCATTTTAGTTTGCTGATTTCTAGAATGTCGACGTTCACTCTTGCCATCTCCTGTTTGACCACTTCCAATTTGCCTTGATTCATGGACCTAACATTCCAGGTGCCTATGCAGTAGTTCTTTACATCATTGGACTTTGCTTCTATCACCTGTCCCATCCACAACTGGGTGTTGTTTTTGCTTTGGCTCTGTCTGCTCCTTCTTTCTGGAGTTCTTTCTCCACTGATCTCTAGTAGCATATTGGGCACCTACTGACCTAGGGGGTTCATCTTTCTGTGTTCTATCTTTTTGCCTTTTCATGCTGTTCATGGGGTTCTCAAGGCAGGAATGCTGAAGTGGTTTGCCATTCCCTTCTCCAAAGGACCACATTTTGTCAGAACTCTTCACCATGACCTGCTTATCTTGGGTGCCCTAGAAGGCATGGCTCATAGTTTCATTGAGTTAGACAAGGTTGTGGTCCATGTGATCAGATAGATTAATTTTCTGTTTGATTTTCAGTCTGTCTGCCCTCTGATGGATAAGGATAAGAGGCTTAAGAAAGCTTTCTAATGGGATAGACTGACTGAGGGGGAAAATGAGTCCGGTTCTGATAGATAAGGCCATACTCAGTAAATCTTTAATCCTATTTTCTCTTGATGGGTGGAGCTGTGTTCCCTCCCTGCTGTTTACCTAGGGCCAAACTATGGTGGGCTTCCCTGGTGGCTCAGAGGTTAAAGTGTCTGCCTGGAATGCAGGAGACCCGGCTTTTATCCTTGGGTCGGAAAGATCCCTTGGAGAAGGAAATGGCAACCCACTCCAGTATTCTTGCCTGGAGAATCCCAAGGAGGGAGGAGCCTGGTAGGCTACAGTCCATGGGGTCGCAAAGAGTCGGACACGACTGAGCAACTTCACTTTCAAACCATGGTGCAGGTAATGAAGATAATGGTGACCTCCATCAAAATATCCCATGCACGCACTGCTACACTCAGTGCCCCCAACATTGCAACAAGCTAACACTGACCCACGCCTGAGCCGGAGACTCCTGAACACTCTTGGGCAAGTCTGGGTCAGTCTCTTGTGGGGTCACTGCTCCTGTCAGAAAACTGTCAACTCTTCAGAAAACTTGTTAAATCTTATTTCTCACCCATAAACACAGAGGCAACCACTTTTAACTTTTTTCTATCATAAATCGTTTCATTTTAAAATTTCATGTAAATGGATTTATACATTATACCATCTTTGCGTGGTCATTCACTTAGCACTTTTGAGACATCTATTTTGTGTGAATCAAAAGTTCACTCATTTTTAATGATTAACAGCATTCCATTGTATAAATATATCAGATTTTGCTAATGCATTCTATATACCCAGTTTGGGCTGATATTAATAAACCTGGTGTTTAACATTCTTGCATAATTCTTAAGGAAAATTTTCCCATTTATTTAAAGTGAATGTTAAAAGAAGAATTGTTGAGGCAAATGGTATTCTTTGCTTTCTCTTTTTAAGAAACTACTATAAATATTGAATAGAAATTACGAGTAAATATTATACTGTTCTAGACTGTTCTTAATATTTTATATTATTCAGTTCAGTCACTCAGTCGTGTCAAACTCTTTGCAACTCCATGGACTGCAGCATGCCAGGCTTCCCTGTCGATCACCAACTCCCAGAGCTAACTCAAGTTCATGTCCATTGAGTCCATGATGCCATCTAGCCATGTCTTCATAATTTTAATATAATGAATATATGCTGATATGTCATTATTATCTATATTTGCAATTCCAGTATAATAAAATGTTGAATATTGTTGTGTGTGTATGCTTTGCTGTCCACTCAGGTATATTCTTTGTGAAGTGTCTTTAAAGTCTCTAGCTTATTTTATTAGGCTATTGGGGTTTTTATTATGTATATCTTGAACAACAATCTTTTTCAAATATGTGTTTCAAAAATATTTGTTTGGCTTAGAGCTAATCTTTTATATGACATTTATTTTTTTCTCTGGATTTTGTCTAGCTTATTATTTTTAAATGTCATTTATGCCTGGCACTTAGTGACAACCTAGAGGGGTGGAATCGGTCGGGGAGTGAGGCTAATGAGGGAGCAGATATATATACAATTTTGACTGATTTGCACTGATGTACTGCAGAGACCACCACAACTTGCAAAGCAATTATACTCCAGGTAAATTAATGAATAAATAAAACAAAAAATATATAATTTGGAATTAAAAACAAACTTTTGTTTTGCCCAATTTGCAAAAGTCTATAATTTTTTAAATTATAAATTTAATTGATATGTTTCAATTTAAGATCTATACCAGATTATTTTTTATGTTTTATGTAAGGTAGGATTCAAAGTTCATTTTTTTTACATGTGGCTACCCACCTGTTCTATCACCATTCTTAAAATGACATTTCTTTCCTCATTGGACTGCTTGAGCTAAATTAAAGGAGAAAATAAATTATGTCACAAATCAAATGGTCATAGAAGTATGATCTACTTGTGGCTTCTCTATTCCACTCTGTTCTATTTGTCAAACTTTCTGTTGATATTACTCTCTCTAATTTTCTACAGCTTTATATCAGGCTGGAAATCAATAAGTGTGACTTTCCCAAATTTGTTATTTTACATGATTACTTTGTAGACATTTTTTTTTTAAGCCAGAAATTAAATCTCCATTTTTTAAAATCTTTTTTAAATTTAAATTTATTTATTTTAATTGGAGGCTAATTACTTTACAATATTGTATTGGTTTTGTCATACATCAACATTAATCCACCACAGGTGTACACGTGTTCCCCATCCTGAACCCTCCTTGTATACCTTATATTCATTGCATTTTCACACATATTTCAGAATCAGCTGGTCAATGTCTATCCCAAGAAAATCTGCTGGGAAAAGTATTGGAATTATAATAAACCATACATCAAATTAGAAAACAATGACATAATGCTGCTTCTCCCAAAACACAAACAAATATACCTCTCTATTTATATGGCCTTATTTGTTTTTTATCAGTCGTATTTTATAATTGTTAAGTATAGTCATCTTATATATTTTTTATTAAGTTATTCCTGGCTATTTTATTCTTTTTTATGTTACAGTAACTTAGTGTTTTAGAATTTCATTTCCAAATAAGTTGCTGCTGACATTTCAAATGTTTTTGACTTCTGATTCAACTTTCACTTTCTGACAAAAATAGACTTATAGCGTCTCAATTTGTCCTCCCACCTGAAACATTTTTTTTCACTTGGACGATATATGTGAAACAGTAGTCTTCAAGTAACTAGATATCAAGCAATGAAGTATACCAACCCCTGAGACTTGAGACATAAATAAATAAAAGAAGCAAAGTGAGCTAATGACTGCCACTGGCTTGAGAGTTTCAGCCCATAATATTGGAAAAGGGAACACACAAGAACAGTAGACTCCCAGATTTTAGGTGATGGAGTTGAAGTCCTAGATGGATCAAAGAAGGAGCTTATAGAATGTTATTTCATGTTCTAGAAAGACTCACTGTCGTATTTTTCCAACTTCATCTAATATAACACTCCTCTTGTTTATGGTGCTGTTACCATACTGTTTTTGATTTTTTTTTTCTTTTTTCTCACACTGCAATGCTTAGAAAGGTGCAGCTTTTTAATTTCCAGTTGTTAATCTTTGATTCCCAGGTGGCTCAGTGGTAAAGAACCTTCCTGCCAATTCAGGAGACACAAGTTTGATCCCTGAATATGGAAGATTCCCTGGAGTAGGAAACAGCAACTCATCAAAATATTCTTGCCTGGATAATTCTGTGGACAGAGGAACTTGGTGGGCTTATAGGTCATGGGGCTGCAAAGAGTTGCACACAACTGAGCATGCACTTGCTGAGCAATAATCTTTACCCTGAAGCCAGTCCTTCTACATAATCACATAGCTAACTTACTTATTTCTGTTATGTTGTTGTTCAGCTATCAAGTCATGTCTGACTCTTTGCAACCCAGTGGACTTCAGCACGTCAGGCTTCTCTGTCCCTCACCATCTCCCAGAGTTCATCCAAGTTCAAGTTCATTGATTTGGTGATGCCATCCAACCGTCTCATCCTCTGTCGCCCTCTTCTCCTTCTTCCTTCAATCTTTCCCAGCATCAGGGACTTTTCAGTGAGTTGGCTCTTTGCATCAGATGGCCAAAGTATTGGAGTTTCAGCTTCAGCACTGGTTCTTCCAGTGACTATTCAAGGTTGGAAGTATCATTGTCATATCTCCCCTTAAATTTTCTCTCATCAAATATGTTTCTTTTGAGAATTCTATCCAAACAAAAATGTTCCACCCTGAACAAAAATGTTCCACCCTGCCACCACTCTCTACTGTTTTACCCTGCCTAATTTTCATTGCATTTTTGTCATTACCTGAAATTATGCTAAATATGTACTTATCTTCCTTCCTTTCAGCAACCATTGAAACTCTGTTCCTGGCACCCACAAAAGAACCTGACATATAGAAAGCAATCAGTAGGTATTTTTGAATAAAAATAATTTAGTGAAAGTTGTAAGTCTTACATGAATGTGACCAAAGCATATTAATATATATTTGTATTTATACATTTATATATTTGTATTTATCCATATATACATACACTTATATGTGTATGTGCTTGCCTTGAAAATAATTTGAATATTTACTAAAATTCTGCATTGTATAAAAAGTCCTATAAAAACAGTAACATAACTGAGACAAATTATTAATATTCTAAGACATAAAGATGAAAACATTTAAGTCTAACATATAGTTTTATTAGCCTGAAAATTGTGTAACATTGAAAGAAATTAACTTACTTTTATGGTATCAAATTTATATTCCAATATATAATAATTTTTTATAATATAGAACATATAAAATATGTAAGTATTTTTTGTTAGTTTAAATATCTCTTTGCCCTCTTTACTTCAATATTATTTTTGCTTATTCTTTTCCTTTAAGGAGAGAAATGTTAACATTGATTAAGTATCTTTAGGGTAAACAAGTATATCTAATTCAATGTACATATGATTAGTGAAGACAGATATTTCAGCAAAGAAACTGAGATATACAGAGACACATGATATTCTAGGAATTTCTCCAGGTATAATAATTTCTGTGATAGTTGGCCACAGCTAGGCTCCTCATTTGTACTGAGTGTGCCTTTGCTTACCTAGCAGTATAAATCAGAACTGTGAATTTGGGGTTTACCCACCACTGATTTTTAATAATCTGTATTTGTTTCTTTTTTTATGTGAGGACAATGGAATACATGTGAATAGTCTTAGTTCATGAAGATTGTTGTGCCCAGTGACCAATTGTCAAGTGTAAATCTTGACAACCACTTTGTTGATCTTTCCAATCAGGTGCAAAACTCAGCTGTGTTAATATCTTTTAATTGTTTGGCAAAAAGTCGCAAACATCTGCTCATACACAACATGCTTTGGAATTAGTAATTAAAACAAATAATGCTCTTTTTCAGATGCTACGTGATTCACTAGGTTGGATCCATCTGTGCTCTATAGCAAAAGGAACATCATTTCAGTAGAAATTGACATAGTTTAAAAAAATATACTGTTTCAATTCTTAAATAAATAATATTTTTGAAAGGTCTCTCTCTCTCCCTCTGTTGTAAAGCGTGTAAGTTTGCATGTCAAAAAGTTTTCTAGGAAAACTTTGAAAAGACAACTTGCAAATCATACATGTTGCTTTAGTTTCCTTAACATTATAGATTTGTACTATGGAAGTTGATTATGAAAAAGGAAACACTTTAATTTAGTTAAATATATTTTTCATTAACATATGCTGTCCATAATAAAGAATGTTCTCCAAATTAATTTAGTTTTGCCATAGGATAAAGACAGGCTTTTTAGAAAGTCATGTTGCATTCTTTTTTCAAGAAGAAAATGGGGTGAATACTGCTTTTACATAAAATCTAGCTTAATAGTAAAAATTGAAATCTTTGGTAATGATGATATTATTAAAACATTTTGCATTAGTTAGTTCAATCACTCAGTAGTGTCCAATAAAGGTCTAATACTAAGATATTGTATTGTAATCATGTTCTGATCAGAAGATAATGTTCCAAACAGAGATATAAACACATTAACCAGATAACTTCTGTTTAAATACATCTTCTGGAGTTTGATGTATCCTCTTAAAAAGCATCACTATGAATAAAGCTAGTGGAGGTGATGGAATTCCAGTTGAGCTATTTCAAATTCTGAAAGATGATGCTGTGAAAGTGCTGCACTCAATATGCCAACAAATTTGGAAAACTCAGCAGTGGCCACAGGACTGGGAAAGGTCAGTATTTCTTTGGGATTCATTCCAATCCTAAAGAAAGGCAATGCCAAAGAATGCTCAAACTACTGCACAGTTGTACTCATCTCACAAGCTAGTAAAGTAATGCTCAAAATTCTCCAAGTCAGGCTTCAGCAATACGTGAATTGTGAAATTCCAGATGTTCAAGCTGGTTTTAGAAAAGGCAGAGGAACCAGAGATCAAATTGCCAACATCTGCTGGATCATGGAAAAAGCAAGAGAGTTCCAGAAAAACAGCTATTTCTGCTTTATTGATTATGCCAAAGCCTTTGACTGTGTGGATCACAATAAACTGTGGAAAATTCTGAAAGAGATGGGAATACCAGACCACCTGACCTACCTCTTAAGAAACCTACATGCAAGTCAGGAAGCAACATTTAGAACTGGACATGGAACAACAGACTGGTTCCAAATAGGAAAAGGAGTATGTCGTCTGTATATTGTCACCCTGCTTATTTAACTTCTATGCAGAGTACATCATGAGAAACGCTGGACTGGAAGAAACACAAGCTGGAATCAAGATTGCCGGGAGAAGTATCAAGAACCTCAAATATGCAGATGACACCACTCTTATGGCAGAAAGTGAAGAGGAACAAAGGAGCCTCTTGATGAAAGTGAAAGAGGAGAGTGAAAAAGTTGGCTTAAAGCTCAACATTCAGAAAATGAAGATCATAGCATCTGGTCCCATTACTTTATGGCAAATAGATGGGGAAACAGTGGAAACAGTGTCAGACTTTATTTTGGGGGGCTCCAAAATCACTGCAGATGGTGACTGCAGCCATGAAATTAAAAGACGCTTACTCCTTGGAAGAAAAGTTGTGAACAACCTAGATAGCATATTGAAAAGCAGAGACATTACTTTGCCAACTAAGGTCCGTCTAGTCAAGTCTATGGTTTTTCCAGTAGTCATGTATGGACGCGAGAGTTGGAATGTGAAAAAGGCTGAGCGCCGAAGAATTGTTGCTTTTGAACTGTGGTGTTGGAGAGGACTCTTGAGAGTCCCTTGGACTGCAAGGAGAATCAACAAGTCCATTCTAAAGGAGATCAGTCCTGGGTGTTCTTTGGAAGGAATGATGCTGAAGCTGAAACTCCAGTACTTTGGCCACCTCATGAGAAGTGTTGACTCATTGGAAAAGACCCTGACGCTGGGAGCGATTGGCGGCAGGAGGAGAAGGAGGGGACGAAAGAGGATAAGATGGCTGGATGGCATCACTGACTCGATGGACATAAGTTTGAGTGAACTCTGGGAGATGCTAATGGACAGGAAGGCCTAGCGTGCTGAGATTCATGGGGTTGCAAAGAGTCAGACACGACTGAGTGATTAAACTGAACTGAACTTAGCCAAACCATCCTTGAAGATTCACTACATGTTTTTATCTCAGATTCATTTCTTGTCTTTTACCACTTTTTCAGTTTCTGCCTCTGAGAATTGAGTTTCAACTTTACTAGACCTATCTTGAGTCAGCTCACTCTTCCTGGTGTCAGGTTATAGTGTATCCAATAGAGCAATTTTAACACCTATATTCCTGGTTATTTATAACCCAAGCATTGATATGACACTTAGCCAGTATTGGGTTTTGGTATTTGCCTAATGGTAGGGGACAAGGAGAAAGTTAAAATTTTTGACATTATTATTGTTTAGTCTACAAGTTGTGTCCTACTTTTTGTGACCCCATGGACTGCAAAGCTTCAGACTTCCCTGTTCTTTGCTATCTCACAGAATTTGCTCAAGCTCACATCCATTGAGTCAGTGATGCTATATAATCATCTCATCCTCTGTCCCCTTCTTCTCCTTTTGCCTTCAGTCTTTCCCAGCATCAGGGTCTTTTCCAGTGAGTTGGTTCTTCCCATCAGGTGGCCAAGTATTGAAGCTTCGGTTCAGCATTAGTCCTTTTATGAATATTCAGGACTGATTTCCTTTAGAATTGACTATTATGATCTTCTTGCAGTCCAAGCGACTCTCAGGCACCAGAGTTTGAAAGCACCAATTCTTCAGCACTCAGCCTTCTTCATGGTTCAATTCTTGCATCCTTATAAAATAGTTTAAAAATGCAAACAAAGCTGAAGATGCCATATGTAAGCTAAAAGGTACTTGTATTTGTGAGAAATATGGACTGAGTCACAATTCTGTAATTATCAATATACTGTGGATTGAGATATCCTGACTGAAGTCTTGCCTTTTTAATTTAAACAAGTAGTTTTACTATGAATGATTTTCTTTAGCATCTGAGTCATACTTTCATCATCTGTATAATGCATTAAAATCTATTATGCCCACAGAAAAGGGGTTATTATGAGAATTTGTTGAATAAACAAAGACAACTGATGAAAAACTATACATATTAGACCTACCAAATCAATATTTGTTATAAGAAAAGAATTGTTTTCAGTCCCTCAGTCATGTCTGACGCTTTGCAACCCCGTGGACCGCAGCACACCAGTCTTTCCAGTCCTTCACTATCTCCCTTAGTTTGTTTAAACTTATGCCCATTGGGTTGATGATGCCATCCACCCATCTCATCCTCTGTTGCCCCTTCTCCTCTTATCCTCAGGCTTTCCCAGCATCAGGGTTTTTTCCGATGAGTCAACTATTCACATCAGGTGGCCGAAGTATTGGAGCTTCAGCTTTAGTGTCAGTCCTTCCACTGAGTATCTCCAATGAGTATTAAGGCATGATTTCCTTTAGGATTGACTGGTTTGATCTTCTAGCTGTCCAGTTCAGTTCAGTCACTCAGTCATGTCCGACTCTTTGCGACCCCATGAATTGCAGCACGCCAGGCCTCCCTGTCCATCACCAACTCCCGGAGTTCACTCAAACTCAAGGGACTCTCAAATATCATCCCCAGCACCACAGTTCAAAAGCACCATTTCTTCAAAGCTCAGCATTCTTTATGGTCCAGTCTCACATCTGTACATGACTATTGGAAAAACCACAGCTTTGACTATATGGACCTTTGTTGGCAAAGTGATATCTCTGCTTTTTAACATGCTGTCCAAGTTTGTCATGGCTTTTCTTCCAAGCAGTATATGTCTTTTAATTTCATGGTTGTAGTCACTGTCTGTAGTGATACTGGAGCCCAAGTAGAAAAGTACCCATTGAAATCTATTGCTGCAAAAAGAAATGCAGAAGAATTAGGCACTAGGATTTAAGAGGGGATCGCACATTTTGTTTGGAGAAGGAAATGGCAATCCACTCCAGCACTCTTGCCTGGAAAAATCCCATGGACAGAGGAGCCTGATAGGCTACAGTCCATGGGGTTGCAAAGAGTCAGACACAACTGAGCGACTTCACTTTCTTTCACTTTCCCACATTTTGTTAAGGGGGAAAAAGCAATATATTATTCGAACCAAAAAGTTTCATAGTCTATATTTCTTCACATATATGTGTATACTTGTATATATATATATGCATATTCATAGGTCTTCCCTGGTGGCTCAGATGGTAAAGAATCCACCTGTATGTGGGAGAACTGGGTTTGACCCCTGGGGTGGGAAGATTTGCTGGAAAAGGGAATGGCAACCTACTCCAGTATCCTTGCCTGGAGAATCCCATGGACAGAGGGCTACAGCCATTGGAGTCACAGAGTCAGACACAACTGAGCGACTAAGCACAATACATGCATACTCAAACCACATATAGTCAAAAGAAATAATGTTAAATTCTTATTGTTTTTAAAGATTTTGAAACCAAAGCTAAATTTATAACTTAGTAATTTTTTATTACAAGCATAAAATTAACTCTACCCATTTAATAATGCATTTTATTGGTTAAGGAACAGAGAAAAAAATGTTTCAATTAGCCACAACAAATAAACCTAAATATGCTTGACTTAAAACTCTTCAATGCTAGCTTTTATGGTATCCAAATTTCAATCAAATGAAATTGTCTGTTCCTAGCTATGTTCTTTGCCAAGTCATTATTTTACTCCAAAATAAATCCATGCCTGCTTGTCTCTTCTTTGAAATGATTGAGTTATTATGGCATCTACCATATTATTGATAACATTATATTCTATTGGTAGAACAACTTATATTAAATTTGAAGATATATCATCATAGTAGGAAATGTGATTCAAGGCCTTTTGAAAGCAGGAGATATAGTTCAGTTTTAGAAAAATGGCAAGGAACCTCATATAAAATATTTGGTATTATAGAATAGCAGGTAGAATGTAACTTAAAATAGATTTATAACATCTTTAGACTGAATTGAATATCTTTGCAAAATTAGGAGAAATATACACTTACCTAGGGGGAAAGGCACATGTTGTTGTTTTTGTTAAGTCACTCAGTGGTGTTAGACTCTGTGATCATGGACTGCAGTACACCAGGCTTTCCTGTCCTTCACCATCACCCGGAGTTTGCTCAGACTCATGTCCATTGAATTGGTGATGCCATCCAGCCATCTCAATGTCTGCTGCCCGCTTTTCCTCCTGCCCTCAATCTTTCCCAACATCAGGATATTTTCCAGTGAGTCAGCTCTTCATATCAGGTGGCCAAAGTATTAGAGCTTCAGCTTCCCCCTCAGTCCTTCCAATGAGTATTCAGGATTAATTTCCTTCAGGATTGACTGATTTGATCTTGCAGTCCAAGAGACTCTCAAAAATCTTTTCCAGCACCACAGTTCAAAAGCACCAGTTCTTCAGAGCTCAGCCTTCTGTATGGTCCAACTCTCACATCCATACATGACAACTGGAAAAACTATAGCTTTGACTATGTGGACCTTTGTGAGCAAAATGGTGTCTCTGCTTTTTAATACACTGTCTAGGTTCACATAGTTTAATATTAAGAATAAATCCTTACATGGTTTATCATCTATGCCAAAGACATAAAATGAATTTTAAGATTTGGTTCCACATCTTTTCTTCACAGAATTCATGGTTGATTCCATGGGTTGTTGTAGAATTGTTATAGAATTGTGACACAAATTGTGATACAAAACGGAAAATCCTGCCAATTAAAGGCCAAAAATCTGATGCTAATCTCTAACGTATCTAAAGAATATACTGGTTTTCCAGTAGGTTGGAGTCTGTTTACTGGAGTTTGTATGTGTAATATACAAAAGGGGAAAAAAAAAGTCCCCTCAAATTTTAAAACAGAAAAATTGCACAGCTATTTAATGATTATGTTTCTACAAACCAAAAAGATATATTTGATCTTTTATTTGAGTTACTTCAACTCATTTTACTAACAAAGAATTATTCTTCATAACTTTAAGGAGAATGACAGAGAACAGGATTATTGACTACTGAAAATTTGATGTTTTCTCTAGCTGCCTGAAGATTCTTTTAATTAATTCAATGATTTTGGAGGTAAGGATTGTTATAAGTCTAAGGGAATCAACATTTAAAGATAAATGTACTCCTTTTGTAACTCACACATCTTTGGCCTAAATCTCAGACTCTCTTCCAACTTAAATTTTATGTATCTTACAATTATAATGTAAGCTACTTTTCCTACCAGATTTTATTTATATGCCACTAGTGTCCTTTAAGTCACTTCCATCATAGTATTTTCTGGCTTCTTCCACTGCAAAATGACTACTTTTCCCTTTGCAATTAATAGGCATTTTGAAAGAGGCAGGTTGAGATGTTGCAGTGATTTTGTCTCTTCAAGTTCTTTCTTGCAACGATTACAACAGTGGTGTTCTAATGATGGTGTTCTATTTATCCTCATTTCTTTCAAAATAAAGGGATGGGATTCTTCAATAAGAGAGAATTGTCCCTTCTCCTCTATTTATTTATTCATATATTAATAGCAGTATAATTATATATATATTTATCTGATGGGTTATAATTAGTGTTGCTGCTACTTATTTTGCTGTTCAAATTGTCTGACCACTGGGGACTCTAAGTTTGATTCTTTTGCACTTATGACATATCTTGTTTTGTTATGAATGCTTTCTTTATTTCTGCTCTCATAGAATTCTCCAGACTCATCTTTTAGTCTCCTGGACTGGAATTAATTCCTTCCCCAAAGACTCCTATGAACAATGTTTTATGACCTCTGCATTTAGTAAGCACACCAAGATGTATGTAAACACATGACTTTTCACTTTCTGTTTTTCCTCTTCCTATGACAGAATATGTAAGTCTTCTGTATTGAAGATTTATGAAATTCATTAGCATGGAGATTTTTTTTCCCCTGTCCTACTTATCTCCTTTCCCTCTCTCTGTAACTTCTATTGGATTGAATCAATTGTCCTTGTGCATTACTTTTTCACATTTTAAAATCTATTTGACTTTCTGTAATAAATTTTGACAATTGCCACTCAGGATTTTTTGCTTCAAAAATTTGTATTCTTTAGTTTTTTAAAAAATCTGGCCAATCTTATTGATAACAGCTTAATTTTGGCTTTGCATGAGATGTTATTTAAGTTACTTTGAAGGTATTAATTTTATTTACATAAAATTCTGCTCTTTTCCCAGCATTCTTTGTTCTTTCCTTGGAAGTTTTTTTTTTTCCCTTTCATACTATTGACTTCCCCCAAATATCAAGCAATTTTATCTATGCCTGCATATGTGCTAAGTTACTTCAGTCTTGTCCGACTCTTTGCTACCCTAGGACTGTAGCCCACCAGGATCCTCTGTCCATGGGCTTCTCCAGGCAAGAACACTGGAGTGGGTTGCTGTTCCCTCCTCCAGGGGATCCTCCTTACCCAGGGATTGAACTTAGGCCTCTTATGTCTCCTGCATTGGCGGGTGGATTCTTTACTACTAGTGCCACCTGGGAAACTTCAATTTTATCTATAACTGTTTGCTAATATTTACAAATATGGGCTTCTTCTGAGACATATGCTTTGCTTACATTTATTTCTTTAGGATAAGTAATACTTTTTGCTCCTCTGGCAATAATTAAAGGAGCTCTGCTAATAATGTGTTGGTGGTGTACATCATAGGCTGATTTTAAGAGAATGCAGAAAAAGCCATTTCCTATGGGCACAGTATCCAGGTTTTTTGCTAGGTCTCCAGTACCCTTGCCTGGAAAATCCCACGGATGGAGGAGCCTGGTAGGCTACAGTCCACGGGTTGCAAAGAGTCGGACATGACTGAGTGACTTCACTTCACTTCACTTCAAGATCTACCCTGGGTGTTTTCAGACACATTATTTCTCTAATTTAGATTGCTGTGCATATAATTTTAGGGACGACTGTTTCATAACCTTTAAACATTTACCCTGTCAGGAACATCAGGGCCACTTCTAAAAATAAATAACAATAAGAAAACAAAATAAATAGAATAAATAAAAATAACAAAAACTTCTGATTCCTTACCACTCATCTTTTAAGTATTCTGTGAAGATGGAAAGACTCATTCTTTTTCTTTTATTTTTGTTTTTTTTTTTGAGGTTGGGCAGTGAGTGGACAGGGGAAAGAGAAACCATTTTTTTTTTTTTTGTTGTTGTTGCTTGTTCAGTGTAGCAGTTTTCTGTTTTTATTGAATTTAGCTATTTCTGTAATCATCATATGCATTATATTTCAAGAAATACTTGTTCGTGTACTTAGAATGCATGCTTAATGATTATTCAAAACTGAACTTTGTGCTGAATTTTTTAAAAAATTATTTACTTATTTGGTTGCATTGGGTCTTAGCAACAGCATGCAGCATCCTCTTTGTGGCACCCGGGATCCAGAGTGCAAGGGCTCGGTGGTTGCCTCATAGGCTTAGTTGCCCCTCAGCATGTAGGATCCCAGTTCTCCTACCAGGGATGGAACCTGTGTCCTCTGCATCAGAAGGCAGACTCTCAACCACTGTACCACCAAGGAAATCCCTGTGCTGATTTTTTAAAATATTTACATGATTTCATTAGATTCTGGCAGGAGGTGTGATAACCATCCATGTTTATTTAACTGTTTTTGAACTAAGAATGACCACTGAATTTTAAAGGAAAGTAGAATAAAAAAAAAAAAGTTTTCCATGAACATAAAGGAAATTACTATATATTGCTTTTTAGAAATTGTCTGAATATAGTGTTTTCTCAATGACTTATGTTTTATTTTGTTTAAAGGAAAAATGGCTACTTTTCACTGCTTAGGATTTCTGATTTTAATGCTTGCATGAACAAGTAGGGAAATAATGGGTTTTAGTTTAATTTCTTAGGAATTTGCTTGGTAACATACTCTGAGTACTAAAAAAAGAAAACAAAAACAAACAAACAAAACAGCCCATGAGGCATAGTTAGCTTGCAGATATGCTTGTTTTGCTCATAAAAATGTTTATTTCTGTATTTTAAAATTTGAAGATTTTATTTTCTTTCTAATTTTCCAACTTTTTAAAAGAAATAAACTCAACAGATCTTGCAGCAGTGGGTGAAATTCAATTACCATATGGAAAAATTAGCTGGGGATAACAAATATACTTCTAAATGGTGTTCTGCTTTCCAATTTGCCACAGACTTTTGTAGTGCCTGTTGAAGGTCCAATAATATGTATTTATACAGCAATCATTTCTATTCTTTACATTACATATGTGATTTTATTAGGGATTTGACTTTCTAACACTTTCTATAATGGAACAAGATGAAGGAAGTAACTGCATTGCCATCAATATTTATGGGTTTTCCAGGTGGCGCCAGACATAAGAGACTTGGGTTCAGTCCAGGGATTGGGAAGAACCCCTGGAAGAAAGCAAGAAAATCTAGTATTCCCAAATCTAGTATTCTTGCCTGGAGAATCCCATGGAGAGAAGAGCGTGGGAGGCTACAGTCCATGAGGTCACAAAGAATTGGACACAACTGAAGCTACTTATGGAGAATGCAATGGCACCCCACTCCAGTACTCTTGCCTGGAAAATCCCATGGATGGAGGAGCCTGGTAGGCTGCAGTCCATGGGGTCACTAGGAGTCGGACATGACTGAGCAACTCCACTTTCACTTTTCACTTTCATGCATTGGAGAAGGAAATGTCAACCCAGTCCAGTGTTCTTGCCTGGAGAATCCCGGAAACGGGGGAGCCTGGTAGGAGGCCGTCTGTGGGGTCGCACAGAGTTGCACGCAACTGAAGCGACTTAGCAGCAGCAGAAGCTACTTAACACACACACACACACACACACACGCACACACACACACACACATATATGCCTTTTTTTGTTATGGGAAAGAGAGAAAAGAGAACAAGACCTGTAAGTAGAGGAGGTACAAATATTCCCTGCTTTTCAAAAAGTTCTGGTTATGCTGCCTTTTTTTTTTTTTTTTTTGGCCATGCCACACGTCAAACAGTATCTCAGCTCCCAGACAAGGGCTGGAACCCACGTTCCCTGCAGTGCAAGCACTGAGTCCTAACCACTGGGCTGCCAGGGAATTCGCAGTGCCATTTTGCTTTTGAAGAGACTTGCATTAGTACCTGTTTTCCCTAACGGAAAAAAAAAAAAAAAAATCTGACGATGACTTTAATTTATATGAAAAAAGTCAAAAAAGCAGACGTTGAATTCAATGTTTGCTTTGAAGAAAGAGATTATAGAGGTAGCATGCACCCTGAGCAGTGACAATAGATCCTACAAGCTCCTTCCCCTGAACCACACTCATCATCTCAGCATCCAGAGGTCATAGCTTTGAACTGTCTGTGAGCATCCTGCTTTCTTAACTTAGCTCTTGTGTTCCTTAGCAACATGTGTCCTAAAGTAATTGCTTCTTCACTTTTGGCCAGTTTTATCTTATGAAAGGTTTCATAGGAAGGCTCTACTTTCTGATAGTGGGGGTAACCTGTACTTTGTTTTCAAGCACTAGTGTTAATTTACATTACATTCGAACATTGCTAGATACACCAGCAATAAAATTAGCAAAGCTGCATTGTTTTCTGCCTGCTATTTTTTTAGGATTACTGAAAATTACTTTTCTTGCATCATAGACTGCCAATTAGTAACCACCAGACGGTAGCCATCTTCTTAGTTTTCAATTTTTACTAGAAATAATTCTCACATACTGCTGCTCCTTTAACAAGCACCTTTACCATGCGAGAGGCATATAAAAGTAATTAAATTTAATAGTCTCATTGCTTTTAAGCAAAGCCATATGGCGTACTTAGATTGCAAATTCTAATTGAAGTCAATGAGATTTTATGTAGAAAATACTTTTGAAAATGTAGCTATGTAATCAAATATATATACAAGGCACCATTTTTATCTTGGCAGCAGCATCACTCAATACCTTTTGCTCATCCTTTTTCATGCACATTCAAGAGCATTATAGATGAATCCTCTCTTGCTATGAAAAGAAGAAAACTTTAAAATTAATAATAATAATTGCTTGTGCATGTCTAATGCATCTTTTTCATTACTCTTCTATCTCAATTTTAATGTTGCAATAATCCCTGGAACAATGTGTTAGATTTCAAGAGCAGTATGTAACCAAGATGTGGCCCAATCCATTCACACTTATTTGTCCTGTTATACACTTTGAAATAAAAGCTCCATTAAAAAAGCTGTAAATGTAATGCAAAAAACAAACAAACCAAAAAAAAAAAAAAAAAAAACCAGAAATAGCCATAGCCTTATTGGTTTTCCTTTTTAGAATAAATGTTCATAGAGTTTTATGTTCCCAAAGCAGATAGAATAGAAAGAGGGACAGTAATTCACCAAGAAATGTAAATTAGTGGGACTACAGAAGGAGGAAAATAATTCATCCTACCAACCTCTGGACTCTGGTCATTCACATATTTGATTTGGAAAACTCTGGGGTTGGGTAATGTTTTAGACCTGCCTCTGGTGAAGGATAATTGTTGCAAAGCCAGGATATATTTCAAGGTGGAAGAGGAAGTTATGAAAAGAAGAGAAACGTAGTGTTTACTCACTGAAACCTCACAAAACGTATGGATATTTAGAAATCACTAAGCATTCCTTGTAGGACTGTAATCAGATACCATTATTATTGAGTTCTGTACTATGCTAAAAGACATATTAATCATATTAATAATAGTTAATGATAAGCTGCCAAAGATGAGGGAAGCAACTGCAGTGACCTAGAAGGACTGTTTCCCCAATTTTACTGGTTAGATAGCCAAATTGACAATCATGTGTGCTGAATGCCTTTGCCAAAGACAATCTGAAGCAAATCAATTCTTCATTACATATAAATAATAGGTAACTTCCAAAAATAAGTGATACTGCATTTGCTAAGATGAAAATTTGCATTCATTTCTCATCAAAATGTTATTGTACTAGAAAAGAAATATCTAAAATTATAAAACACTGTATTACAACAGCAGTAAAACTGATTTCCCAAATACATTTGACAATGTATATGAAGCTATTGTGTTACATGCATGCATTTACACACATAAAATACATTGGTTATTTAGATACATAATTTAATATATCTTATACGCTGTTACATAAAAACATGAAAATTATTGCAAAAAATTTCAGATATTTCAGAAGTGCTAAGTGGTTACATAATATTCCATCAAGTGGATGGTGACTGATTCATTGACTATTCCATTTACTCTGTTTGTGCTTTTATATGTGTCTAAAAGTTTTAATTTTATAATATTTTTAGATATTACAGCAAAATTGCAAAGGTAATAGAGTTCTCATATATCCCGCACTCAATTTCTTCTATCGTTAACAACTTATATTGGGTGGATATAAACATTTGTCACAACTAACGAAAAATACTGATACATTATTATTATTACAAAGCTTCATTTATACTTTATTTGCCTTTCTAAATTTTCTTAACATCTTTTTTCTGTTCTATGGTGATACCATATACCATATTGCATTTAATTCAGTTCAGTTCAGTTCATTTCAGTTGCTCAGTCATGTCTGACTCTTTGTGACCCATGAACCACAGCACGCCAGGCCTCCCTGTCCATCACCAACTCCCAGAGTCCACCCAAACTCATGTCCATCGAGTTGATGATATCATCCAACCATCTCATCCTCTGTCATCCCCTTCTCCTCTTGTCCTCAATCCCTCCCAGCATCAGGGTCTTTTCCAATGAGTCAGCTCTTCGCATGAGGTGGCCAAAGTACTGGACTTTCAGCTTTAACATCACTCCTTCCAATGAACACCCAGGACTGATCTCCTTTAGGATGGACTGGTTGGATCTCCTTGCAGTCCAAGGGACTCTCAAGAGGCTTCTCCAACACCACAGTTCAAAAACATCACTTCTTCGGCTCTCAGCTTTCTTCACAGTCCAACTCTCACATCCATACATGACCACTGGAAAAACCATAGCCTTGACTATCTCTATTTTTTAATCTATCTTTTTATTGAAGGATAATTGCTTTACAGAATTTCGCTGTTTTCTGTCAAACCTCAATATGAATCAACCATAGGTAAACATATGTCCTCTCCCTTTTGAACCTCCTCCTATCTCCCTCCTCATCCCACACTTCTAGATTGATACAAAGCCCCTGTTTGAGTTTCCTGAGCCACACAACAAATTCCCATTGGCTATCTATTTTACATATGGTAATGTAAGTTTCCATGTTACTCTTTCCATACATTTCACCCTCTCCTCCCCTCTCCCCATGTCCATAAGTCTATTCTCCATGTCTGTTTCTCCATTGCTGCTTTGTAAATAAATTCTTCAGTACCATTTCTCTAGATTCCATATATGTGCCTTAGAATACTATATTTATCTTTCTTTTTCTGACTCATTTCACTCTGT